>NW_026294606.1:77371334-77458834 GCF_007827085.1 Peromyscus californicus insignis | reverse complement strand
TTTTAGTTAAGGCTTGGCTCCCGATTAAATGATTCAGGCACCTATTTTATGGTGAACTGGTTAATTATCTTTTCCCTAGAACGGGTGGGATTCCAGAGAAGGGGAAAGAACAGAGATGGAAGGGTAGGCACACAAGACAGTTTTAGTTTTTGAAGGGCAGTGTGCTACTCACTTCCTGGGACTAAGGATGGAGGGGGGTGGGGCAGGACACTACAACAAAGTCCTGCACACATTTCAGGGTTGGAGAAAAATGCCCACTTTTCATTGGGTCTCCAGGATCTGTGTGGATTCTGATGGTCACCGTGTCCCCAGCAGCGGAGACCCGTTTCCCTACAACTCAGACAGGTCACTCTAACCATCTTTCGCCCTCTCCCCCAGCCCATAAAACCAACAGCCCTTTGTGTGAACATGAGCCTGGTGGTGGCCTCTCTCCTAGGCCTGCCGACTAGTGAAGGACAAAGGCTTACTCCTGCAGTCCTTTCAGCCTGCAAATATAAAATCTCGTAACGCGCCCCATCCTTTGAAACCAAATATTTGCAAGGATGCCCAGCAGGCTCCTGGCTACAGAATCTCTCCATGTAGCCATTCAGTCATCTGTGCTGTGGAAAGGCCACCTGGGGGTTTTCTGGGCTTCCTGGGGGTCCACACGCAACAGTCCCCTCCAGACACCCGCAGCTGCTCCCGTAGTCACCGGAAGCTGAGTGACGAATCCGATTCCTTCCTGCAGGTGGACTGTTCACTGTTCCCAGCCTCTGCAGGCCCAGTTGGGTCGGCGGAAGGGCTACTTGGTATTACCTCAGCTTGGTGTCAGGGCATGAGAGCCTGTGGGGAGCATTTGGCTCCCTGGTGCCAGCAGTGAGGTGGGGTGTTGTGAAGGGCGTGGTCTTGCTGTCATAGCCTCAGCCAGAAGCCCTCCTCTTCTGCCCACCGTTCTGGAAATATGAACTTTATTGGTCCCCACGGAGTCGGGCAGGGGCATTAATAAACTTCATCACAATGTGGTTCACCTCTAGCACCTTTGATTTTGAGAGTAGTAGGACAGTTCCAAGTGAGCATGGGCACAGGCCTTCTCTGTCCTCTTCAGGGTCCTCTTGGCTGAACAGACCATCTGGAGAATGGGAAGATTTTTTTTTTTTCCAGAGAGTAGGCATTTGATGAAGAAAAGCAAATGCCTGAGGGCCTCTCTCTTGGAATGCACAGACATTAATGAAGGTCCCTGGCCAGGATATCCCTTAAGGGCCTGAGCTGGCAGCTGCCTGGGGCCTCACCCAGATGGCCTCTCCTTCTGCCACAGTGTGCTTTCTGGAAGAGTAGGCAGTCCTGAGTTCCTAAGCCTAGGGTTTTACATCCTGGGCACAATTGTGCATAAATCCACCTTTTGATATGTATTTATTCCTGTTGCATTCACAGTAGGAAAAAAAAAAGCGTCATTGGAAACAAGCCAGAACGAGATATATAATGATGTTGTTTAGCGGCAACTGTGTCTTTCGGTGTTGTTGACAGTAAAATAAATTAGCATAATAAACATAATTTGCTCAAAAAAAAGGGCTAAGGAAAAGCAGATGGTTAGCACATTCCTGCAGGACCTGTTGGTCCAAGTTTGCACGGATGTTTAGCAGTTTGTGCTGCCTGCGACAGATGCTCACCCGGGTTCCAGGTGCCTCCACGTGACGAGTGGGGGTAGGCTCATCTCGGCAGACTGTAGCCACTGGGGGATCCGGTGCCTAGAAAGTCCTCCCCAGCCCCCAGCACATCGGGGTGAATGATAGGGCCGACCCATCCCGGAGCCCCGGCAGCAGGCTGGCCTCCCCACCGCGCAGAGCCAGGGCCTGCAAGCAACCTTGGCCATTAGCATTCAGGGCCTGTCGCCTGCCCAGAGTCCATCTTTTGTGCACTGGGAACAAGGGAGCTTTCTTCCGGGGAGGATGGCGCCAAAACGCCCCAGCTTCTCCAGGCCAGCATCCAGAGGCTTCCGGGGCCAGCGGGCTTCGGCTCTCCTTCAAGGAGCAGAAAAGTTGTTTTTGCCAAGGGCTGTGGTGCCTGGAAGGTTTCTTTTCCTCCTCCGCTTGGAAGAGAAAGGACCTATAAGGTTCACAACCATTGCAGGCCCTCTTGTACCCTGTTTGCACTAGGCAGAGGCTCATTAGCAATCTCCCATGAGGCTGCACGTCTCCTGAGAACAGTGTGGAAAGCTAAGCAGAAAAGAGGCGGTGGGGAACTGCTCGGAAATCCTCCTCATGGCACAAAGCAGCTGGAGGAGCTGAGGGCTCACTGCTGGAATCTGCAGCCTCCCGGTTGAAAGCGAGAACTGGCCCCAGCTGCTGGGCACTCTGCTACTGCCTTGGCTCTTCTGTGTCAAAGTCTGGGTGATGGGTACTGGAGATTCTGAAGATGGCAGGGCAAGAAGCTGTTTGGGGTGGAAAGGGGTTAGAATAGAGGGGACAGTGAAACTGAAAATAACCAGAAAGAGTACACCCTGTCCGAGGGCAGCTTGCATCACACATGCCTCAGCTGTTAACACCAGAGTCAGCCAGAGTCTGGAAGCCCAGATGTGGGGGAGTTTCCCCTGCCAAGCTGCTAGCCCAAGGCACCGCAGCCTCATTACTTTGACAGCAGCATCCAAGAGGGTTTCTGTGGGTCAGAGGGTACATTTATTTCCACCCATGCATCCCAAGGGTCTTTAGAATAGAACGTGGACAAACTTGGGAATCTGTTCCCAGATTTCTGTGTCTTCTCTGTTCCCGTCCACTTCTGAGGTTTAGGGAAAAGTTGGACGTCGGTTTTGGGTTTCTTTTACCAACGCTCATATCAAATCCTTCAAAACACATTATCAGCTCCACATCCAGAAATCATACCAAGTCCATCTGCTGCTCTTAGTGGTTCTAGCCACCGACCCCTCCACGGCTCTCCTCTCTGCAGACCCAAGGTAGAAAGAATATGCTGCTCTTCTCTTTCCAGGAAAGGCTCCAAAGCTACAGAGAAGCCCTGTCTCAAAACAAAACAACAACAACAACAAAAACCCTGCTGTTGGGGGCCAGGTTCTCTGGGAAGCAGGAGGTGAGGTGGCATTAAAGACGGAGTGCTGGGGTCAGTAAAGGAGAACGGAAACAGGTGACAGGAGAGAGCATGCAGACCAGAATGCAGATGACACCTCTGAAGGGAAGGCAGGAACAGGATGGTAATGTAATAGAGAGCCTTACGCTGCAGTATAGCATGGCCAGGAAAGCATGGCCAGCCCAGTGAGAGCCCCATATGGGCCACGGCTCTTCCAACCCTGCACAGACCAATGGAGGCATAGTCTAGCCTGGACTCAGGCACTAGGAGTGGGTCTCATTGGCACTGGGGCTGGAGACTGCTGCCTCTCGTTGGGTTCTCTCCAGAAAGGAGAGCTGAACAAGACACCTCAGAGCTGCCACACTCACCAGGGGCCTGCCCTTACACTCGGGCTGGCACACCCTGGCTCACCAAGCTCTGCCTACCTTATTGTAATCACCTGAGACCCAACCACAGCGCTCCAAGCCCTGGGCCCTAACCATGCTAAGCTTCTCCCAAGGTTAGGCCTTCAGTCTCTCTAGAACATGTCTCCTCAACGTCCAAAGTCCTCTGCGTCTTGTTCACTCTGAGTGCAGATGCCCACAGAGCTGGGCCTTCCGGTCCCCATGCTTACTCCTGTCTTTCTGGACATGTCTCTTCAGCTTTGCACTCACGTGTCCCTCCCCTGTCACTGGCAGCTGTCTGTTTCTTCCCGTTCTCGTTCACATATATGTGTGCTCAGTGATACAGCCTTTAAGACTCAGGGCCTTCCTTTTCTGTCTTGGTTACCACTGTGTCCCTAACACAATGCTTGGCATACAGTATTGTTATGGGGAAAAAACAATGAATGGGTGAGTTAAAGTGAATGTTGGAGTCGAAATGGCAAGGTGGAGACCCCCCAAGGAAGGTAAAGAAGAGGGCATGTGTTAGGTATGAGAGAGCCAAGCTGACCAGTAAGAGGAAGGACAGGCTGGGGGGCAGTCCTGGTCTTGGCAGGCTCTGACTGATGCCCCTGAGACCCCCCTGAGGAGCCTTTTCAGGCACTTTGATCTCTCACACATACTTGCACCTAATGCAGCTCATTGCAGGAGAGTAAATGGTGAGTAAAACTGACTTCTAAGAAAGCCTCCACCTGTTCCAGGAAGGAGACCACGCGGAGATGGCCCCACAGACAGGGAATTAGATGATGTAACCAAGGTAACAGCAGGTGCACCTTGGTAGTCCTGTCTCCAGACAGTTGTTGGGCTGCTGCCTCTTTACAGCTAGACACATTTGCCCACACAAGCACTAATGTAGACCCTGCATCCTCAAAGACTTGGCATCATTATAATATTAGTTTCGATACCCCTGCCTTTTTGTGGAGCTCATGAAAGGAGGGAAGATCTGTTCCATCATGATTTGGAATAAAAAAATGGGTCACTTTATTGCATGAATATGCTATCCATCTCATAAATATTCATACAACCTTCTTTAAAATCCACGACATAGAACCCAACATGCTGCTTACCACCTTGCCATAGCCTACTCCCATCTCTTGTTGGAGTGCTCTGCTTAGCTCTACTCAACTTCCGCTTTGCTAAAAAGCTTCTGCTTAAACTGCCTGAGACTTAAACTGCCTGAATTCATTTCTTCAGGAAGAGGAGACCCGAGAGACCCTAGCACCATCACATCTGCCACAGTAGGCCCAGTACATGCGAGCTGCAGCCAGGAACACAGGATCTGCAACAGCTCCAGCACGAGGGATGAAGTGTTCTGGGCATGCTCTGGCCACTTATCAGAATGTAAATCAGAAAGCTCTAAGTGTGGACTGTTTACAGGCATCAAGCCTTCTCTCATGGTACCTTTAGGAAGACTGTGAGTCAAACTACTGTGGAAAGTAGAGGGGTCAAACACAGAGGTTGCTTATCCAAGCCATTCAGAGCTTTAAACATAACAACCAGTGTGATGCGCTAGCCTGCTAATGGATTGGAGCCTCTTTCCCAAGTAGCTATTGAGAGTCCTGTCCAGGTGTGGGGACGCACACCTGGAATCCCAGCTGCAAAATGCTGTCTCCTGGGCAAGACACAGCCATTGCAATCATGAACTCACAGCAGCCGCAGATGTCTGCATTGGGTCTGCAAAGAGCAGGCCCAGCTACAGCCAGGCATGGACGGAAGAGGGGCTCACGGGACCGACCCACCCTTCACTGCTGAACTCCTGCTACTGAGAGATTCAGGGAAAACTGGAGTGTTGGCCTTCAGTTGTGAACTCCTATGAGGAGTCTCAGTCCAATGGTCACCCAGCTGGCTCTGGTTAAACTGAATGGGTCACAGAAGAGAACAAAAAGACGTGACTGGTAGGGAGGAGGGGGGGGGGTGAGCACGGGAGGGAAACAAAGAACTGACTTAAGTCATTGAAAAAAAGAAAAAAGACAGTCTTTGAAACACAAAATGGGCCTTCACCAGCCACCAATGTGCTGATCCTTAATCTCGGGTTTCCTTCCCTCTAGACATGCGCAGTGAACTTCTCCGTTGTTTAGAAATTGCTCAGTCCATGGTATTTTGTCATAGCAACCCAACTGGAGTAAGACAACTGGTTTGTTCTGTGGCCTTGAGTCAGTCCCGAGTCCTCCTGAGCTTGTTCTCCAGCAACAAATGTAGGGATATTTTTTATTCTCTATCTACAGGGAAAAGGAGGAAGATGTCTGTAAATTTTAAGGGGTGAACAGCACGTCCGTTCTCTGTGGGGAACACAGTATTACGTCGTATTCTTTCTTTCTCATTGCCCCACAGCTGTGGCTGCCATTCCTGCGACCATCTCTAGACCAGGGATGAAGCATTTACGGAGTGGATGGTGGAAATAAGGAACAAGCCCCTTCCACCGCCCAACTTAAGGTACCCCAGGAAGGCACACTTTCTAGACTGATGCTTAGGTGGTTTTGTGGAGGTAGCAGGAGGTAGGACCTGTGTACAGATCTTTGTGACATTTACAAATGTTTCTAGTTGATCCGCACATACTCTTAAACAAGAAATACTTCCCTCCTGGACCCACACCCAACAACTGCCTTAAACGGCCTGAAATTTCCAATTATCCCAAATCCTCTTGAGTAGCGGAACATGTACTGTATGTGCTGTACTCACGAATCATCCCCAAACGATTACAAAAATCTCAGCTGGGGCCCAGCAGCTGTTGCACAGATGTTCTGCATAGCAGCTGGAGCATTGTTTGGTATCAATAAACACCATTCTGAGGCAGAAGACGTGAGAGCCGAGATAACAACAGCCGTGAAGACCATTTGCAGGGAATAAGACCAGAGACTAAGAGTGGACCCTAGCTCCCAGCAGGCACTGCTCTCACAGCACCCCCCTCGCTGCCCCCCCCCCCGCGCGCATGCGCACTATGACTGAGGTGTTGCGTGTTTGAGGGTCCCAGGCTCAGAATGTGTTCCATACAGCCAGTTTGCTATTAGAGATGGATGTTCAGAGGTAACCTCCACCTCCCAGTTTGTGGTTCCCAAGCCCTGCATGTACCCTTTGGCACAGCCCCCAGAGGTCTGAAAAAGTTTGAACTCTGCGTATTTTGATGAGCATGCTCACGAGGTGTTGTGCGCATCTTCAGATGTGGGCTGGCTGCAGCCGGTTTTAAAAGCCATAGATCCGCCTCTCCAGGGCATCCTGTTGGTGTTCTTCTGTTCTCATTTCTGGCAGACAATGAAAATTGCTGACTTAGCCAGCCATTGTTTGGAAGATGGTCAAGCAGTTCTTGTGCCCACCAGCAGGGGGCTTGAAGACAGTCCCTATTGTGTCAGCACTCGTGGGACTTGAGCCTAGACGGGAATCAAAGACAAGAGCCTCCTAGCTTAGCTCTCGTTTTGCTGGTGTGGAAGCAAGGACCTAAATAGTAACATATTGTGCAATGCCACTTGGCCAGGAAATAGTAGCTAAAACAGGACCCCAAGCCTCCTAATGCCAACATCTACTTCCTTTGTCTGTCCATAGCTATTTACCCACATTCTAAGAGAAAATCGTTGTTTGCTGGTTAGAACATTGCTAATGAAAGGAAAAAAATTCAACCAATATCTGAGATTAAGAATGAATCAGTAAAAAGTGATGTTTGAGCCATTTTGAGGGATGTCAGAAGATGTGAGCCATGTGATTACACTTCAAGCTCCGAAGCCGTGTGTCCCTGGGAGGGATGAGCCTGCTCTAAAGGTTGAGGTTCCGAGTATCTCTTGGGTCTATTCTAGTGGACCCCCAAATAAGCTGAGGCCATGTGTGAGTATGGGTATCATACTCTGCTGCTCTGAATGTTGGGGCTGTCTAAGGACCAACCTGGCCCAGAGGTCATGTGGGTCAGGGGTCAGGAATAGACTTGGGTTACCATGACAGTCTTCCTTGAGCCTGTCCTCCATGAAAAGAAGGAGACACACACGATGTCCCACCTTCCAGTCTGGCACACAGGTTGTCCCCTTACCTCAGATACCAGTCACAGAACTGACTACAGCCTTGAAATATGCTTGCCCCACCCTGTCTTCAACTCATGGTGAAGCTTTCTTTCCAAAGGCCATAACCAACATTTCGTCTTCCTCAAGTCTTGTGCTAGAGGACATTTTAGGCCCTCCAAGATGATCTCTTGCAGCCTCAGTTGTCTCCCTCTGGGTGACCAGGGACAAGCAAGGCCCACCTCTCAAGCTTCTGCCCACACGGAGGCAGCTGCAGGACCTTCATTTTGACATCAATCCCACACCACGTCACATGGCAACTCAACACATCTTTTAGGAGTTACCTAATGGGGGTATCCTCTCCCGACACTGAAGCTGAGTAGCTACTGTAACATGCAGGTGAAATTTCTAGGAAAACAACCCCAACCTGTAAAGCAGTGGGGGACGCATGAGGATCAAAAGGACATGTGCGTGAGGACGCCATCCCTTCCTTCCACATCTTCGGTGACAATGGTCCCAGAATAAGGTGGTGGGACTTGGGCCCTGAAACACCATGGCTGGTTGGGATGAGATGAGGCACATGGTGGGTGGGGCTGGGAGCATCTGTCAGCATTAACCTAACACGTGCTGTGCCCCTGCCAGACGCCACACAATGAGGAGTTCAAGGACCATAGGAACCGGGAGGCAGGCCACTGGCACTCGCCCTTGGCATCTGCAGGAGGGAGGCTATTCTTGAGAGAAGCACCGTGCATCAGAAAATGCTTCGTGCAGAGGAGGTATGCTGTGCTTTATAAAGAACATCGTGGGCAGAGCAAGCCACTCAGCTAAGCAAAGGAAGGGCTGAGAAAGCCGCTCCCTCCTTCCATCACCTGGTAGGTATGGGAGTGTTGGGGGTGATGGTCTGTGCTCCTTTCCATATGGGTTCGACCAAGTTACTATGGGTGTGCACCTGCTTGTTCTTGTAGCACTAACTTAAGTGCCTATAGGCCAGAGAGTCCCAGAGTGTCACCATCTGATGTTTCAGAGGACAGATCGACGCCAAGAAGAGCCTTGTCTGCTCTCTGGGCTGCTGTACTGAGGCAGGTACTCTAGAACAGATGTTCTGGAGTCGGTGTGTTGGGTCAGGTGTAATTGAGAAGGGTTCCTACGGCAGGTATGCTAGAGCAAATATGCTAAGGCATGGGTTCCTGGGCACTGGTGCTGGGCAGTTCTGTATGCTAGGGCAGGCAGGGATCTTGGGCAGGTGTGCTGGCACAGATGTGTGGAGAAAGAATACTAGGACAGGTGTGCTGGGGCAAGTGTGCTGGGACAGCTGTAACCTGGAATTGGCCAAGTCCTCACCTCTGCTTCCTCCTGGCTCACCTCTCTGTAGCTGCTTGTGCCAAGGACTAGCCTACACAGGTGAAGTCTATGTGGACCAGGCCAGAATTTTCAGGTGTGCTGGGATAGATGAGGTGGAATTAGACCCAGAACCAAGGCTGGGCCAGAAGAGAAGCAGTCTGGGTTTGCATTTGCAGGGCATGGCTTTGCTGTGGGACCCTTCCAACTCTTGCAGGGTGCTTTGAAGCCACACATGGGCCGGATCTGCCCCTCAGTCACCAGAGGCAGGAGATGCAGGGTTCCTTCCCTTCTTTGTTCTTTGGGAAATGTCAGCCAGCCTTGGGCAGAACCTACCTGCCCCTCAGTGTGGGTCTTGAGGACAGTGGAGATAACATTCCCCAACAGCTACTCCCAAGCCTTGTGGATTAATAACTCCATTTAGAAATAACTGGAAGTGATTTAGAATTCATTTCAGAAATACCCCCTGCCAGATCATTCCTGTAATGCGGCCTGCCCGGAGTGTGCGTTGCTCAGTGTCAGATGCTCAGTGCTCACAGATGCAATGCTAAGTTTGAGCAGATTTCCCACCCAGGATCTTGGCCTTCTCAAGGCTACTTTTCTGATTTGTGGGTCATGGATCTCACAGTCGAGTGTCTCACAAGCTGTTTCAGGGAGCTGGGAGCACACTGTGTTTTTTTTTTCCTCCTGCAGAAGCAAAGCTGAGGGATCTTTTCTGTGCTGTATTCTTCCTTTATTCCTGATTAGAGGACAAAGTCTGTGGGAACACAAAGTCAGACAACCTGGACGCTGTTCCCATCCCTAAGCCCATAGACACAGTGGCCTGAAAGTTCTCAGGGACTATGGATGGGTCCGCAAGCTGGAATCTGGGTCCAGTCCTTTGGAAGCTTGTGGGCAAGTGGTTTTGGGGACTGGGAGAACTGGCGAGTCCAGTAAGTTGAGCAGCTAAGAGCTTGACATAGAGGCAGGTGTGCCACCGAGGATCAGGAGAGGTGGCTGGTGGGCTGTGGCATGTCATGAAAGCCATGGTGGTGCATAAGAGCTTCAGAAAGGTGGTTGACAGGTTGGAGGGTGGACATGGCCCAACACACAGGGAAAGC
Source organism: Peromyscus californicus insignis (assembly GCF_007827085.1). Lineage (NCBI taxonomy): Eukaryota > Metazoa > Chordata > Mammalia > Rodentia > Cricetidae > Peromyscus > Peromyscus californicus. The sequence goes on along the minus strand of NW_026294606.1, from coordinate 77,448,943 downwards.
ACAGCAGCCAGAGAGTCTGACCTAATACTTCATAATCCTGAAAATCCTTCACAGAGGATTGAGATTTGAGCTTTGTTCCCAAACATGGTGTGTGTGTGTGTGTGTGTGTGTGTGTGTGTGTGTGTGTGTGTGTGTGTAAGGTGAGGACACACATTCCAGGGCACAGCAGCCCCAGGGCTCTGGATTGACCTGCAAACAGTATACAGAGGGATGGAGAGAACAAGCCCTCACAGATGGGTCAGGACCTAGGTAGCTGCCCTCATCTGATGATTCTCACAGTGGAATTCTCACAGTGGAAGGCCTGATGTGTGGGGTGCTTCAGGAACATGGCACAGGGTGACATAAAAGTTTAGAACGACCCCTCAATTTCCAACCCTGTGATACCAGATGTTATAGTCCCCCAAAGGTACTGTGAGGCATTAGCATGCAAGTGTCTTCAAATGTTTTTCTCTCATAGATTGAATTTTAGGGACTATACAATATCTCAGAGTTGGAGATCTGTGACTTCTAACTTGTTCAGCTGAAATGTATCTTTTATAGTCAACAAGTTCTCATGATCCAAGACAGCTTGGGATTCCAGCCTTCAGACTGTCCTTCCAGACAGGAAGGAGGAGGAGCTAGTGGGAATATGGAAGAGTAAAAATGTATAAGCTCTCCACTGAGAAGCATGGCTGATGCCCCCTTCCCTGAGTCTGACTGTTTTGATCTCTGGAAGATGGCGGAAGGGATGTCATACCAGTTTCTAGACTAATGCCAGCTTCTGCACTCATTCAGAACAGACTTTGAGCCATAATCTGACTGTGCTGCCATACCAGAGGGGGCCATGTTAGGGACACTGAATATCTTAGCTGATCCGTGCCTTCCTGCCATTCCCCAAAGTGCTGTGTGTGTAGATGAAGCTGCAAAAAGACCCGTGGACCAGCTTTATCCACCATCTAAGTATCACCCAGTGCCACAGGGGAGGGAGAATGGTGTCACCCACTTGAGCTCTGTATCTTTTCCAGAGTTTAAAGTGTTAGCCTGACACCAATGTTTCAGACCTAGACCATAATAAGCTCTCTCCAAGTTTCCAGTCCACAATGTCAGAAAAGCAAGAAAAAAATTATTGTTTTAGACCACAATGTTCTGGAACTCTAAACAGAATTTTCCAGCAATAGGTGACCAGAGCAGAAGTCAGTACTTGTGAGTGGCCAACTGCCATTACACTTCATACATCAGACTTGGCTTTGCACTGGAGCATGGGCCATACCGAAAGGACCTCGAGAGTCTTGTTGAGGGAAGCTGAAATGATCCTCCGAGATGCTGTTGGCAGGAGCTTCTGTGGGAGGAAGATAGGACTGTAGCTGCAGCAACACGTCTGTCACATCATCACCATTTATCAACCTGGAAACCAGTGAACAAAGGATTGGGCTGAGAACACCCAGGCCAGAGGCAGGAGGCACCATGATCTTCTGTAGCTGCAGGGAGAGGAGAACACGGAGAGGGTCTGTGAGGGTCAGAGCACCGAGGAATGGAAAGGAACCAGGGCTTTCTGGCAGCAGTAATGGCTGCTTCTCATGCCCGCCTCTGTCTGCAAAAGTTCACAGCAAGAAATGGCTGACCACAAAAGACGAACATCTCACGGGTCTGGCTGTAAGACTTCCCCCACCTTTTTGAGTCCCAAAAGCTTTGGACATGTTGGAGGCTTCTAGAGTCTTGACAGTACATCTCATGGATCTGTTCATCCAGACAACAGGGCTTTTAATAATTTTGCAGTGATGCCGGGCGGTGGTGGCGCACGCCTTTAATCCCAGCACTCGGGAGGCAGAGCCAGGTGGATCTCTGTGAGTTCGAGGCCAGCCTGGTCTACCAAGTGAGTTCCAGGAAAGGCGCAAAGCTACACAGAGAAACCCTGTCTCGAAAAACCAAAAAAAAAAATATATATATATATAATTTTGCAGTGAGATGACTCTGTGAGTTAAGACACTAAGGCTGACAACCTGAATTTGATCTCTGGGACTCATGTAAGTGGAGAGAACTGATGCTTGCAAGCTGTCCTCTGACCTGCACACATATATGCAAACATACACACAATAAATAAATCAAAATGTAGTTAAATTATTAAAAAAATAACCTGAGTGGTTAATCCCAGGACTCTGGAAGCTGAGGCAGGAGGAGTGTTGTGTATTTGAGGCTAGCCTGGGCTACATAGTGAGTTCCAGTCCAGTCTGAGGTACAACATGAAACCCTGTTGAAGAATACAAGAATTTTAGGGCACTGAGCATAACCCCCTCACCCTGTCTAATTAAGAAAGAAATAAGATCCCAATCTAGTGGACTTTACCATCCGACCATGGATTCATGTATAACCCATAAGGTTTTTATTTTTATTTAATTTATTTATTTTCAGATTCAGGGTTTTTGTTTTTTTTATATTTTTAATTGAAATAGATATTTTTGTCACACAATATATTTTGATACCATTGATTCCCTTCCCCACTTCCTTCCAGATCTTCTCCACCTCCCCACCCACCCCAATCCACACCCTTTCTTCCGTTCTCTCATTAGAAAACAAGCAGGCATCTAAAAAAAAAAAAAAAAAACAATGAAATAAGATAAAATAAAAACAAACAAATCAAAATAGGACAAACCAAAGGATCCATATCAGTTTGAACTAGAAAGGCAAATACAGCATAAAAAGAAAGAAATAGAATTTCTATATAATGGAGTTGATTGTGGGCGGGCTTGTGTTTTTAAAATATTTTTATTTTAATGAGGAAGTTCATAGTTTCACACCACACACACACACACACACACAAACACACACACACACACACACACACACACCACACCATCACAACCATCATCACCACCACCACTACCAGACTCTAGTGGCAGATTCCTACAGAAACCTAAAGAGAAGCTGGTAGTCTGACCAGCTAGGAAAATAAATTCCCGTTGTGACTCTACTACTTGCTCCTAGTGGGAAAAGAGAGCAGTGTGGCAGAATCCACTGTGACCCTCGGGTAAGGAGGACATCATACATGGTGACAGGGCTGCACATTGATAGCAGAAAGCCAGAGATCTTGTGGCTTCCTGTTTCTTCACGGAGTGGTTCGGTGGGCTCCTGGGACAGGTTCCAGAAGTGGCTTAGAAACAGTGGCAGTTCTGGCTCCAGTGGACTTGGAAGTTACATCTCCGTAGGAGGAGGAAGTATCATGTGAAAGTGACCTCAGGGTTGAGGAGGCCCTGCCACAGGCCCAGTGATCGGGTCCCCTTGTTTTGCAATATCACCTTATATTTCTCCTGTGGCTCTCTGATTGTACCCAAGTCTGCTCAGTTGTCCCAAAGACACGCTGATCTCTTCCTCCAAAGGGCAGCTTAGAACTGACAGATAAACTAAGGCCTTACGACTGACCTAGGCTCTCTGCACACATGTGACAAGTGTGTGGCTTGGTCCTCTTGTGAGACTCCTAACAGTGGGAGCAGGGGCTGCCTCTGACTGTTGTCTGCTATGGGGACCCTAGTCCTCATACTGGGTCACCTCGTCTAACCTTAAGAGAAGAGGAGGTGCCTAGTCTCACAGCAACTTGATGTACCATGGCTGGTTGATATCCATGGGGGGGCCTGCCCTTTTCTGAAGAGAAACTGAGGAGAAGTGGATGGGGAGGGCAGTGATGGGGGAGGTACTGGGAGGAGAGGAGGGATGGGAATCGGTAGTCAGGGTATAAAAATAAAGAAATAACTATAAAAACGAAAAAACTAAAACCCTACAGTCAGGGTCTACATGAATCCTACTGCGTAGAAGGGTGGCCATATGTGGAAGAGAGTCCCTAAATGTGGTTTCACTTGCCTTGAGGGGGAAGTTCTGGGTCCCTGCTCTCACCCTCTGCCAGCAACTTGGTGTCTTTTTTCTAACTCTCCCTTGAAGTAACGGCATTAAAAGAATGACGTGACACACTTAACTGCTTTGAATTAAACTATGAAAAGTTCTTCGGCTCTTGTGCATTTTACTTACTGCAAAGAAAGTAAAACATGCGCCAGTTTGAGGGCCTGGAGCCGAGGCTCCCTTTGGGGAGCTATCAGATGCCTAGACCCTAGTCATTCATGGCTGTGTGTCTCTGTTTTTGGATCCACAACAGCAGAAACCTCCAGGGACAGACAGAGGAAGAGGAGTGGGGAGTGGTACCCTGGTGGGGGCCACAGGCACTAGGACTGGCCCACAGTCTGGTTTTCACTTTCTCTTCATAACATTTTCCTAAGTGAGCAAATGTCTTTCTATAGAAATTTTAGGTTTTTTCCAAGTGGCGTTCCAGGCAGAGCCAAGCCTGTGTTTCTGAGAACACACTTGTCCCAGTCTACAGCAGTAGATATCAGCACTGGGGAGTTTCCCGTCGTTAATAAAGGTGCGGGGGGCAAGCAGAACTATAGAGAGGAAAAGATATAATCTAGCGCAGCCAGGAGGCAACATGGTGCGCTGTTTTCCTAAAGCAACCATCCTAGCTGGTAGAGGAAGACCAGGGAGTTAGGCTAACATCGAAACAAGTGTTTTTGCTTAAAATGAGGAGTGAACTCATGTTACCGGAGGGGCACTGGTAACCCTGGGTAGCTGTTGTTCAGTACCCTCTCTCTAAACACAGAGCACTTGTTCTCACAAACCAGGATGGCCTCTGGGGACCTTGGACCACTCTCTCTTGCTTTTAGGAGTCCACCAGTGTTGTCTAGCAGTGGCTGTCTCCCAGGGCTGGAGCAGAGCGAGACTGCACCCGGACCCGTGCGGGCTCTGGACCCGTGCCGGCTCTGGACCCCTGCGGGATCTGGAACCACGGCTTCCTCCAAGGGTTGCTGGGTTCCTGTAACAATGCTTCAGCAGAAAGTGTGTCCTACCTAAAGTCTCTAGGAAGAAGATGTCTCTCCTCTCGCTGTGGAGCAGAGCAGGGGTGGGGGGTGGGGGTGGGGGGTGCCATCACACATTTTCTTCATCCACAGAAAGGGTACAGCTTGGTCCTTCCCAGCTGCATTTTAGAAAAGGCTAAGGAAGGCAGAGCAGTCTGTCACCCTAAGGCTCAGGAGGTAGAGGCAAGAGGATAGGGAGTTCCTGGTTATCCTCAGCTATATAGAGAGTTCAAGCTAGACCTGAAAAAAGAAAAAAGAAACTTATAATAACTACAAGAGTATTCATTTTCAAGTGGAGAGATGGCTCAGAGGTTAGGAGCACTGGCTGTTCTTCCAGAGGTCTTTTTGTTTGTTTGGTTTGGTTTTGGTTTTTTTTGAGACAGGGTTTCTCTGTGTAGTTTTGGTGCCTGTCCTGGATCTTGCTCTGAAGACCAGGCTGGCCTCAAACTCACAGAGACCCGCCTGGATGGAATGTTAGGAAATCTTCAGATTTCGTACTGTGGTGGTTTGAAAGAAAATGGCCCCCTGAGGAAGTTTCACTATTAGGAGGTGTGGCTTTGTTGGAAGAAGTGTGTCACTGTGGGGGCGGGTTTTGAGGTCTCTTTTGCTCAAGCTTTGCTCAGTGTGACAGTCAGTCAACTTCCTGTTGCCTCTGAGCCAAGATGTAGGACTCTCAGCTCCAGCACTATATCTCCCTACATGCCACCATGCTCCCTGCCATGATGATGATGGACTGAACCTCTGAAACTGTAAGCGAGCTTCTCCAATTAAATGTTTTCTTTCTAAAAGTTGCCGTGGTCATGGCATATTTTCACAGAAATAAAAACCCAAACTAAGACACATATACACATGCACAGGCACACACATTGTGTACTTTTACAATAATAGATTAATTAAGAAGTCTTGGGGGCTGGAGAGGTGGTTCAGAGGTTAAGAGCATTGGCTGCTCTTCCAGACGTCCTGAGTTCAATTCCCAGCACCCACATGGTGGCTCCCAACCAGCTGTAATGTGATCTGGTGCCCTCTTCTGGCCTGCAGGCATACATGCAGACAGAACACTATACATATAAAATGAATAAATAAATCTTTTTTTTAAAAAAGGAGTCTTTTAAAAGTTTTCAATGAGTCTCCTTCCCGTGTTGTCCCCGGCTCATGAACAATGATCTAAAAGTGACCGAAGGGGTTCAATGGTGGCTTCCTAGGTTACCCCATGTCGGGAGGTGCCGAACAGCCTTGGAATAACTTGCTAAAACCCGTAGTCACGTATGTAACACTGAATAGTGAATTTGGAACTGCCCAATAGAATCCATGTATTTAATGCCAAGACCTTGATTTGTGAGAAAGGTCATTCACTGAGGAGCAGGCATGGGGAATGAGTGGAGGGGAAAGTGTCCACCAGTTTGGTGACCCCAGCTTTGCCCTTAGCTGAGCACACCATGGCTCCCAGAAAACTCTGTGGTCAAATCACCACACAGTTTGTATGTATGTATGTATATATGTATGTGTATGTGTCTGTGTGTACATAATGTGTGTATATGTGCATGTGTTTGTGTGACCATATGTGCATGTGTCTGTGTGTGCATGTATATGTATATGTGTGCAGGTGTATGTATGTATGTGTGTGTACATATGTGTGCTTGTATGCATGTGTGTATGTGTCTGTATGTATATACGTGTTTGTGTGTGCATATTTGTGTGTGCATTGTGTGAGTGTGTGCACATGCATATCAGAAGCCATGAGAGTCTGCTTTCACTCAGATTGGTTTATGTTTCTTCTCCTTGGTAACCATTAAGAAACAAAGCAAAATCTCCTGTAGGCTTTTTGGACTCCTGGAAAAACCCTTTGCTGAGGACTGCTGAATCCGCGAAAGGTTTGAGTGAGCTGGAAACCACATTTCCAGAACTCTTTCTTTCCTAGGGTGTGTTCAGGTACTCATGGTTCCCCAAGAAGCCTTGATCTAGCAGGATACCACCCCAGGTAGTCAGCCAAATAAAACAACCCAGACTAGGTTTGTGTTGGCTGACAGCTCAATGACACCACAGATGTCACAGAAAAAGCTGTGTCACCCTGGGGATGAGTTCTCCTCATCTCTAATTACAAAGAAGGAAAAGTCACTGGAAAAAAATAGTGAAACGCTTGGAATGTCTTAATGTGAGGGTCACACAGAGCCCAAAGCCATGACCTCACTTTGAAGGCATTTCCAACTGTAGCGCCATTTTGAGATCTCACACACTCACCTTGTGCACCCTGTTCCCTGTCAGTGTCCTGCAGAGTGAGCTGGTAGGAGCCTGATTCGAACTGGTGAGGTGCTCTGGCAAACAAGGCAGAGATTCTACAGGTGTTGGTTTGGTCAGGGTAGAAAAATTCCCAGCATTCCTGGCTCTGGGTCCATTATTCATAGCAACTACAGAAGCCACCCAGCCACCCTTCTGGAGTTCAAATTCCAGTGCCTTGCCTGATGCCTACAGAGCCAGAGGGTCTGTAGGAGTCTCCCTCAGCTCTCTGGACAGCATAAGAAGACCTGTGACAACAGGACTTTTATGGCCTTAAACTCTACAGACATTAGCGCTACACAGTCCCAGGCACACAGGATCCCAGCAGCACAGAGTCCTCTGTCTACTGTTGTCTCTACATTAATGAGGTTACACAGTCCTTAGAAGGCAGCAGGTAGCTGAACCAAAGTCCTTCCATGTTAGCCGTATGCATAACAGGAAGACCTTAGAGTCAATAAGAGTCACCTGTGGTCAGCATAGCTCCTTAGGCAGTACACAATCTTATTTTGTTTTTGTTTTTTTTTTTTTTTTTTTGGTTTTTCGAGACAGGGTTTCTCTGTGTAGCTTTGCGCCTTTCCTGGGACTCACTTGGTAGCCCAGGCTGGCCTCGAACTCACAGAGATCCGCCTGGCTCTGCCTCCCGAGTGCTGGGATTAAAGGCGTGCGCCACCACCGCCCGGCTCCTTTTTTATTTTTATCTTTTTAGCATGAATTCTGGAAACTAAACTCAGGTCTGTATGCTTATAAGGTGAACACTCCACCAGAGAGCCGCCTCCCAGGCCAGGTGGTTCAAGTGGTCCTTTTAGCATCTTGTAATGTCTACAGCATCACATCAACCCTCTCCCCAGCACTGCTCCTTCTGCCTTGTCACACCTTCATCATCCTGGCTGTCTGCCAGCATCTGCCAGGCTTGCTTGTATGCAAGAGCAATTTACTTCTCACAGTTATGGAGCCTGGGAAGTCCTGACAGAAGCCCTGGCAGATTGACTGTCCTGTAAAGACACAGTCCCTGAGTTGTAGAGACGACTGCCGTCTCCTCCTCTGGTTCCCTCTCTGGGGTCTCTTTTACAAGGGTGTCACATTTCTGGAATGATTGTCACCCGTGTTAGCCTTTGTCACCAAAATGAACACCTTCAGGCATCAACTTAGAAGGGAAAATGTGGACCCTGCCTTGAAGTTGGGAGGCTCCAGTCTGTGGTGTGCACTGTCAGGAACACACCATGGCTGGAGCATATGGTGGGGTGAAACTGCTCACCTCATGGCCAAGGAACAGAAGATAGAAAGGACTGAACACCCCCTTTTGGGACCCCCACCCCCATGACCTAAAAATCTCTTTTAGGTCCCACCTCCCCGAAGCACCACCAATAGCAGCACCCTGGGGGGGACCGTGAGGGGTTGTGTTAGCTGTCTCCCAAATGTCCCACCTGTTAATTTAGTCACCTTGGGAATTCGAATTCCAGCATAAGAATTTGGGGTCGGGGAGTCCAACCATGGCACTCTTTGGGGATGATGTCTTGCCCACATCTGCCATCCTGTTCCCAACTACCTCAGACCTGTGCTGTCTCTACAGTCTGAGGATAAGTGAAAAAAATACACAGAGAATCATACCCACCAGTCTCCAGAAAGTGGTCAAGGTGGCTCATAAGACATATAAAATATAGCCAGATGGGGCAAATTGTTTCCTGACTAAATGAATTCTAGTTTTCTTAAGATCCAATGACCTAATGGTTGATACGCCAGCAATCCCTTCCTCATAAAAATCTATACAGAAAGAAAGAGTCCTGAGAATTTATTCCCCAGGCTAGAAAACCTACAATCTGGCACCTTGTATTTAGTCACATGGAGACTCGTAATTTTCCCCAATTTCCTATGTGTATTTCATTTTACACCTTGAGGCATTTGGCAATTTAAGGAGGGTATCCCCAGCGGAGTTTTTATTCACCAAAAGGCGAGCAGGACTAAACCCACAGAAGATATGCAGTATGGCCATTGGCCTGCTCCTGGAGATGGAAGTTACTCCTAAAGGCTGGGATTGGCATGAGGTCCCTATGTCTTGTTCCCATGATGGGGACCAGTTGTTATATCCTCCCTTTCAAAGGTCTTTTGTAAGTGTTTGTAGTGTTTAAACTAGGGTATACCCACTTTCTGTACCCGGTAGGGATCAGATAGATTTCAAGCTACCTCTGTTCACGGTGAGCAGAGGAGGAATTCTATGGGAAGATGAGAGGTAGCTCACAGGATCTGTGGGGCACACTGGGAGCCAGGCCCTCAAAATGGGCAAATGAGTGACCCTGTGGGGACAGTCCCAGGCACTGCTGCCCCACCGGCAGGTCCTGATCACTTCCCAGCTGTGGCCATGGCTACTTTCTCAAGAGTTGAGGCCTGGGGTTTCCATCCACCCCTTGAGGAGCCAAGTTAGTGATTTCCTGTAAGTTTTCCTGCAGCATTCTGCTTGGCTCCACAGACCTAGCCCTGACTCCAGGGGTAAGAAAATGGAGAAAAGATGGCACAGCCAGACACAGAGGAAAGCTGTGATCGGGTGGACTGAGGTCTCTGATGGGGGAAACCTCAGCATCCTGGAAGCTCAGCGTGTGTGTGTGTGTGTGTGTGTGTGTGTGTGTGTGTGTGTGTGTGTGTGTGTGACACAGAGTTGAAGAGAGAGGCGGGGTTATTGAACAGCTGAACAAGGATGTGGGGTGATTGCACCCAGATAAACAGGGGGTCAGCATGTTTGACATACAGCTGGACCAAGGACATGGACTTCCTAATCTCAGCAGGAGAAGTCCCTGTGGGAGAACATCAGGCCGAATATCCAAGGGTATATATAGTCTACGGTGGCCATTTTCTGCACACATTGTCAATACTCACACTTTGCTATCTGAGCCTGAGGCTATGGGGTCCTTGACATGGCTGTGCCTACGTCAGCAATGCACATTCATTCAGAACCTCATCTGCTCAGGGCTTCCTCCACTCCCCCCACTTCTCAGTTCTGTTGTAAATGGCCTCCTCACCCCAGAATCCTTGCATGCTGCCTTCTGTGCTAGGCCTTGCCTCATCGCCTGCCTGTCCTTCACGAATGCCTCAATTCTGATGATCTCAGTAGCCATCCAGCTGGCTATCTCCCTGTTGGGGCTCTGAATCCTCCCTCAGTCAGACACGCATCCAGGGCCCCCTGTCTCCTGAAGTTGCCTGTTGGCAATCCACTCCATGCCAGCCATGGCTTCCCAGCTAGAGTGTGAACTGCAGAGGACCTTAGCGTTGTGCATTGGTGCAGAGCCACTGGCTGGATCATGGTTGGCCAAACAATCTGATGAGTACGTCAGATAAATGTATGGATGAATGATTTCAACAGTGCTTGGTACAAGACTGTACTTAGGACTGTTCACTGGTACTATAAAACTCTTGGGGGCTGGAGAGATGGCTCAGTGGGTTGAGGTGATTGCTTTGCCAAGTTGGACATTCTGGGTTCAATTCCTGGGACGCACATGGTGGAGGAAGAGATCTGAGTTCCACAAGTTGCCCTGTGATCTTCACATATGAACTCCATCATGTGCACACCTCCACTCCTCCCCAACACTAAATAAATAGATGTGATTTTTAAGTTATTTTATGATTTTATGGGTGCTTTGCCTGCAAGTGTATCTGCGCAGCACATATATGCACTTCTTACAGAAACCAGAAGAGGGCATCATACTCCTTGGGACTGGAATTACAGTCCCTATGAGTAGCCTTGTAGGTGCTGGGAATCAAACCCGGGTCCTCTGAAAAAGCAGCCAGCACTCTTAACCACTGAGCCATCCCTCCAGGCCCCCATGAAATGTAATTTAAGAATAAAAATAAAGTCTTCACATACATCCAAGTCGGCAGAAGTGTGGTAGTCTGCAAGGACTAGGGGTTCTCTCGGAGGCCAAAGGATAGACGACCCCAACCCACTACTATTTCAAACCAGGGCCTGAGCAAAGGGCAGGCTTGACATGATGCTAATGTTCGAGAGGCCAGCGGCACTGGGACGTCTCCAGTTCACGGCTGTCGGTCAGTGGTTCTGGAACAGGTTGGGCCTCTGTGTTCTGGTAGAAACTCCTTCGTGCTACACTACGGCCCATGAGTGACTGACTGAGACCTCAGAGAGATTTGGGGTTGCAATCATTCACAGGGCTCCAGTCAACAGTTTCTGTGGGCAAATGATGGAAACATGTACTTTGTTGAGGCTGAGCTGGACCATTAGGAGGACTTGGGTAGAAACAATCCGAACACAAGTCCGCCCATTTTGACACACACACACACACACACACACACACACACACACACACACACACACACACACACACGCTTATTCACGGGATTAAAGCAAGCAGTGCTCCTGGCCATCCCTCCCTTGACATCCAGCTCCTTCGTTTGGGGGAAGAGAGCAAACCAAGAACTTCCCAGGAAAGTTCCTGTGTTAACGCCCTCTGCGGGTAGCTGGTCACAGCCAGCTTTGAAATCTCACAAGGGCCTGAGTAGACAAGGATGCTGCAGACCATCCGCTCCAACTGTGTGTGTGTGTGTGTGTGTGTGTGTGTGTGTGTGTGTGTGTGTGTGCATGTATGTAAGCCAACAACTTTATGTATTGCTCCTCACAAGGCATCATCCATTTTGTTTTTTGTAGACAATAGCTCTTGCGGACCCAGAATTCACTGACTTGGCCAGGCTGGCTCGCCCGTGAGGCCCAGGGTTTTCCCTGTCTCCACCTCCCAAACACACCCTACCGCCCTCAGTTTACTTTTATGTGACTGCTAGGAACTGAACGTAGGCCCTCATACTTGTGAGGCAAACACTTGACCTACAGAGCTGTCTCCTAGCCCTACCTTCTTAATGTAAGAAGACAGTAAGACCCTGAGGAAGAACAATGGCCACCCTGACTCACTTCTCAGATTCAGAGTCTTGATGCCAGTTCTGGCCCAGGGGGCTGAGAAGTTAGCCACAGCCTCCTTGAAGTCTCAGGCCAGAGACAGGGCTAACCTTCTGATCCTGAGTTCTCTTCGGAGGAGGAGATGCTTGCTCTGGCCATGCCTGCCTTCTGGGATGCGCCGAGGCTGCCCCATAGGCTCTCTAGGCTCGCCTGGGCCCCCTGGCCTGAAGTCAGATTTTCACATCTGGCCCCAACCCACCTGTTCTCTGTGCATGTTTCCCAAATGCCTGGGTGTGCAGAGGAGGGGCATTCTCCCACAGAGGGTAGGGGACAATCCTTGGCCATGGGCAGCACAGCTGGAACCCATTGAGTGAGAGCCCGGGGCAAGTAGGAGTGGAAAAGTTGTTCTCTGTCAAACCCCAGCCATCTGCCCCACACCTTCTTTACAGGAAGCATTCTCCTGGCTTCTTGGGAAAGTAACCTGATACTAGTCCATCCAACCCAAGGTGAGGAGTTGAAACTTCAGCAGAGGCCCATGGGGAGGCGGGAACAAAAATTAAACGGCTCAAGATGCTTGCCACTGCAGCCCCTTAGCGTGCAAGCCACAGCTGGAATGCAGCGCACACCCTGCCACAGCTGGGATCTATATAGTGACCTCAGGTTAACCCATCGCTTCCACAAGCTGGGATTTCCTGAGCCCAAACCACTCTTATTTTTTTTTCTTCACCTCTCCTCTCTAAATCTATTAAGGAAAAGAGGATTGGTGTGGACAGAAAGGCCGGTTCGGTCAGCAGCCTTCCCAGAGCTCAGGAAAGCAAACACGGACAGGGCCTGTGCTTACTGTTCCTGGCAGGTACGCCGAAGCCTCTGTGTTCCAGTCCAGCACAGTGCCTTGGCCTCCAGCCTCTGGAAAACAAACCCTGAATAGCACTGACCCTCATCATTCCTCTCTGCATGGATGAAACAAACAAGGCAACCTCGGCCTGCAGGGATGAGGTTCGCGGTCTCCCAGGAGGAGTCCTGGAGAAGGAAGCTTCCTCTGCAGCTGGGCCCGGCCAGGCCAAAGCAGAGGGGCCAGAGTCTGTGTGGACAGGCTGGGGTAGACCTCACGTGGCAGTGGCCTCTGAGGCTGAGCACAGCAGCCCAACTTTAACCAGTGGTTGTATGGCTCCGGTCCCCTCTTAGGAGAATGGGGCCACACCCAGAAGCTGGCGGCTGCTGGGGACACGAAAGGAAAGGCTGTTAGAACCAGCAAGTGAAGGTGCTTGCTGCCAACCCCCATGACCTCAGTGTGACCCTGGAACCCACATGGTGGAACCCACGGTTGTCCTCTGAATCCAGATGTGCCATGGTGAGTGGGTCCATGTGCACCTATGTGTATGTGTTACTGTAATAAAAGATATATATATATTTTTTTAAGTTGCAAATCAAATTTTCACCCTAACCAATTAATCCAATTCTTCATTGGCAAAATAGCTACAGCACTACCTACAGCTCACAGGGTCACAGAGGGTTAAGTGCCGACACAGAGGAGAAGTCCTAACTCCGGGTAGGACACGTGGACTACAAGCGTAGTAGCTCCTGCTTCCTGCACGGGCTCTTCCGCACCTCCAGAGGAAACTCCCCACTGTCAATCACCGGAAGGAAGGCGTTTGCGTGCCTGCGTGGCCAGCCCAATTGGTGAGTGTTTCCAGTATTTTCCGATGAGTTGCACATGTTCAGAGCTCAGAGCCCTGCGTGACTTGCCCTGGTTTTAGTATGTTGCCGTTTTTTTCTGCTGCTTCCTGCAGAGCCTTGCTATATATCCCAGGCTGGCCTCAAACACGTGATCCTCCTGCCTTAGTCTCCTGAACGTTGGGGTTGCCGGCCTGTGCCACCACACCCAGATTTTCTGCCTCTTTCTTCACCCTCTATCTCTTCTCCCGTGGAGCTTGGGGGCTCTTTTCAGTAGATCTGCCAGTGCGGTGGGATCGCCACTAGAGTGCTCGGCATGCTCCTTCTGCTGTCCCAGAGGGTGGGGCGGGGGGTTTGCCAGGACTGGAGAGAAGACAGAAAAGGCCATGACCCTCACCTGTTACACTGGATTTGGGGATGAATCCTTGTGGGGAGGGGCTGCTGCAGGCCTCAGTGTCTGTGTAAACAGGCATCGGTGTGGAGAGAAGGGTGAGCAGTGTGAACTGGACCGGGGCGAAGGAGGAGGATATTAGCTGGAAGAAGCAGGGAAAGATGTGGACGCTCTCCCAGGTCCAGAGTCGGGAGGCCTTGGCCGCATTCCAAATGCTGAGACTCAGGGTCCCAGGAAAGATGGCCGCAGGCAGATGGCCGCCCAGCACTCTAAAGAAGACGTCTTTGTGCTGAAGCAGGTGGTCTTCCTTTCCGGGAAGGGCAGGCTGCTTCAGTCTGAGACCTTACCTATACAGGCCACTTCCCTCCTGAACAGGAGCCCTAGGGTGTTGGTGGGTTAAGAAGGGGCTTAGGGAGCCTGTCGCCATATTGTGCTTCACCTCATATCTGGCAAGGGAGCAGGGACTGTTGGACAGACACGAAGGAAAGAGTGAGAACAGCAGACGTTTTCTCTCAGCCCGGCCTTCACTTGCCTGTAAGTGCGCTAACAGCCTGGATTTATGGAGAGGCTTGGATGGCCTACAAGGCGGGCAAGAGGCGGGTGCGGGGAAGGCAGGCTAGGCAGGCTTATCAATGCTGTGGAGATTTCTAGGCCCCGGGCAGCATTAGACCCTGGGTAGGTTGAAGAGTAGGCTAACAGAAGAGATGCCCACAGGCCCAATGCCAGCCACCCCAATGCCCACATGCCTCAGATTAGACACCAGGCTTGCGGTCCCTGGACCAGGTGCAGGATTGGGCCGCAGGAAGCCTCTGAATAGAGTCCCCAGGCTGCGGCAAGAGCTTTTCTGATCTTTAGCAGAATAAGAGAAGGGGAGAATACTGGATTCCTGATCTGGCCTCTTCCCAGCTCCTCAGCCCAGCTTTCACTGTTCATGGGCCACAGACCATTTTACGACTGGTAAATAAATGATTATTATTTTTTTATATAGTATTGTTTTAGTCAGGAAAGATCCAGCCTCAGTAAGCCTCGCCTTATGCCGCGGTGGGCAGAAGGTGGGATGAGCGCACAGAAGCCATTTTGTGCTCAACAATGACTGTGGGGACGGACCAAGTCATAGCTAGGGTGGTTGTGAGCGTAGGCAGTCAGGGCCTGGGGGAGGTGACTGGGCTTTGGAAGATGGCTGAGGGCCAAGGGCTGCCTTGTGTGAACGGGCATCCAGCTGCCCTGAGTGAAGAGAGGGGGGCTCTGCCTGTGCTCCCCACATCTACCAAGGAGGATGCAACCCCAGCTTGTTCTAGGGGAGAAGGTGCCAGACGTGTTGCTCTGTGCCCGTGAGTCAGCTGCTTGCCCTGCAGAAGGCAGGCCTCACTGATGGCATATGTCTGTAGGACTGCCTGCAGGCACATGGCCGGCCCCAGGGCACTGAACGAGAGTGATCGGACTGCTTGTCTGCATGGTGTAGGGACGGGCAGGTGCCCTCCTACATGGCGGCTGTCAGAGCGTATTCCTGTTCTTACGTTCTTCGGGACTTTGTCACTAGATCTCAGGGCAGGAGAAGCCACAGGCTGCCCACGGGGACCAGATAACACAGGCTCCCTGCCACCGTCCGGCTGTCACATCCCCCAGGCTCTCAGCCTCTAGAAGACTCCGAGCCAGTGGTTCTCAACCTTCACACTGCTGTGACCCTTTAATACAGTTCCTCGTGTTGTGGTGACCCCCTCAACCATACAATTATTTTTGTTGCTACTTCATAACTGTAATTTTGCTACTGTTATGAATCGTAATGTGAATATCTGATATGCGGCCCCCAAAGGAGTCGTGACCCACTGGTTGAGACTCAGAGTCTGAGTGAGTACTGATGAAAACCTCGGCCTTGCCCTTACCCGCCGCTTTCAGTGCAGCAAATAGCTCCTGCCCCTGAAGCCCAGCACAGAACTGCCCCAAGAGGCCAGGCTAAAGCTGCTTACCCCTACTTACTCAATACGTGATTTCATTATGAATTGCCAAGGGGTAGCCTAATAGAAAAAGAGGTGGGGGCTTCCTGAGGCCTCTTACACACTCTCGTCAACCTTGGCAGGCTTCGGCTTGGCTTGGGTGTACTGTTAGGGAAAGGGCTGCCCACTTGCCAGCCTGTGCTTGCTTCTGGTTGCTCTCTGTGGGCATTGCCAGCACGTTCCATCATCTGTTAACAGGTGGCTCCTGGGGTTGGGCAAGCGGGGGCTCAGACCAAGGGCTTTCGGATCACCCTGGTCCAGTGTGCTGAGGCCTGGATCTCCCAAGCTCTTGTCTTTTCTCCAGCTGGTGGCCTTGCTCCCTGGCTGGGCCTTAAGCGCCCTCTGCTGGTAGTGTGTCTCCACTGCATCCTAGAGAGGCCCCAATTGTAGCCACTGAGCACCTGCGTCCATAGAGACTAAGTAATTAATGTAACTTCCAGTTTCTTTTCCTCTGCGCTCTAAAATAATGGCGATAGAAAAAAAGCAAGCCAGCAAACAAACAAAAATGAAGAATTTACTAACCCAACCTTTCTCACATTGATTTTTTTTTTAATCCTTTTAAGATAGATTATTTCTAAGTGACCCAGGCAGGCGGGCTTCAGCCACCTGAGCTCCAGGATTACAGACATGGCCTACCTTTATGAATTTGAATCATTCTGGGTTTGGGAGGCGCGGTGGGGGTGGGGTGGAGTTCTACAGTTCAGAAGCCCGTTAGCAAGGCAGGACCGCCCGCATTTGCTCCCTCTGCTGAGTTCCTGAGTTCGCTTCTTTCATTTTTACCTTTCCGAGATCCAACAGGAGCCTTGAGCTTAGAGCACAGCCACCGCTCAGCGTTCCTGGGGGGAAATAAGAACAGGCTCTTTCCCATCACTGAATAAAAGACCTGTGTGTTGAACTCTGGGAACCCAGAAGGGAGCACTATCTCACAGCCCCTGGGGAGAGTCAGCAATTTCTTTCTATATCTGTGCCACCTCGTTCCTCAGGACAGACCACCTGCTTCCGTGTGACTCTGCTAACTGCCCACCAGAGCTTCCACGCGGGAGCCTGGGCACGCCCTCCTACACGCAGGTGCTGTTGGCATTCTCACAGGTAGGCTGTGGGGCAGCCATGTGACCACAGAGTCACACTGCATAGGATAAGAATAACCAGTGACTTGCAGATTGCAGTTTCTGGCTGTCTCCAGAGCCAGGTTTCCTGGGGTGTGGGAGTGTGAAAGCTCTGAGCAATTTTCCACTTGGCTGAGTGAGAACAATGGCCTGTGCGGTAATTAGCCATCTTCAGGAGAAATTGTAACCGTAACTTCTAAGTGGAGGACTTAGAGCCTAGCCTGGGCTCCCTCCGTGTGGGGGCCTGCCCCTGTCCCCGTTCTCTTAATTCCAACTGGCATTGTGTCCCTGGGACCGCTCTTTGTGGTCAGGTCTGACCTATGGTGACAGCTTTTTTGCAGGCCAGGTGTCAGAAGTGCCTGTGGGGGCCGGGGGAGGACCGGACCCTCCTTCTTGTCAGAGCCCCCCCCCCCCACTGTTCAGTTGAGTCCCGTTAGGGAGGTTCCTTTCCATCTCTTTGTGGGTGGGGCCCAGCCCTGATCAGCCCTCTGAGCCTGATTTTTGTGTCAGATTCAAATCTTCCCAGTGGCCCTGGGGCCTATGTCTTCTCTCCCATGCCCTAGCCAACCCATACAGAGTTCCCCCACAAGGCTTAGCCTGGGTCCCGTCCTCCCTTCATCCTGTCCCCACCTCTTATACAGCTGTGCCTTTTCTTACTAAAGCACTCTTTTCCATTCCACAAACACCACTTTTCTATTCCCCTTGGGGTTTGTACGTCAGGCAAAAGTTGTCTGTCTGTGGTACATCCTTTGCGGGGAAGGGAGGTGAGGTAGGAGAGGGCACAAGACTCCCGCAGGTGTGTGTGTGTGGGGGGGGGCGGGGCTCTTGTGCTCTGGGCCTCTGCTCTTCCTGCTCTGGAAACAAATCATCCCACCTAGTGATTCTTCGCTGGGGGGACAGGGATGCTGCTTAATGTCCTGCAGTGGCAGAGTGACCCCACAACCAAGGGCCTCCTGACCCTAATGTCACTATGAGAACTCTACTTTTTAAGTTCTTAAATTATTATTTCATTTAATTTTTATGTGTGGGGGTATTTTGTCTGCATGTCTGTGCACGGCCTGCATGCGGGCTAGATGAGGGCATTG
This sequence comes from Peromyscus californicus insignis, assembly GCF_007827085.1. Taxonomy (NCBI): domain Eukaryota; kingdom Metazoa; phylum Chordata; class Mammalia; order Rodentia; family Cricetidae; genus Peromyscus; species Peromyscus californicus. The sequence goes on along the minus strand of NW_026294606.1, from coordinate 77,430,654 downwards.
GATCCCTTGGGGCTGAAATTACAGATAAAATGAGCTGCCATGTTGATGCTGGGAGTCGAACTCTGGTCCTCTGGGAGAGAAACCAGTGTTCTTAAACACTAAGCATCTCTCCAGTCCTTCTGTCCTGTTTCTTAAGCTTATCTCCTCACCTGTTCAAGAATGACTGGGAAGCACTGGAGTGGATTGAAAGGCGGGGGCGGTGGACAGAAGCTGCAGACACGGCCCTCCCCCCCGAGCTGTTTCTGCTGTCATCTGCTCTCTCCACTCTGTTCCCAGTTGCCTGCATCTGCCAGCCACGTGGGTAACAGAGGGTGGAAGGTCTGTTTGCACCTTTGAGCCTCAGCAAAGCTCAGCTGTAGTAGCCTGAGGAGAGGACTCCTTCCTTCCAGAGGAGGATGGGTCTCAGCTGGGAGGAGGGAGCAGGCCAGTCACTGCTCTGTCAGAGATGCATGAGTGTGGGGTGACTCACTGACATTTGAGTTGCTGGTCCAGTTACCTTGAGACAATGTCTGTAGTTGGTTTGAGGATGTTGAAACACTGTAACAAGGGATGCAGCTCCATTGTGTCTCCATGGCTCGTCTGTGGCTCCATTTTACATAGTGGTGCTGGACATTCCAGTGAGACTCAGGAGACTCGGGAAATTCTTGCACACTAAATAAATGTAAATCACTAAGTGGCATCGAGAGGGCCTGGAAATTAAAAGGTTGTGTGGTCTGAAAGCTGAAACACCAGAATCTAGTTCTTGGAAAGTAGTAAAAAGCGGGAAGAGCCTCAGTGGTTCCCAAGAAACCTGGGACCTGGTGAGTAAGGGAGGCTTGATGGCCGTTCTCAAAAACTCGGATTGCTGGTGTGTGTTTTACCTGCATGGCACCGTGCACCCGCCCAAGCAGCTGGCCAGTGAAGTCAGATCCAGGACCTGGGCCTCCCTTCCTCGTGGCAGCAAGGCTCATGTCCAAGATGGGCAGAGCGGTGAGACTATGGGAGAAGATATCCCTAATGGAACCTCCGTTGCAGTAGGGATGTGTCTTCCACGGAGGAGATGGCTTACCTCCAGGGAGAGGTTACCAAGTTCCCTGTTGGGGCCTGGGTCCACAGGGGTCAGGCTCAGCTGTATTCTTTCTCCTGGTCCGTGTTCACCATCATCTCTCTGTCTCTCTGTACTCAAGGCGAGGTCATTACAGCTTCTCTGTCTTCTTAAAATCCATTTCATTGTTGTGTGTGTGTGTGTGTGTGTGTGTGTGTGTGTGTGTGTGTGTGTCTGTCCACACACACAAGCGCACACACACATACAGGTGCCATAGCTTGCACTAGGGGTCAGAGGACAACTGGGGTGGGGGAGTCAGTTTTTTCCTTCTACCCTGTGGATCCCCTGGATCAAACTCACCTTGTCAGCCTTTCATCCAGCACCTCTGCCCTCTGGGTCATCTTGCTGGCCCTGCGGCTGGCTTCTTTTGACCTGGCTTGCAATGGCAAACAAAGTCACCCAGAACCCCGCATCATTTCCAGTTGGGTTTTCTGTGGGGGATAAAAATTACATTGCACCCAAGAGGAGCTTGTTTCTCAAAGGGCTCCTTAAAAATCATCCTGGACCTGGGACAGGGGATTCCTACCCATGGGACTTAAAGCCTTTGACACGAGAAGCTTTGGCACAGTTCCCTGAGTGACGAATGAGGAGCAACAGACTCCTTCTGGTAGCACAAGCCGGGTAGGAAAACCAGCATGCAATAAGAAGGCAGCACACTGCTGGTTCCCTGTAATAAAGCCCCATCAATTCCTTGTCTGCCTGTGAATGATGACTAGTTCATCAAGTCCACACTGAATAATGGCTTTGCATGGGGACAGCGGCTCTGTGGTAACGTGCTTTAGCTCTAGCTGGGTTATTATAAACAGCATCTAATTTATGGAGTAAAGAAGCAGATGCCCTTGTCGCTAACATGTCACCGTGATCTAGACGGAGCCATACAATAGGTGTTCATGCAGTGCCGACTGCAAAAGTTAATTACCGTCCCTAGAATGTGGTGCTGCTTGCAGGCCCCAAGTTTGAAATTAGTTGTTCAATATAATAATTAGATTCTGGATCTGGTTCTTGCAATAGCCAAGTGCTATAAATCCCATGGAGCTTTCCAGATGGCAGGAACCACTGGGTGGATGATTTGGGTGAATTCCACATGAGCTGTTTTCCCTAATTCCCTAGAGGTCGGTGAACCCCGGGTATTTTCCTGCATCCACAGCTCTGGCTGTGTCTCAGCCTTGTTACAGGGACAGTAGACTCTTGGTGGGTGACTCTCTCCCCTTGGTATTCCACAGATCCACAGCATTGCTCTCTCCTGCCAGTCTTCCACTGGCACCCTTCTGCCTGTCCAGCTCGGGAAGCCGCACAGAGCAGTGACTCTGAGGTCTTAGATGAGAATGAGGAGGCAAGAAAGTGTGGTAAAGTTTGGAGTGCTGTTGAAAACATGACACTATAGTATGGAGTTGAAGGCACCAGCAACTGTGAGAGTCCTGGTGATGTCATCCTTGACAGCTTGAATACATGAGCAGGGCCACACTAGACACTGTCATTCACAAGGTATCAAAACCTGCCTCCATGGTCAGTTTGTACGGAAGCGTGTCCACTTGTCTCTTCGGTTATTCCAGAAACACTGTCCTCGTGTCTCTGCTGGCTCCTCAGAAGGGCAACAGCTTTCACTCTATGGACTCTTTGCCAAATGGAAGAGGCAAGCTGGATCCTGGTACCGTTAAGCTGTGATCTCTTAGGAATCTGAAACAGGAAGATGAGATGTTTAAGGCTCACCTGGGTTACAGAATTAGTTCAAAGCCAGCCTGGACAGCTTAGTGAGGCCCTCTTGGTGTGAGTCAGGGTTCTCCAGGAGAACAGAAGCAGTGGAATGAGCATACATTACAAAGGGGATTTGTGGGATGTGCTATGTGAAATGGGCTGGGTAGTCCCACAACGGCTACCTGTAGTTTAGAAAAAGAACCCAGTAGCTGCTCAGTCCACAAGGCCACAGGGTTCAGCAGTCCCCATCTGGCACTGAAGGCCTTGGGGATTTAGAGGGAGCCACGTTAGCCATACTGGAGGACCAAAGACTAGATTTCAGGGTCCGCAAACAATGGCAGGAGCAGCAGCAGCGGCAGGAGAGCAAAGATGGGCAGGACCAGTCCAGCTTTTCTCTAAGAACGTCTCTATCTGGGCCCTGCGGGGGCGGGGAGGTCTTCCTCCCTCACTTACTTCTTCCTGGAAATACCTTCCCAGACCCACCCAGAAGCAAGACTTCTAGTTGATCCAGGATCCAATCAAGTTGACAGCTAAGAATGACCATCATACTTACCTTAAAATAAAAAAAATAATTTAAAAGGCTCTGGGGTCACAGCTCCAATGGTAGAGCACTTGTCTAGTATGTACAAGGCTCCAGGCTCAGTCTACACTCCCACAATTAGTTAATTGGTTAAGGATCCAGGAGAGAAGATGATGCTAAGTGTCTCGGGAACTTGACACTGGTCTGTGACGTTTGTAAAGGACACTGTTGATGAAACTTTGTCCATTTGTAAAGGCTGCAAGAAAACATGACAGATTCCATAATTGTAAGGAGAAGTTCATCTGGACAGAGTTCTGGAGGTTTGGGATATCCAGGAGCACGGTGCCAACACCTGGTGAGCCGCAGTGGTGTGGACAACATGGCCCAAGGACAAAGCAGCATCAGAGACAGGGGGATAAGACAGGGGTCAACTTTGCATTAGGAACTCACTCTCCTGTTAACCCACTTCCTTGGTAATTGACTGACTCTGGCGATGTGGTGATAACGGTACAAGAATCCTGTTGTGATATCCATGAGATGTCACGAGACACAGCTATCAGATAGTACCACAGGGTGTGTTCCAGATCTGTGGCTCCAGGAGAAAGCCACTTAGAAAGCAAAATGAATCAACTGGTCTAGAAGGAGCCCGCAATCCAGGCTGTCACAGATATCTGACTGCAAACATCAAGTGGTTATTACTGTTAGAAAGCAGTTGTGATCTCAGGGCCAAGTTTGAAGTTAGTAGCTCAAGACAACGATTACATTTCAGGACACACACACACACACACACACACACACACACACACACACACACTCATACTCGAGGACCAAACCTCAACAAAGCAGAACAATGACAGTCTCCATATGGTTTCACTCCTTCTCCTTTATGCTTTTCTAAACATCATGTAACAAGCTTGCACATAATTTGTTTGTTATCAGAGAGGAAAAAAAATGTGATTATTCAAGAGTTTACCTAGCAAAGTTACCAGAATTCTTTTTAAAAAGAATTAACTTACATGTCAGGAGCGGGGTCATGTATTACCATAGTATATATGTGAAGGTCAGAGGACCATTTGCAGGCATTAGTTCTCTCCTCTACCATATGGGGCCCAGGACTGAACTCAAGTCATTAGACTGGGTAGCAGGTGCCTCTACCTGCTGAGTCATCTCATTGGCCCCATAATTCTTTAAAAAAACCCAAAAAACTACAAAAATTCACATGGCATACTTTACTATATCATATGCTGCAAGTGTGTGATCAGGAGGGGATGGGAGCGAGTGGTGTTTTGGATATTGGGATTTGCTTTGGGGTTGTGGCAGCCTAGTTCCTTTCGAGTCACAGGGCAGAGGAAGCCTTATTTATGGCTGGGTGTGAATGGAAATGAGGAGAAGCAGTTAGAGCCCCACAATCCCCTTTAAGAGCATGTTCCTGATGATTAGAAGATCTCCCATTAGGTCCCACCCCTAAAATCATCCACTATCTCCCAATGGTGCTGGCAACTAAGCCCTGACTATGCAGACCTCTGGGAGACACAGCCATAGTGTCAGTTGCCAACTTGACACACCTGGGAAGAGAGAACCTCAACTGAGGAATTGCTTCCACTGGGTTGGCCTCTAGGCATGTCTATGAGGAATTTTCTTAATTGCTAATTGATAGAGAAAGGCCCAGCCCACTGTGGGTGGTGCCATCCTCTGACAAGTGGACCTGTGTAGGAGGAAGTTTCTGTGTCTGGCCAGCAACTCTCAAACACTCAGGAACTGCTTCCCAAATAATTGACTTGGAGGTTTAATATTATTTATAAATGCTCAGCTGGTAGCTCAGGCGTATTTCTAACTAGCTCTTACATGTAAATTAACCCATAATTCTTATCTATGTTTAGCCATGTGGCTTGGTACCTTTTTTCAGTCTGACATTCTCACCTTGCTTCCTCTGTGTCTGGCTGGCGACTCCTGATTCCACCCTCCCTCTTCCCAGAATTCTCCTAGTCTCGTTGCCCCACCAATACTTCCTGCCTGGCTACTGGCCAATCAGCATTTTATTAAACCAATTTGAATGACAAATTTTTGCAGTGTACAAAAGCATTGTCCCACAGCAGGCCTGGGCTATATAACAAAGGTAGTTGACAGTGAGCCTGGTGCAGACCAGTAAGACCAGTAAGACCAGTAAGCAGTGCTCCTCCATGGTCTTGGCCTCAGTTCTCACCTCCAGGACTGTAACCTGTAAGCCAAATAAAGCCTTTCCGCTCCGAGTTACTTTTAATAGGTGTTTTATCACAATGTTTTATTCCTATACCTCAGATGAAAGTCATGGCAGGAGGATGTGTATCTGAGTGTACTATGCATTCTAGCCATGGCCTTTCAGTGTGCGTGTGCACATACACATGCATACACACAATCCATCCATGTGTGGGAGGGGTACAAAGCCATGGTCTGTCTGTGTATGTGTACCAGTGCATGCTAGCCACCGTCTTTCTGTGTGTGTGTGTGTGTGTGTGTGTGTGTGTGTGTGTGTGTGTGTGTGTATGTACATCAGTGCATGCCAGCCAAGGTGTATTTATGTGTCTCCTGCTCATACCAGCCGTGATAGTCTGTGTGCACCAGTGCATGCCAGACATGGTCTGTCCATGCGTGTACACCTGTACCTGATTTGTTTGTGTGTACCATTTATGTCAGCCATTGTCTGTGCTTCCGTCACCTCTGGTCTGTGAGTGACCTGCCGTGCAGCAGGCTGGTCATTTCAGAACAGGACAACTGGTAGAACCATTGTTTTGTCTTGTTCCCTGTCTCTTAAACAGCTGCTTCTCCTCTTCATGGTGGTGATTCCCCACTTCCTTAGGATCCTGGTGATTGTTTCTGGGCTCTGCAATGCATTGTGCCTTCCTGTCACCAACTCCTACTGGAGGTGAGACTGGCATTAGAGCAGGGAGTTCTTGTTGCATGGTGTTATGCTTGAATCGGAAGCATCCCCTGCATGTACGTGTTTTGAATGCTCAGTCCCCAGTGGGTATATCTGGGTGCTCTAGAGCCTTTTGGATGTGGGCCCTGGATGGCAGAAATGGGTCACTAGGAGTGTCTTTGAAGGTTATAGCTACCCCTGGTTCTGTTCTAGTGCGCTCAGCTTCCTGTCTGCCCCTGTAATGTCAACAACCCTGTGTGCTTCTCCAACAGCTGACCTTTGCCACCCCTCTCCTCCATGATGGATGAAATTGCTGCAACTGTGAAACCTTTCCTCCTCTAAGCTGTTTTAGTCACAGTAATAAGAGAAGTAGTTGACACAGACTTGATCACCTAACATTGAAGTATGTGGTGTCTTTGAGCCTTCAGTTGAAGGTCAGAAAGAATCTTTTGATCCTGTGATAACCATCTTCCTCTCCCATTCCTCCAAAGCAACTCCTGGAGCATGAAAAGGCCCGACTCTCAACAGAACGGGGCTGATTCTCTCAGCCTTTGTACCTGCTCCTCTGCAGAGGCAGCATCTCCAGGGGCCCTGGCCTGACTCCTCACATTTGCAGGACAGCGTTCCTGTGTGCTCTTTTTACCTGGCCGCACTCCAGCGCTCTGACAGTTTATCCTCCTGGATATTTCCAACCTGTGGTCTTTACCAAGCCTGTGATCTCAAGCTATCAAAAGAGGGATCAAGGCTAAAGTATTTTAACTCACTCATTTATTCATTCATTCATGAAATTAATATTCGTTAGGAAGTCCTACTCATTGGGCATTGTGTTGGATGCTGCAGTAGAATTAATAAAGCACTCTCATTCATATAACGCATCTTTGCAAAGTGGGCTGTGCAATCCTGGGAAGGAAAGGAACAGGTTAAAAGTGTATGTTTTAAAGGAGCAGTCTAGACTGAGCTATCAGAAAAGGCTCTTATCGAGATGACTGTGGAGCCCAGAGCCAAGCGCCAAGCATTCTGGCTAGATAAAGGCATCTGTGGTGGCGTTTGATCATCTAGATGGAAGGAACAGCAAAACCCATTTAGGAGCCTCTAGGGTGTGCAGGGCTGAAAGGAGCCAGCGTGGCGAAGTACAGAGAACAAGGGCTGTGTTGCCAGGGGCGTTGGAGGCTGGTTGGAGAATTGGTACTTATTTTTGGCAATAAGAAGCCCTGGAAGAGCTTTAAACGGCTTGATAGGGATCAGATATGCACTTTGGAAAAATTATCATAGAGAGCGTGTGAGGACCAGATTGCTAGAGAATCCAGCCCAGTCTCGGAGGAGGTCACCGCTGTAAGCCATCAAGAGGCAAGGGCAGCCTAGGCTAAGACAGCAACAGTGGATGGTGAATGGTGGCTGGATTTATGAGCCTTTTAGGAGCTACTGGTTAGTGCTTTGGAGATAGATTGGTTGAGGTGGTGTGAATCAAGGCAGTGGTATGGATTATTCAGTTTTCCTACTTGAGTGACCTCAGAAGTCAGGTGTTGATGTGGAGACCCAGAAGCAGGCTTGTGGGAATGGCAGTGAGGGCTGGGGGAAAACACACATTAACTTTTGGATATGGTGGTGGCTTTGAGATTAGGATTGTCTGGTTGAGACAAAGGTGTGGATAGAGGGGACCAGAGAACACAGGGCAACATCAGGCTGGTAAGTCTTTGAAAACATCTCTGCTCTGTCGTGTTCTCCTTTTCTTGATGGCTCTGCCAGATGCTGGGGTGCTCTCCCAGTGTGATGAGCAGCAAGGGAGACAGAGTCACCCTGGCATGACCGGAGCAAAACATCAGAAAAAGTCCCTGTTTAAATACAGCTTCAAGGCTGGGGATGGAGCTAAGTTGGTAGAGTGTTTGCCTAGAGTGAGCAAAGCCCTGGGTTCAGTCCCTGGCACTGCAAGGCTGAGCATGGTGACACATGCCTGTAAACCCCAGTACTCTGGAAATAGAGGCAGGAGGATCAGAAGTTCAAAGTTACCCCCTGTCACAAAGAGAACTTGAGGCTAGTCTTGGATATGTGAGAACCCTGTCTCAAAATTAAATGAATTTAAAAATAAAGATATCTTCCAAATATAGTAATAGTGTGTTCTTTAGAAACCCCAGCCAATACATGCAACCTTATAGTGTATAGTCTAGGGCTGTTTAACAAACTGGTAATATTGATGAACTAGGGATTAAATTCTTAAACCGAGTACAGTGATACAAATCTATGGTCTTATCCACTGGAGAGGCAGAGGCAGTGGGGTCACTTGGCTCCAGACTTACCCTGAGCAACATAGTGAGACCTCCTCTCAAAAACAAACAGAAAACATTTTAGAAAGAGGATGAGGGACCATATGCCCTGGCCTGGAGCAATGATGAGCCTGGGACCTGACAGCAGGAAGAAGGCCTGTGCCATCCTCAGGGAGGCTCTAAAGAACCTGTCCCTGTCACTGTGCCTTGCTTAGGACCTTTCATGAGTCAGAACGGAATCTTCCTAGAAGTTTGAAAAGTTGTGCTAGGTCTTAGAGGCAAGATTTTAATTTATTGTGACCTCTCCTTCCTTATGTTCTTACAGTGCTGGGATGGAATTTGGAGCCCGGCTTATGCGGGCCAATGCTCTACTACCGAGCAACACCCCTCCCCTCAGTCTTCCGTGACGCCTCCATGCTGTCCTCAATAGCATTCACCTCAGTGTCTTCAGCTAAAGAGACTGGTAAGGGAGAGGGACACAAATGGTCTCATTGGAACAACTCTGTCCCCTTCATTCAAATCCACACGTGCTCCCCATTTGCTTAGACACCCTGGCCTCTGCAATTCGCTCTCAGTTCTCCACCCACACTCCACTCCCTCCTGGGAACCACCTCAGACTTTCTGGTTGTACCATTCGCTTTACTAAACACTAGCTGCCAAAGCCACTCATGAGGGGGAAACTGACCAGAGGCCCACCAACCGCGTCGGCTCCTTCCCGCCCTCCACTGCCTTCCTCAGACTTTGTGGGTAGCTTCACAGATATTTACACATCTTGGGAGATAATGTGCACACGCCACTTTGCCATCTCCCTTTAAAACCTTGTGTTTCGGAGGCACATTTCCATGTATGGACATGGGCAGCATGCCCGCCTCGTCCAACAGCTCTGCAGTGGTCTGGCATGAGGACAGCTCCGGTCTTGCTTAGTCATTACAGGACCGCTGTGTTTGGGTGGCGGCCAGCACCTGGCTGTCGTAAATAGCACCACTGCCCCCTCTCCATGGCGTTTCCATTCACCAGCCGCTGCTTTGCCAGCCCACTGTTTCCTGGGAATCGTCTCTCCTCTCCAAAGGGAGGGATGGGACGCATTGGAGAGTTTGTCTCCTTGTCACTTCCCACAGGGATGCTGAGCCCAATAAGGAGCGTTAGAACGAAAACAGTCAACACTGACGGGGCGGGCTCCTCGAGGAGGCAGGCCCCAGGTAAGCACATGGTCGTCTCATTACTGATACGCAGTGCCACAGGGGCTGCAGTGACTCAAAGTAGGCAGGCTGAGGCTGGCCAGCTTCCCCTGGAATGTAGCATGGTCAGAACCCTCTTTGGGGAGCCTGTTGCAGGATGGTGTGCCTAAACGTTGCTCAGGTGTCTTCACTGCTGATTCGAGGTAGAAGGCCAGCCCCAGGAGCCCACACCTCTCTCCTGAACTCGGAGACAGACCAGCTTGTCTGTTGTACTCGGCTCCCATGACCATACATTTCCATCAGGCTTCTGGCATCCCGGATGGAATCTTCAAAACAGGAGACAGGGTCTCCCTCCCTCTGACTCATACCCAATGAAGGGCAAGGGAGGCAGGAAGGATGTGAAATTCCGCTCGTGCAGCCTGCTACACTTGAAGTATTTTAGTGGAAGGGGACTGCAGATGTGACCCCACTAAGGAAGCTTTGAGGACCAGCATCAAATGTCTCTGTGGTGACAAGAGCTGGCAGTGTGACAGCCGGAAAGAAGAAAGGACAGAGCTGGGGCTGGCTCTCTCCAAAGTTCCCACTGAGAGCTGGCTGGGCAGGCTTGCCTGGGCCCTGGGCAGCTGCAGCCGCTGAATGGTTCTTCTGTCGTCACCCGTCACCCGCTCAGACCCAGAGTAGAAAAGCACACAGCCTCTGTGCTTCCCACTCCCTCAAGCAGCCGGGTCGGGTCCTAATCGCCCATCTCCACACTGGCAGAGGAGGAGACTGGAAGACGCCAGAGCTGAAAAAGCATTTCCTGTGGCACCTGGCTTGACCGCCTGGCTTCAGACCGGTGCAGACCAGTATTCCCATTTCATAGGTGAGGGCTGCTGAGGTCACAGAGGCCCCAAAGCAGCTCGGTGGTGAGCAAAAGGCCACATAAGTTGCCCGCCGAGCATTCCCAGACACATAACCTGGGCGAGCTCCGCAAGACAATGCATCCATTATCAACTGACTTGTAATACAGTGTCATTTTTCTTTCTGGGAAAACCGTGCACTCTCATTTTACATGGGAGTAAAAGGACCACAGAAAGAATTTAAAGGAAGGAAAATGAAGACATCCGTTATCTCCCTCTGGAAAGAACACAGAGTCAACACTGGTTTTTTATGTAATCTGTTCATGCACATACTTTTTGCATAATTATGGTCATTTACATAACATTTTTGTAGCCTACTTTTCTCACTAAACACTGCACACATTTCCTCTAGTCATTAAGAGAGCTTTATAATGTGTGTTTACATATAATTACATAGATTTTGTTTATACCATACCTAATTTAAAAAAAAACATCTCATCTTTGGGCTAGAGAGATGGTCAGTGGAGTGCCAGCCACACAAGCGTGAGAACCCTGGGTCCCTGGCACTTACATAAAAGCTGGGCTCAGTAGGACACATCAGCAACCCCAGCAATGGAGAGTGCAGAGACATAAGGATCGCTGTACCCCATTGGCCAACCAGTCTAGTCAAGTCAAGGGAGAAAATCTCAAAAAATAAAGTGGAGAGTGACTAATTGTTGATCTCTGGCCTTCACAAATATGTGTACACATGTGAAGGGCATCCATATACATCCACATGTACATGTATGTAACGCACACAGACATGCAGACACACACACACACACACACACACACACACACACACACACACACACTATCCTTAGCTAGTCAATTCCAGTATCCTGATGTAGTAAATAATTTGGGGCTGATATTAGGGAGCAAAGCTTTCTACGTGTGTCTTAAGTTTCTATCACGCAGAAGCATTTCTCTCTATCCCTGAGAAGTGATTGATTAGGTAAACGGTGTAAGCATTTCCAAGTTTATGATAAATGTTGCCCAACTGCTGTTAAAGAAACAGGATTCTTTTATACAGCTACCGATAGTTCCTTCTCCTGGGACTCTCTCTAGCTTGATTGACAGTTGTCAAGATTTAAACATGCTCAATAGAATGGCCAAACCAATGTCTTCAGTCATTATTTTCCGTATGGCTCCAGTTCCCTTAGTCATTCATGACTTGGTTTCCTATCCACCAGGCTCTGCACCAAACACCCCTGTGCACACCTTAAGTGGCCTCCCCAGCACCCCTGGGCCCATCTTATGATTACCTCTGCTTCGCAGATGGAAAATCAGAGAGGTTAAATGAGTTTCCCAAAGCACGTGATGAGAGAGCAAGTGATGAGGATTCAGAACATTAAAGAGACTGAGCCTGTTCCTGGGGGGGCCTCACCTTCATCCTGGATACTCCCAGTAACCTGGGCCAGTGTGCTCTGGGTTTGGGTGGGAAACTCACTAGGAACTTCTCACGCCGTAGGTAGGACTCAGTGGGGGTGGGGTGGGGTGGAGTTGAGGCTAAAACTGGCCAGAAAATCAGCAGAAGCAGCCCGAGCTTTCTACTCAGCTAGCACACACACCTCCAGGCACGACTGTGGTGGAGCAAGCTCTCTGCAGAGATCAGAACGTTATTCTTCTCTGGACCACTTTCAGAGTGTTTGGTGGATGAAGTAAATGCATGGTGGCTGCTTTACAGGTAGACTACAGAGTGGGAGCTAAGACCAAGGGCTTTCAGCCTGGGGCCAGGTGTGGGAGGGCCGCGTGCAGGAGGCACGCATCAACTCACAGAAGACTGAGAATGTCATGATTTTATTTTGAGATGGCTTCTCCTTCTATAGCCCAGGTTGGCCTGGAACTCTGAGCAGGCCTCCTGCCTCTGTTTCCTATGTGCTGCGTTTAGTAGGCGTGAGTCACTCTGCTTGGCTCAAATGGAGAATTTTAGTCAGCAAAAATGGCAGCAGGGGACCCCAATCAGAAATGGAGGGTCGCCCAAATGGTGGAAGAACTGAAGGACTGGTAGGAGAAACCATGTGTGGGTGAGGGAGTTGTTTTGCGGGGTGATTGCATTGGCTAGTTTTCCATCACCATTGCAGGTAGTTACCAGAGTCCATCATCTTACAGGGAAAAAAGGGCCCTGGCTCACCGTTTTGGAGGCAGCATACCCTGGTGGAGCTTGTGATAGGGGAAAACCACACAGGTCATGGCCAGGAAAACAGGAGAGCCAAGGAAGGTGCCAGGGTCCACAGCCCTTTTGAGGGGACATTCCTGTGACCCAAGGACCTCCCGCTATGTCCCACTTCCGAAGTGCCTTCCAACAGCACTACCCTGGGAGACTGTGCTTTAGCACATGGGCCTTTAGCAGGGAACCGAGCTCCCAACTAAAACCGTGGTGCCTTTGATGTAGGCTGCTAGACCAGAAGTGTGTCTAAGAAGATGGTGACCAACACCCAGGGGAGTGTTACAAGTGCCTGAGCAGGTGATAACAAATGCTTTTGAGAGTGGAGGGGAGATGTTGTGTAGCTGAAGTTTTTTTTTTTTTTTTTTTTGGTCCCACCGGCCCTGCAGTCCACAGCTGCTTATAAAATAATCACTCAGAAGCTTATATTAATTAAAACTGTTCGGCCATTAGCTCAGGCCTACCACTGACTAGCTCTTACATTTAAGATCAGCCCATTTCTGTTCATCTATTAACACATGTTCCATGGCTTTACCTGTGTGCGTTTACATGCTGCTCCCTGGACAGTGGGCTGGCATCTACCAACTCAGCCTTCCTCTTCCCAGAATTCTCCTCTCTGCTTGCCCCGCCTATACTTCCTGCCTGGCTACTGGCCAACCAGCATTTTACTTACCAACCAATCAGAGCAACAATGTTGAATGTAGAGAAGACACCATGACCACGGCAATTCTTATTAAGGAAAACATTTCATTGAGGTGGAGGCTTACAGTTTCAGAGGTTTAGTCCATTATCAGCATGTAGGCAGTCATGGTGCTGGAGAGGTAGTGGAGAGTTCTATGGCTGGATCCGCAGGAGCAAAAAGAGAGAGTGAGCCTCTGGGCATGGCTTGAGCCTTTGAAACCTCAAAACCCATCCCCAGTGACACACTTCCTCCAACAAGGCCACACCTCCAACAAGGCCACTCCCCATGAGCCTATGGGGTCCATTTTTACTCAGACCACCACAAGCTGCCTTTTCTGGTCCTTGTTTGTGGCTCAAGGTGTGAGCTCTCTGCTGGCCTCTCCAGCTGCCATGCCTGCCTGCTGCCATGCCTCCCTGCTGTGGTGCTTCTGGCTTCTTGTGCCTCTGTAAGCCCAAATCAACTCTTTCTTCTAGAAGTTGCCTTGGTCGTGATGTTTTGTCACAGCAACAGGAAAGTAACTAATACACCCAGGAAAGTGATAAAACTGCAAGTCAAGTCTGCAGACAGAGACAGGGGCTCACATGCTTTGGCTTTATGACCTTGTAGGATGGTAATCAGTTTTTTTTTTTTCTTTTTTTTTTTTTTTTCGAGACAGGGTTTCTCTGTGTAGCTTTGCACCTTTCCTGGAACTCACTTGGTAGCCCAGGCTGGCCTCGAACTCACAGAGATCCGCCTGGCTCTGCCTCCCGAGTGCTGGGATTAAATTAAAGGCGTGTGCCACCACCGCCCGGCTGGTAATCAGTTTTTTAATTAATTAAAATTAAATTAATTAATTAACATTTAATTAATCAGTAATTTTGTAATTTCAGCCCATTGTCCCTTTTTTCCATTCTCTTTTCCCATATTTGCCTATGTATGTGTATTCCCCCACCTGGCCTCTCCTAACTAACATTTACATCCTTACAATTCCATCCTTAGCAATTTAGTATCTAAGTTAAATGATCACAAGGCGGCCATGGAAGTTAGCTGCTCGACAACCCTGAGGGAGGGCCAGTCTGCAGCCTAGGGACACCCAGCAGCTCCTAGGTGTGATGTTTTCTGGACCTAGAACAGAGTTCCTGTTAAGGTCAAGACCAGCAGAGATGGAGACCAGTTGGATATTGGGGCTCAGCCGCTCCTGCCCAATGCCTCTAGTAGACGACCACTGCTCTCAGGCTCCCAGCAGGCAGAGGCAGGCCTCCTCAGCTGCTTCTCCCTCAGTTCTAGGCCAGACTCCAGCCTTTGCAGCCTCCTGCTGCCTCCTTTAGCCCCCTGGGTTGTCCCCAGTAAACACTCCTCTTGACAGATCTCCTGTAGGCCCGGCCCCTGGTGCTGCTTCCCAAACGAGCAAAAATGGCACAGATCTGTCCATAGAAGAGCTCTGCTTTCAACTTTTTGAATATTTTACTTTGCCAGCAAATCAAAGGTAGTAGTCTGTACCAGTTTGGCCTACGCATCTACCATAGCATCTGTGTTAATATGCTCAACAGACACTCCAGGACTGATGGATGATGGTGAGCAAACCCACGTTTCTGCTTGGAGGCCCGTGTGCAGGTGTTATACAGCCCTTCTGCGTGTGGTGGCCCGATGTGATGCTAGGGGCCACACTTGATGTTTGTGCTTCAGAACAACTGGAAATGAGTTACCTCGAACTCTGAGCTGATACAGTCTTTGGTTGGAAAGTGCCCGTATTTCCCGTGTTCTCCATGGAAGGTTCCAGATTTGGGGCTCATGGGAGATACTGAGGTAGCTGGCTACTTGGGTAAGAGATTTATTGAAAGAATTATTAACGTCATGGACAGACAGACAGGAGCAGAGTAGGGCCCCTTATAACTTTTGCAGGAAGGCGTGTGGGAAGGATATTGGAAGTTTCTGCTTTTTGGTCTGTATTCACTGTTGCTAGGAGTCACCAGATGCTGAATGCTCAGTTAAAGAATGTTAAGTGCTGGGTACATATCATTCCTGGTCAGCCGTTAATGGGGTTTCTGGAGCAGGAAGGCAAGGATTTAGAGAAACAAGTCACTGGAGTTCTGGAGACCAAATGATTGTGTTATAACCAGAATGGAGTAGTTGTGCCAAATGGCAGGGCCATGGCTAACACCCGGATTCTTCCTCACTACCAGAGCAGAAGGAGCAGGAGTGGGGGCCACAGGAAGTGACAGGAACAGCCCAAGACAGAGAGAGGAAGAGTCTGTGGGCTGAGAGGAAGCTCAGGCTGGGAAGCCTTTTCCTGTGATCCCACTTCCTGGAAGCTGCTGCTCTTCCGGCTGATCCCAGGAGCTTGGGGTGAGCAGCAGAGGTCAGAAGCAACAGTTGGCTGGGAAGGGAACCTGGGCTGCAGAGATTTGCTGATAGTCATGGCAGATAAAGCATTCTGGAGAAACCTGCATTTAAAGTAGTTTATCTGATCCTGCCGTGTATCTTTGCTTTGTTATTCTGAGTTGAATAGATGGTTTTGAATCATTCCCAAGGGAGGCTAATTAAATAGTTGATAAATAGAACGTGGGGATTTCATGCACAAAGCTTTTCTGACACTAACTAATTGACACTGGCAAGAGTAGCACCTTCACCTTACAGATGCAAAATCGTCAAAGGAAAGGCATGTGTGTGTGTGTGTGTGTGTGTGTGTGTGTGTGTGTGTGTGTGTATGTGTGTGTGTGTGTGTGTGTGTGTGTGTATGCATGTGTGTGGTGTATGTCCACCACAGCCCTGCAGCTATGATTTTGGAGATGTTCCCCAGAGCCCCAGCAAGGAGGAACTGAAGGGGAGGCTGCAAGTCTTGTTTAGTCTTCGGCAAAATCCTTAGTGAGATTCAAGTTCCCAGTACTAGAATCAGATCACTTAGAGGCACCGACGGAAAGGGTCTTAGGAGGAAGGCCTCACCCCACCCTGTTGCGTAAGAGCTGGCATTTCCTTTGGAAATGGTGACTCAGGTTTGCCTGCAGCGACTCCTGGGCTTTTGCCGACCAGCCACAGCGCCACCTCCTGGCCCTGTAGTCTTCAGCGCCGCAGACCCCAGGCTAAAAGCCAACATTTTCCTCTTAATCTCTTCAGTATTTCTTTTTCCCTTACTGGTCCCAGCTGGGAATCCTCGCTTCTCCAGAACCACAGCTGATAGGGTGTGTGTATATGTGTGTGTGTGTGTGTGTGTGTGTGTGTGTGTGTGTGTGTGTGTACACAAATCTGTCAGAGGGCTATTTCCACAAATATCTCATCCCATTCTTCCCCTCTGGATTAAAATGAGAGCAAATGAAATCTAAGCCTTGACTGATTGGCCCATGGGAGTGAGAGGTCTACACTAGAATAAGAAGAGTCATTTCTGTCTCCAAGGGCCTGGGTAGCTCTCATCCTTGGGGGTGGTGGTGGCTGGGGATGTGTCTGGAAGCTGCTTACACAGGAAGCAGTTAAGGCTCTTTCTTAGAGCCAGTGCGTTTTGGGGGTGGTTGAGGGAAGGAAGGGATGATGGAGGTCTTAGGACAGGCACAGCCACTGTGCACATTTGCAGCCCCAGGGCCTCAGCATTGTTTTGTGTTTGTTGTTGTTGTGGTTGCTGTGACAGAATGCCTGAGCAAACAAGGTAGGAAAGATTCACTTTGGCTCATGGTTTCGGGGGTCCCAGAATCACGTGGCTCTATTGCTTGTGTGCCCGCGGGTGGTGAGGAGGAATATCACACTAGAAAAGCATGGCTGAGGAAAGCTGCTTACCCCACAGCAGCCAGGAAGCAGGAAGAGGAGAGAAGGGAGGGGCAGGAACAAGACACCTTTCAAAAGTTTGCTCCTTGTGACCCGTTTTCTCCAACCAGACCCCACCTCCCAACAGCCCATCTAATGTGAACTGCATGTGTTAACCCATTGATCTCAGCGTCTCGGTGATCCAGTTACCTCTCAATAGGTGTCTAGCAGGGGACAGCCTCGATATGTGAGCCTCTTTGGGAGACACTTCATATTCAAGCTGTAACAGGGGCTATGGGGTGGGGTGTCCTATCAACATTGCCCTTCCTTCTGCAAACAGAGATGCAAGTGTGTCCAGCTGTTCTCTCCAATGGTAGTTTATGATAATTTCCAGATCATATAAGTCAGTCTAATACAGTCCATAAGGGACTTCCAGAAACCTCTGGTATACAATTTCCAGAATGTTTTACAGAACTCTGGTGAGACTGTAAGGGAATATCAAGGCTGGGGTGTGTTGGACACTGCCTTCCATGACTTGATACTGCATCCATTTTGGGTCCTCTAAATCAGGGTCTTACCATGTATCTCAGGCTGGCCTTGAACTCATGATCCTCCTGCCTCCACCTCCTGAGTGCTAGGATCACAAGCCTGCACCACCAAATCTGGCTTTGGAAATTTCTTTTTAATCCTAGCAGCATGCAGCTCAAGAGAGCACTTGTTCATTATTAGATGTGAGGATGCCGGTCAGTTAGCCTTCCTTCTCAGTCAGCCCCCAACGATGAGCCTGTGGGACCATTGGCTCTTCCGCAGTCCAAGAGGCACAGCACATCCATGATACGGCTATAGGAACAGAATATTTCCTATGTTTTTCCATCTCATTCTGACCTAGTCCTCTGGCATATCTGTGACAGGTGATGTGACTCAGCCTGATAGCCAGCCTCTGATGGAGCAAAAACAAGTGTGTGTGTGTGAAGCTGTATTTACTTTTTATAAGTAGGAAGTTGGTATGGGGAGATGCCTCAGTCAGTAAGGTACATACACACAATAACACTCAGTCCCCAGCACCCACATAAAAAGAAGTGTTTAGCAGCAGGTGCCTGTGATCCCAGATTTGGGGAGGTGGAGACAGGAAGATCCCCAGAGTTCACTAGCCTGCTAGTCTAGCCTCCCTGGTGAACTCCCAAGTTGAGGGAGAGACCCTGTCTCAAAAAATAAGGTGGAGAGTGACTGAGGAAGACACCTGATGTCCACCTCTGACCTCCACATCTGTATGTGCATCACTTTGGGTGTGTCCACAAAGGTGAGACAGGAGGAAAGTGCTGCATGAGCCTGAGCACGGATGGGGATGGTCTGCAGAGCAAACAGTTCAACAGACAAAGGCGAGTTCCGTCTCCCTCTCAAGTAGCAGGGACACTGTTCTTGTGTGCTGTGGACACTAGAACCCCAGGTCTGTGCCCTCTGGTCTCTAGGACATGCATGTAGTCCCCAAGGTCTCAGGCCTTAGCCTTGAGTCAAGAGGGACACACAGTGGTTTCCCAAGTTTCTCAGGCTCGGACAGCTAAGTACTAGTTTTCCCAGGGGCTCCAGGTTACACGTTGCCTGTTGGGGAAGCCTCGGTCTGCCCGGTGACATGGGTCTGTTCCCCCATTTTCCATCCATGCATGCATGTGTTGTCTAGCTATGCTCGACACAGAGATGGTGCCTTCTCTCTGGAGAAGCCCAACTGAAGCCCCGTGTCTACGATTCCAGTTGACTCCCAAGCTGGCTGCGGATGGTGGTGAATCTCTCTCTATGACAGTCTTCAGGTTGCTTTACTGGCTGCAGGAACACCCCGCCTTTGTCGCCACTTGAGGGATGCACTTTGAGGCCCCTGCCCGCCCCTTTCCATCATTTCTGAGTACATGACTCCATCTTTTCACTCTAACTCTTGCGCTCTCCTATTTCAGCTCTGGTCACAGCATCATCAACACCAGAAGGTCCACGCGCTGAACGGTTTTCAAAACTCATCTCCTGCATCCCTGCCAAAAGCCCCATGATGCTGGAGAAGGCCAGTTAGTGTCTCTTTTCTTGAAGAAAAGAAGGCAGGAAAGTTTGGTGACTGGGCAATATCACACAATCACAAAACTGTGGGTCCAGGAGCAGCTGACTGGCTTAGACCTAGTATAGTCCCATGGTGGGGCATAAGAGAGGGCTAGGAATTTTAAGACAGACATGTTGTGGAATGTTATTTTAAGACACATTACATTTGTTTATGCTGTGGAATATTTGTTTAATGGTGCAAAGATGTGTTGCATTCTTTTATGCTGCATTTGTTTAACTCTGTGAAGCTGTGTTCCTTTGTCTAAAACACCTGATTGGTCTAACAAAGAGCTGAACAGCCAATAGCTTGGCAGGAGAAAGGACAGGCAGGCTGGCAGGCAGGGAGAATAAATGGGAGGAGAAATCTGAGAAGGGAGAAGAAAGAGCAAGGAGAGGAGGCCAGCCAGCCAGCCAGCCACAGAGTAAGACTGAAAGTAAGATACACAGAAGGACGAGACAGGTAAAAGCTCAGAGGCAAAAGGTAGACAGGATAATTTCAATTAAAGAAATCTGGCTGGAAATAAGCCACGCGAAGGCCGAGCATTCTTAAGAAAGAATAAGACTCTGTGTGATTTATTTGGGAGCTGGGTCACGGGCCCCAATAGAGCCAAAGAGTGAAAACCCAACAACTACACAGACATGTGATCTAGACGAAGCAGTGGTTGAGAGGAAGAGTTGTAACAACTCCCAGCCCATCTGCAGTGCATGCTCACACTCTTTTTTTTTTCCAGTTTCTGGCAGTGCTGGGCATTGAACTCAGGACCTCACACATGCTAGGCAAGCACTCCACCATATTTTATATTTGTATGCCTTATATCTCCATTCATATTTAGAGAAAAGGCACTGAGATCTCACAGTGAGTATAGACGCAGCGGTCGAGTTAAGAACATCTGCAATGCTTAGAGCAAATTTAAGGGTCAAACGTCTGCTTAGTCTGTTTAATTTTACTCCCTAGTCTAAACCCCCTGCCCTGGGTGCAATCCAGAGTTACAGCAGTTGGTACCTAAGGCACAATATCGGTACTTGATTGAAGCTACATGGTTTTTTTGTTTTTCCTACAAAGGAACAGGTTTGGAAGTCAATGTAAACTGATCAATGAATTGTGATTATTCTGAAATTTTATTTTGGGGTCCTGTGTCACAAAATGACATGTGTAATGTTTGCAATGGGTATGAGAAATTGAGATGTTTTTATTTCTACTATTTGAGAATAAAACTGTAGATAACGTTCCAAACTAGCATCAAAAAAAAAAAAAAAAAATGAAAGGAAAAAGAAAAAAAAAAGGCGGAGCAAACTTTTCTGTATACAAACTGTACATAAAACAAGGCACTATACATTTCTGGGGGAGATATTAAGGTAGAAAGGTTGATTCGCATAGATTCTTCAGAGTCCACACCGGGAAGTAAGCCTTTGTTCGCTTTAGCACCGGAAGCAGAACTCAGCACAAGCCAGACCGAAGGCTGAAGGAGGCACTCCTGAGGGGGAGGGATGGGGGACGGGATGGACGACAGCCTGGAGGCAGGTCTAACGCAACAGAAGCGACTCTGTCTACCTGGTAATATTGTTTTGACACCGAAGGAAAAAAAATTGAAAGTGAATGAATACATATTGCTTTGTTAAATACATATTGGATTTATACGGTGTTTATATAAATATATATATATATATATTTAGAATCCACAAACTATCAAAATAACACTTTATAAAGAGACTTGCTTTAAAAAAGGTAATGCCGAGCTGGAACAGGAGGGCAGGGTTGCAGGGGCCACTGAGGCAGGGCTCGGCTGAGTGAACGGAAGAGATGCCTTTCTCAGTTTACCTGAACCATGGAAAAGAGCCGTCCCAAGAGTTCTCCCACACATTTACAAAATGCTTAACTCCTGGACAAGCCATCGAGTTAATAAGGTCAGGTTTGGAAAAACTCTGATTCAAAAATACTTTCTTCTTTGACAGAAAAAAATAGCAGTCCAAAAAAAAAAAAAAAAAAAAAAAATCCGTTTTCTGGTCTAGAGGCACCGGAAGTGATCTCTTGGTGGCGCCTGTCACTGCATCCTCAGAACAGGCCCTTAGCTTTCTTCAGGTTCACTTGCTTCCAGGTGGGCAGTGCGTTGAATTCATCTCTGGTCATGTCGAGCGCAAACTGGGGGAAATGTGAGAGACGCCCTGTGAGCGGCTGAGTGAAAGGATGCTCACACCAGTGTGTCATCACCATCCCAGCCAAGGGCCGGCCACTCACCTCAAAGTCTTCATCTGTGAGATAAATCTCAAGCTTTAGAGGGTCTACTCCCTCCGGGAGGGGCCTGGCAAGCAAATCTGCCAGTGGATAGATGGTTTTACAGAGCTTGGCTAGGACATCTTCTACCAGGGTGATCTGGTTGGAAACTTCAGTATCCTGGAGAGAGGGAGCAAGAGAACATTTGAGCAGATTCCTGCTGTCTATAAGGAGCTTGCAGACCACCAGCTCTGTCCCATATGGGCACAGCTTGGTCAGGAGCATGATATCACTCCACTGTGGAGTGGGGACTCAGAATATCCAGGAATTACCTCCTGACCTTCAGAGCTTTTCTCCCTCTGCCAACTTTCAAATCAACCCTGTGTTTGAACTGCTTCTGAATGAATGAATGAATGAATGAATGAATGTATGTATGTATGTTTAGGGACTTAGCTTACCTATGAGTGAACAGCAGAGAAAGATTATTGGATCTGAAATCAAAACATTAGATGCTTCTACATAGTGGAATTTGTTTGAACATACTTTAAAATAATTAAGCTAAAAAGAAGTCATGCCCTTTCCCTTTCCCCCAGGTTCCATTTCTTAATCCACAATGAGACACAAAGAAGGTAAAGGTAGAGTAATGCATAAGGCCCTGGGTTATGCACACACACACACACACACACACACACACACACACACACACACACACACACAGGCACACAAATGCATGCATTCAAGCCCGTGCACATGCTCACACACAGGGGCGGGTTTTCTGGGAAAATCATCTCCATCTCTTATACTTGGGTCTGGAAAGTGCTGCCCTCCCTTTGGGCAGTTGGATGGTGACTGAATGAGTTCAAGTTACTGCCAACTTCAGCAATCTATGGGGCAGAATCTTGGAGGAGAGGTGGGTGCTGCCCTGAGCCTACTGGCCTGTACCTATGGACCACTACTCTCTCGGTGACTCAGAGATTCGAGGCAAGTGTTTTATGCCTCAGCTCCTTCACTGGTAAAGTGGGGACAATAGTAAGATGAACATTAATATACTATCCTGGTAATTAAGTGAGAAATCAAATGTAACATGCTTAGTGCTGGACCTTGCCAGAGCAGTACACAGTGAGTTTTAATTTCAAGCTTGCTCAACATTATGCAGTACCCCCCAGTTTCCCAAACCCGATGTGCTACAGTGAATGCGGAAATACAAGGGTAACCCCTGTCTGGGCTTAGGCTCCACGAGGCAGCTGCAGTGCTGGGCTCTGAGATCCACATATTACGAATTCCACATATTGTCACTCTAACTAGGGATTGCTATGAGCCGCAGAATTACGAAGTAGGAATTCAGCCGACTATGGCAAAAGCTGTTCCAGAGGATAAAGCCAAGTCTTAAGGCGTCTTGGTGATATTGGCTTTTGAATATTAGCCATTTCCTGCAATGAATTTCTCATGGGCTATTGTAGCTTTTCCATTCCTAGAACAGTGTGTTTGATCATCCATTGGGCACAGTTTCCCCTATACAATTAAAGACTTTGGATAATATCTCCCAACTGTGCTAACAGCAGTCACACAGCAAGATCCCTAATTTCAGGCCTTTTTGTAATTATCGTCATTAGCAACATCTGGCCAGGGCCTTCTCTGGACGAAAGTATCTTATCTGAGATACTTCCCAGACTTTCTAAGAACAGACTGCAGATAGATGGCATCCAGGCTATCTGTTAGAGAAGGCCAGGCGGATATGGTTATGAAGCTTAACCCTCCTCTCTTCCAAGTGCCATCTATAGCTCTAGATCTCTTTTTAACAATTAACCCAGAACTAAAGGGCTTGTACTTACCAGGTACATCAAGCTGTGACTCAGGTTGCCTAGCTACCGAGTACACTTTCCCTGCTCTGGCAGAAAATGGCATAGCTAAAGGAAGATAAGCTTGGACAAACTTTGGCACCAAAGAAAAGTAAGGCAGTTTTCTTTTCACCTGTGACTTAGCGAATTATAGGCTCTTAACATTTTAACTAACTGCTGTGGGATGGTCTTTATGTCAAATGTGTTGCTGATTGGTCAATAAATAAATCACTGATTGGCCCGTGGCCAGGCAGGAAGTATAGGCGGGACAAGGAGGAGAATAGAGCTGGGAAGTGGAAGGCTGAGAGAGAGACACTGCCAGCCGCCATCAGGATAAGGAAGATGTAAAGTACCGGTAAGCCACAAGCCACGTGGCAAGGTATAGATTAATAGAAATGGATTAATTTAAGCTGTAAGAACAGTTAGCAAGAAGCCTGCCACGGCCATACAGTTTGTAATCAATATAAGTCTCTGTGTTTACTTGATCGGGTTTGAGCGGCTTGGGACTAGCGGGTGAGAGATTTGTCCAGACTGTGGGCCAGGCAGGAAAACTCCAGCTACAACTAACCACTTCTAAGAATGTAGTTCGAGCACATAAGTTCCCTTCTAACTGAATTTAGCCCTCAGTTGATTCTATTGCCCATTAGTCACTTCCCTTTTGGGTTGCTATGATGGCTGACAATTGCTGTTCTTTGTGTGAATCTTATTGCCCCTCCTTTTGACCCTGTAAGAATTCAAGCCTGTGTGACCTTGCCTTGGCCAGAGAATTGCTGCTTTGTATGGGTAAATAACTGAAAACCTCAGAAACTTGGGAGGACTACATTGCGGAACTAGAAGAATGAGATGGAAGATGAGGAAGAGCCAGAAGGGAGAGAACTATATGGGAAAGATCTAGATGGGGTAGAATTACGATGGGAGAATTAAGATAGAACTTAAAGAGAACAGCAGAAAATTATAGAGAGAAATCAGACAAGAGAGGAGCTAAGCATGAGAGCAGAAAAGAAGCTGTGTAGAGAGAAAACTGACTCAGGAGAATAAAGTGAATGGACTAAAGAGCTTCGTGTATGTAGATTTATTTGTTATAAGGGAGAATATGTGTTTGTTTTTCTGAGTCTGCGTTAACCTGATTAATACTATATGTCCAAGTCCATCCATTTTCCTGATTACATTTTCTTTACAATGGAGTATTATTCCATTGTGTATATGTACCACACCTCCATCATCTCTTCACCTGTTGATGGACATTTAGGCTGGTTCTATTTCCTAGCTATTATGAATACAGCAGCAATAAACATGGATGTGCAGATATCTCTGTGGTGGGAGATGGAGGTTTTGGGGTATATGCCCAGGAGTGGTATAGCTGGGTCATATAGTAGCTCTATTTTTATTTTTTATTTTTTGAGGAACTTCCTACTGATTTCCATAATGTTATAGTAATCTTCACTCCTATCAGCAATGAATAAGGGTACCTCTTCTCCAATATCCTTGCAACATTTGTGGTCAGATTCCTTTCTTCCTTCTTTCCTTCCTTCCTTCCTTCCTTCCTTCCTTCCTTCCTTCCTTCCTTCCTTCCTCCCTTCCTTTCTTTTAAGAAACTAAATACGGGTTTTATTTATTCACTTAATTTAAAAATGTTTTTTTTTTGTTTTTTGAGACTTTCATACAATATATTTTGATCATATTTTTGACTGGGGTGAGGTGGTATCTCAAAGTAGATTTAGTTAGCATCTCCCTAATGACTAGGGATGTTGAAGACCTTAAAAAAAGTCATTGGTAATCTTTTGAGAGCTGTCTGCTCATCCCAATAGCCCCATTTGGTAGTTTTGTTTCTTTGACATTTAATTTTCTAAGTTCTTTGTAAATTCTGGATATCAGGTCTGTCTCCCCTGCACCCCCCAAAAAGCTTTTTCTTATAGAGTAACACAATTAAAATGGAAAATTCCTACCTCCCACTGAATTAAAACAACCCTTGGAATTTCTATTGCTAGCGAAGTTAACTCTTAAATTAAAAAAATTCTACACAGCCACACTAAGCCTCCAAGTGGGGAACAAATGTATGTTTGGTAGGTAAAGTGATGAGGACCATCTCCTATAATGCAGTGTGAGACTCTGTGGTTGCAGGAACACCGTGAGATGGTCACAATGTGCTTCCTCCCTTGGATACCTGAGCACATTCCTTCCTGTATGGCATCCCGTGTCTCTTCCACAAGAGCTTAACCTGAGAGGACTCGGCTGTGCATTCCACACACCTTGAGAGGCAGTGGGCTGGGTGCCAATAGAAGAAGCAATAGCAGCTTTTATTTGTGTCTTTGCTTGTATTTAAACCCTGAAAATTACGTGTAGAAAATGATCAGACTGCTTCCCCTGTTTCCCCATTAGGCTTCTCCTCCTAAGCCAAGTCCAGGAAGCGTAGGGAGCACACTGCAACAGGAAAAAGTGTGTCCCCGCTTTATTTGCAGGGTCTTGGCATATAGTCCAGGCTAGCCCAGAGCTTGCTGTAAAGCACAGGCTAGCCATCAAGTGCTAGGATTATAGGGGTATGTCATCACACCCCACAGTTTGTTCCCACATCCAGAGTGCAGTCTGATGCTTCCCCCTCCGGTGGCACCACCCAGTGCAGAGGCCAGCGGAGGCCTGGGGTGGGGAGTGCGGCTGGGGAGCTCACCATTTCTGTGATCTCGGCAATGTCCTCTCTGTGCTCCCAGCTGGGAAACATGTTGGTGAACGTCAGGGGCTCTAGCCCAGCATGGATAAGGTAAGACTTGGGGGGTGGCCTTTTGAGATTCTTTCCTGTAGGGATGCAGAATGCACATGTCAGTGGACCCGAGGAGACTTTCCTCTCCGTTTTTCCTTTTTTTTTTTTTTGTCCCATTTTCCATCAGAACACTGACTTTCACATTTAAAATGTGGATTGTGAGTCACTCATAACAATGCCTGGGTGCTGCTTTACCTGAAAGGCGACTCTTATGCTTATCTCTTTCACACAGATGTGACATCGACCTGACCCCCCTACTTTGGAACCTGACAAAATGTTTCTGGACCCCTAGGGGGACAGAAAGCTCTCCTGGGAACTCCCACCAGGCATGGCTGCTTCCCTTTCATCTGCCTGTGGCGGTTTCCCCTGAGCAGGACAAGCTTCAATAGCGCGCGTGACAGCCAATGACAGCATTTTCCAGGTGCCGGTGAGCATTGAAAGGTTGCTCACAAAGAGCTTTCCACGGAAAGAATGGACTGTACACACTCAGGTGTGTTAAGCGAGCCAGTAAACTGTCAACATGCAGACAGGGCATTAGTTACGGGCGTCTACTATACGTAAAAGGCCACAGATTTCATGTGGGATGCTGGTTAAGAAACCAGGGATTTACTATGGATTTTTAAGTTCTGTTTTATTTCTCTTGTTGGCTACAATACCCAAGAAAGGCTGGCACTGGCTTGTAGCCAGTTCGAACGCATTTCTGTTCTCTAAAGCAGGCGCTGCCTGAAGAGAAAGGTGAGCCGTGGAGGCCACCCAGCTACTCACGCCCACATACCGAGGGGTGTCAGTGCCCGCGACGCCAGTGCGGGCGGCTCCACAGTGCACCATGTGGGTAGCCTCATCGTGTGAGAGAGAAACATGGACCCTTTGTTCTGGCAGCAGAGAATGCATTGATCTTAACACTGACAAGCCTCTAGCGGTTAAAGGGGCAGCGCTGGAGCCTTCTCAAGGCTGGTGGCATCTCAGAAGGGACGTGGCTGGGCCTGCGGTGGCTCTCCGCCCCCTCCCTTTGGCCCTCACCTCGGCAGTACTGCAGGACCGTCTCCATGGCGCTCTTCCGGTCTGAGGCCCAGCGAATGCGGGCAGAGCCGGTTATCTTGTTCTCGGTGGGCCACCAGCCTTGCCAGAGGTACACCTCGTGGTGATTGTCAACCAGGAAGAGTGCTGCGAGGTAAGGGCAGAAGCAGGCCATGAGGGACACTCCTTCACAGACCTTCCCGGCACGCTGCCCCAGTAGACGCCTCGCTGCTGTCCCAGCTGTCCCCAAAGCCCTCTCCCCAAAGTTCAGAGTGATGAGTCCCTGGAGGTTCCTGCACACTCCGCCCTCTCGTGTTAACCTCTGAAGGCCCCTAGCAGGACAAGGAGGAGACTCAAGGAAGGTCTCTTGGTTTCCTTCCTTTCCCAGCTCAACCAGAGAGTGCTGGCAGCCCTTTCAGATGTCACTGGACCCTTGCTGCTGGCCACCTCTGGTCTCTGTGGAGCTCACATCTGGCTTGCTCTTAACTCCCATGATGCTCTGAGCGGTAATGGTTCTTTTACAGGGAAGTGAATTTTAGGCAGAGTCCTCCTGTCTCTTCCTCGTCGTCTTCAAGCCTCCACCTGACTCTAACTCTATGTGGCAAAGTGCTCTCCAACTTGACAGCTCAGTGGCACTGAGGTCCCTCCTGATGTGCGTTTGGGGACTGCTTGAAAAGCCAGTGGGTGTTGATGATCCCTCCAGAGCCCTGGAAAGCAAGGGGCTTTCTCTTTCAGATACTCATGGCTGCTGCCCAGTGTGACTGTAAGCATCTGCCAAGCTCTGAGCTGGTGGTAGGGTAACTGTGGTAAAACGAGGCACCGGGCTGCACCTCCAGGATGTGGACCAACTATGTGCTCAAGGGCTTGATTGGCAGGAAGTGGGAGGGTCTACAGAGCCCATTTCCTTTGTATAGGTTTGGGCATTAGGGCATGGCTTTTGGGAACACTACTGAACTTGGAATTGGGAGATCTAGTCTGCATTCTTAATTCTACTGAGAGCTTTCTTTCCCAGGTCCTTTTCCTCAGCCACTTGCTTTCCCAGGTTCCTTGGCAGCTGGAGTGGCCACATGACATCTTCTGGCCAATGGGACGAAGCAGAAAAGCTGGAGGGACCTAACGAACTGCCCCTTTCCCGTTTCCCCAGTTTCAAACAGAAACATGAGGGGTGGAGCAAGGGTAGCTCACACGGGACCATGAAACAGGAAGCTGGAGAGGAAGGCTGGGCGAATGGCAGGGATGCCGGATGGTACTGTCAACTGGCTCTTTGGATGTAGGAAGTAACTGAGTTCAGGTCCTGATACAAGGCTACGTGGCTGACCTTGTTTTCTTCTGCGGCGGGTGGATAAAAGGAGATGTCCTGCGCAACTACACTAGCAGTGTACTTGACGGATAAGAACTCCTTAAAGAGAATGGGCAAGAAGGGCTTCCGGGAGGGCGCTATGCACCCCCACCACGCCCCCTGCAGGCCTCACCTGGCTGCGGCGCGCTGTACAGATCCTCCTGCAGGAAAGGCATGGAGCTGACGGCAGAGGGCGCTCGCGCGGGGTACACGAACTCGGTCGCCGAGAAGTCTCCCGAGGAGCTGCTGAGGATGAACAGGCGGGGCGCGAAGTTAAAACTTCCAGGATCTTCCAAAGAAAAGAGAACAAAGCTGAGGACACCGTATGCACCAGCTTCCGCATGGACTGACGGCAAAACATGAAACGACTCAAAGAACTGGTGGAAAATAGGCAGGGTTTGGTTTATATCTGTTTCTGATGGGGAAATCTGTGTTTGTGTGTGTGTGTGTGTGTGTGTGTGTGTGTGTGTGTGTGTGTGTGTGTGTGTGTGTGTGTGTGGTTTTTTTTCTTTTTGCAGCGTTGGAAAAATACTTCCTTTTGTTATTTCTGTTAAGAAAGAAAGTTGGCCCAATGTCTTGGAGGACACTGGTTGATATAGGAGTCACATGTCTAGGAATTTACCTTAATTATGGATAAACATAAATAATTATTTTTAAGGGTATACCAACTACACTATACTATTGTATAATACAGAACATACTGGACATTCACTCCCCGGATATGGAGGATGGCTAGGTAGAGTGGAATACATTGCAACGCACTAATATCACTAAGGTCTCAGTGGCAGCAAGGTGGTCACTGAGGCAATAAAGGGAGAGATTGGCTTACAGGACAGTCATCCTGGTTGTCTCTTTATTGGGAAACGCATAGGAAGTACAGGAACACCTGGATTCTGGTTAGCTGAGACACGTGACTTGCTGAACACAGGCTGCTCAACAGAGATGGTTAATAGAAGGAAGTTTGTTTTATAGTTTGTACGATTATAATCATGTCTATTTTAGGGAAAGTCAGGAAGGCACGTGTTCACACCCCTTTACTTCAGTCTGGTGAGTGGGGACAGCCATTCTGAAGTCTGTGCATGAAGCAAAGGAATTGTGTGCTTAGATTTGGGTCCCAACCCCAAGATATCCTAATTTTATAAAATTCAGAAAATCTTCCAGCTTCTGGGTTAGGTGGTCCCCCACCTTTCACTCACACACCCCGCCAGCTACTCTGACCTCTAGTGCATTCCGGGTCTCTCTGGGTTTGCTACCTTCTCCTCTCTTGACCCCCGTGACATCCCACTGATCTAGTCCTGTGTCTTGTGTATTCTCTTTTTGTCTACTGCCTTGTAAATGACAATAAATGCTTATGAATTAGCTCCTAGGCCATGAACATCAAATCCTCAAACCATGCCTACAGTGTACACACCTATTTTACTCTGTCCTTTGAGAGGATTGTGCCCCTTTTTCTCACAGGGATCTATGAGCCCCTAAAAGGTTAAGATCAACTGAATGAAGGCCGTGGGTCCCACAATCCTTCCTTCTGCCTGCCTCCTTTGGCACACTCAAGGTCATGCCATTCCATGATGGCCTCTCCTGTCCATCCCTGAGTTTCAGGTTCCAAGTTCATAAGCTGCTGATAACTGCCACATGCTCATGTCTCATAAAGCATCTCCCAGTAGGCATCGGACATCAGCTATTGCCTTCGAAGCCTCCCCTTCCAGCCACAACTGTCTCTGTATGGCCTGGGGCTTGCTGCTCAAGATTCTCCTGGTCTGGTTGGGACAACTGTCTCACTGGGGTTCCCACTGCTTCCTTCAGCCAACAGTTTGTCATGTTACTGCTCATCGAGTTTCTCAGACTTTCCTTCTCTTCTGGTCAGGTCATACCAGCCTCAGACAAATACCATCTTCCTCGGGTCTGTGGATGACTTTTCCTGCCGGGAAAAATCCTGTCTTTTCCATGCTCACACTCTTTCATGACACGCAACTTCATTTGCATGAAAACGAGTCACATACAGTGTATGGCTTAGCTTCCTTTTTAGAAGACATCTGTCCTCTGGGAGACCTACCCCTTGGTTTTATTTACTGTGTGCTGTACACAGCACATGCTCAGAAAATCTTTGTATATGTGTGTATGTGGTATACATGTATATGTGAATGCATGCATGTGGCGCCTGAGCACTACCATGTGGCATCCCAAGGAAAGCCACCCACTGCCTTTGAGACAGGGCCTGCCATTGGCCTGGAGCTCATCAATTAGACTGGCTATCAAGGCCCAGGGGCCTTTTTGTTCTTCTCCCCCAGCTCTAGGCTTTTAAGGGTGCACCGCTTTACCCTACGATTTTACATGTGTTCTGGTGATAAATCTTGTGTCTTCATGCTTGCAGGTGGAACCATCCCGCTAGACCTCATTAGGTCTCTAGTGAAAAAAATTAGTGAGTGAATTGAGGAACAGAAGAAGACGGACGCCATGGACCGTGTTGTGCCATTACCTTGAAGCATGCAGTCATAGGCTTTCCTGTCCCTCCTCCCCAGGGCGTCCCAGAATCCCAGGGGCTCGGATCCTTCATCACACTCATGTATTGTCACATTGCTGCTGCTGTGCAATCCTGCTTCCAGGGGACATCTGCAAGGGAGACAGGCCGGGAGGTTTGCATAGGTCTGGGGAGTGCCCGGAGCACAAATCACTCGAGACCAAATCCACAAGCCGCTTCGCTCCCTCTACTTAATAGCAATTCTCACTGATGAATGAAAAAAATATCCCGTGAAAATTCTACCAGCATTTGTGCTGGAAGGAGGGCCAGTTTGCTCTGGGGAAGAATGGGCAGACATATGTAATATGTCACGAAGACGACAGTGCAAATGTTTGTCTCTAACACAGCATTTTCCCATTTACTGTCCTCTCCTGCAAGTACTTCATTAGGACGAAGAGGAGTTTATTTCACTGCTGACCGCCTGGTCCCTTGTTTGGCACCAAGTAGGTGCTTAGGAAGCATTTGCCAAATAAATACGTGAATGCGTTTGTCATCATTTTGCTTTGTTCTTAGTGGCCCAAGTGAAAAGCGTCTTGGATCCCTCATGCCACATCTTTTGAACTCCTGCACCTCCACTGCCCACAGGAGGATGTTCTGAGAGTATGGTTTCATCTGTCTGCCTGTTGGAAGGTTGCTCGTTTTTCTTCTCTCTGCCCTTACTAGTCAGCACCGACCTTAGAGGAGCTGGGAGGAAGGCAGATCTCATTGTCCCATTTCAGGGCCCGCAGAACTGACCCAAGTTGCCCTTTGTGGTGGAACACTTCATTTTTAGGAAAGAATTCAACTGTTCTTGAGGAATTGAGACCACCCAGGCTGCTGGTGAGAGCAGAGACACAGTGGCAAGCCCCCTCTGGCTATGTTCTTCCTCCTGAGGACCTTACCCATCAAGAAGTCCCCAGAAGAGAACCCCAGCAGTGCTATACCCTCGGGCTGCTGACCTGGGGGGGTGGTCTGAGAACTCACTGCCAGCTGCTGCCACACAGCTGGGGCTCCCCTGCTTTCTAAAGAAGGGTCATGTTATAGTCCCCCCACTTTCACTTTGCCCTTTCTGCCATTCCAATAAAACACATACTCAGACCCCTATGAGACATCGGCATGGGCTGGCCCTCTTTACCAGAAGAGGCTGTAAGCTGAATGCTCCAGAGCAAGTGGCACCTATGGGTAGAAGCCAAAATCTGACTGTGCTTGTTGGGGACATCTGCCTTGCTGATGTTTTTTGTTTGTTTCAGATGAGATCTCACTAGATAACCCAGACTGGCTCTAAACTCTTAGACTAGCTTGTCCCTCCTGCCTCGGCCTTCCAGGAACACAGTGGGTGGCTCATGGCTGCCTTTTATGGACGCAGGTGTGTCCTTAGAAAGCTGGCAAATTGGAGGTTTCTGTGGAGATGCATGCCCCCTGGACTTATGTCATAGCGCTGGCTGTAGTTCCAAAAATCCCTTGCTGGAGTCACTTGAAGTATATGGGACGTCCCTTGTTACCTTAGCCTGGCTGCATCTCTCTAGGAATCCCCTCAGTGCCGAGCTGGCCGGAGGAGCAGTACTCACTGTTCCTTGATTTTATTGGCGGCAGTCCTTCCAACTTCCTTCGTGTGGCCCTGAGCTTTGCATCCATGCCACAGGTAAATGAGGGCCTTGTTTATGTTCAGGACAACCATGGAAGTCCTGGACCTGAGGCTGCTGCCGTGACAGGCCACCTCCAGCAAGTTCCCTTCCATGGGCACCTCTCCCCGCACACAATACAGTCTCCATTCACCTGGAGGGGACAGCAGCGGCACAGGGTTATGAGGAGCCAGGCACAGGAAGAGTGGCCCTTTGGGCTCCCTGTGTGTGCTGTCAAAACACACGTTGTAGGGGCGCAGGACCTGTGGCTGAAGACGGGCTGAGCAAGGACAGCGGGAGGTCTTCCGGAGTTATAGACAGGTTGACAAAAGTTCAGTTCACAAAGCAGAAAAAATAAAAACCTTTCCAAGATTTACATAAAATACTAAAACTCTAAAGAAAGAACTATCAAGGATTTAGTGGTGGGGTGCTGGCCAATGGAAAGACTATAATTGAAAATCTACTGGTTTTTAACTTTCATAAAAAGTGTGGATAGTTACTGAGAATTCAGTTCAAGATGACTCTCCTAACCTCCTGCAGAAAAGGGCAGATCAGGAAGGAAGAGCTATGCAGGGTGGGGTCCCCATGAGGCAGTACTAGGCCAGCATTAGGCAGCTTTCAGTGGGAAAGACGCAGCTGTATGAGGGCAGACTTACTTTAAGGTTTTAATAAAAAAAAATTAATTATGTGCACGTGTGTGTGTGTGTGTGTGTGTGTGTGTGTGTGTACTCATGAGTGCAGTGCTTGTGGATGCCAGAAGGGGGCATCAGATCCTCCTGGAACTGGAGTTACAGATGGCTGTGAGCTGCTTGATTACTGTGGGTGCTGGGAACCAAATGTGGGTCCTCTGCAAGAGCAGGGTACATTCTTAACTACGGAGCCATCTCTCCAGCCCCAACTTCCTTTAAAACCCTCCTATCAAAACACCTTCAGGGAGAAGAGACAAAAACTGAATTCGAACACCAAAAGTAACTTACTTTGCACATTTTCTTCTTCCTCTTCCCTTCGTCCAGAGTGCACCACCATACCTCCCTGGAAACACTGGAGGAAACAGGGGGGCTCCTTTCCCTGCAGAACCTGGACCTTCAAATTTAAACATGGAAAACAGATCAGAGAAGGGGCCGCCAAGGTCATGGAGACAATACTTGCCTGGTTCAGGGACTCTAGACCACAGGACATACAGAAATCACCATCCCCACGGCCATCTGCAGGCAAGCAGTATTAAAAGTGTAATGCACAGGCTTTCTTTCGAGGTATTTTCAAGTATGGGTTTTTTTTTTTTTCCGGTAATTTGCAAACAGAAATGTTATCTCTGGTGCCTCACGAATCCACTTTCCTCACTCACTGATTTTCTGTCATAGACTATTCTTTAGAGACATGAACTTGGGCATTTTCATGGTATTTTATGTAGGGCTATGACATGACTGATTTAAATGTGTTTAACAAGGTCCACCTCTCAGTAATGAGGAGGATGAGTCGCTGACTTAGTGAGTTTGGAGGATGCCCTCCTGTAGAATCAGTAGTGATTTACATCCTTAAATGCCCCTCAGGGCCATGCCCTCAAGGCTCAGCTCTCCCAGGACATGCACTGGGAGGCTTTGGTAGCTAAGAGGTGG
Source organism: Peromyscus californicus insignis (assembly GCF_007827085.1). Classification (NCBI taxonomy): domain Eukaryota; kingdom Metazoa; phylum Chordata; class Mammalia; order Rodentia; family Cricetidae; genus Peromyscus; species Peromyscus californicus. Next base: position 77,396,607 of record NW_026294606.1, on the reverse strand, counting down.
GTGGGGTCTGGTGGGAAGTCTTTAGATCACTGGGGGTACATCCTTGAAGAGGGTTATGGGACCCCCTTCCTCTTCATCTCTTTTGCTTCCTGGAAATGAGCCAAGTAGTTTCACTCTGACATGTGTTTCTACCATGACATGCTGCCCCCTCACAAGCCCAAGGCCAACATGGCCAACCAACTATAGCAGGGAAGCCATGAACCAAAAGAAACACTTCTCTTTTGAAGTTAATCACCCCGGGTGTTTCTCATAATGATGGGAAGCCAACACTGTCCCAGTGGTCTCCTCTTGGGTGACAGGGCTCTCTCTCTCCCTGACTGCTCTGGTGTTCTCTCGTCAAGAGCTAGTGACACTTCTTGCTCTCACTTGGGCAGACTCCATCCCTCACGGAAGGAATGCTCTTTGGGCCTGGGCGTCCTGGGCATCCCGATACCCAAAAAGTAGAAGCATTTGTACCATGAGCTACTTTACCAAGCTCAGGTCTGCTTGGCACAGGCAAGGCCATTTTGTGGCAGTGTTTCATGAGTCTGTGATGTTTTCCCATGTGTTGGATTGAAGAAATGAAACGCTCAGGTAGAGAGATTAACCTCACATTCTCGGTATGCTCTTAACACATGTTCCTTCACAGGCAGCTGAAATCACCTACTGTTCGGAATAAGTCACAATGCCGTTGTTGCTAAGGTCTACTTTTGAAATGTGATCTATACTGGGAAATATTCATTCTGTCTTAAAATTATTTTTAGGGAACATAATGAGCTCTGTGAGTTGCAGGAAGCTGAGTGAGCATGGCTCTATTTCTAGAGAAAATTTCTCTGCTCTCATTCTTCACGCTCCTGCCAATTAATCATTCATCCAAGATGGTAAAAATACTCCCCTGTAGTCTCACGCCAGCTCTAAATTAGTGGCACTAATGGATGCGACATAGGGCACAGACCATTCGAACATGAAAAAGACACGTTTGGGGCCATGCTAGGGATGCAGGCGGAAAGCACCTGCCTGGCACACACAGTGCCCTGAATTTGATCCCCAGTGTGGATGCCAGAAGACACTCCACCCCTGCCCAAAACAAAACAAAACAAAAAAAACCAAAACAGCTTATAAGCCTTAAAGTCCTTGTATTGGGGTGGTAGTGCCTGCCAGGCACAGTGTAGGCTCTGAGGTCACACGCCTGAGAATTGGGGTCTCTGTTGGTCACTGGAAAAATAGTAATCAAAAAGCAAAGGAAATGGCGGCAGGTCTTAAGCTGTGGGAACACAGAAGCCATGGTAAAGGGGCCGAGTAAAGGGAAAAGGGGAAGGGGCGCGCATAACAGAAGGTGACATTTGAGCGGAAACTTGGTTGTTAAGGGTCTCAGGCCCAAACTGTTCCCCAGCATGACTGCACCCACCCAAGGGAAGCCTGTGAAGGTTTGACAGCCTTGGACCTGTTCTCTTTGAAGAGGGAGGATGGCATGTCTTTGTTGTGTGGGAAACTCCTGTTTTAGGGTTCAGAGGAGACCTTTCAGAACACTCGTCATTGAGGACGAAGCTGCAGAGGGGTAGGATGGAGTGTGGGGCAGGGTTTGGAGTCTGCAGAAGAACCAGGCCACAAGTGCTTTTGGAGGATTCTGTCCTCAGGGGCCAGGTGTGCATCGCCATGGGCCTTGAGCAGTGGGTCCCCAGAGCTTACCTGGGCCCCCCTTTCTTCATCCAGCTCCACCGTCATCAGCGCTGATGTTCCCTTCTCACTCACGGTTGAGTGCCGGCCTTGCCAGAAGAAATAGACACATTTCTCTTTGCCGGCCACTCTCACCGGATGCTCTCCCTTTTGCCGGCTTCCCACTGCAGACACAATGGCAGAGGGTGAAGTGAGCTGGGATGCCACGCCCACGACGGTGTCGCCCGCGTGACAAATGCCTTGGATGAGGTGGTTACGTGGGAAAGGGGGGCTCGCGGCCCTCGGGTCTATGCCCCCGGCGACCCCTTATCAATCTGCCCGAATCATGGTGCCAGGCTACACGGAACCATGCAAAATCTGCTTACAGAAGCTGGCTGGCATTCTGCCTTTTTTCTCTTTGCAGCTGTGACTATTGCTGTTTCCTTGTGTATTGATTTCAGGGAGTTAACTCTCAATGTTTCTGATGTGCCCCATAAAGAGAATAATGATTCCTCAAAAGTGGCCTCAATACCCCCACCTATAATTCAAGCTTTTAGGCAAACAGTTAAAGAGGGTCCTAGAAGTTTGGGGGAATTTATGAATGACTTAGAACAAAAAGAACTTATGACTCAGAGGGACAAAGAGTCTAGCGAGGAGAGATGAAAGTAAAAGTCCAGGAACTCATAAGCAATCCATACGCGCAGCCAACAGCAGCTGCAAGGAAGCAGTTACAGGAACTAACCAGTCCTACAAGAATTATCAAGGGACAAATAGAGTTTCTCATCAAGGGTCGGTGGTGGCAACCCCCTAACTTTAATCCTAGATATAATAATTATTTGGAGCCATTGCCCTTTACGGGAGCTTATGATAAACATGGGAACCAATGGGTGAATCATAATAGTATGAAAACAGAATGGCATAAGTTACAGTTCATGGAAAGAATAGCTAGGTCCCAACCCCCCTGGTGCCTTCTCACCTGCAAGCAAAGGTTAAATATTTTCACACAAATGAAACCATGGTTAGAACGATGGTGGGAAGGGTTTAATTGTGATACAAAACAAAGGTCTAATAATTACGTAGAAGGAAAAACTTCAGCTAGGGCCGTAATGTTCTCTGTCTGGATGAGGGATCACAATAGAGGACATAGCACCTGTACTCATGAGATCTGTTAGTCATTCTGAGAAAATTGTGTGACCACATTGTTAATTCTATATCTATCGCCCCACTGGCCGATTGCCATGTTTCCTCAAATGAATGTATAAAAAACACTGCTTGATCTGAGTAAAATTGCAGCAGTTCACAGCATACTCTGGTGTCTGTGTCTGTCTGTCATTCACCGAATCCCACTTATCCTGAGTACCTTCAACCCGTTCTCCCTCGGTCTGGTGTTCCTACTGAGACCCAGTCCGCGGCACTGGGACACCAGAGGGACAGCAAATAAACACCGGAGTTCGTGAGGACCAGACGTTAATAAACACAAGTGGTGGAACCACAAGGGGTACCATCTTTTTCTCAGCGGACTGAAGGGTCTTCTGGGAACCCAAAGAGAAATGCATATCATCCCAGGCAGAGGCAGATTCCCTCCGCCCCTCAGTGTGTGACCAGAGACCATGGTGATGGAGAGCAGGACCAGACTCACACAGACACACTTGCCTAAGTAGAGGATCGGCTGAAGGAGGAATGATGTTAGCAACTGCTACAGCAGCTTCAAGAGCAAAGGAGAAAACACAGAGTCCTAACACGGAATGGTGGGGCCTGACTTCCCCCCTTTTCATGTCCCAGCCAGGAGGCATGGGGCTTCGTGAGCGGAGAGCACATCTGTAACCTCAGGGCTGGCGTGCATGGGGAACGGGAACGTTCTCTGCCCTGATGTGCTGTGCCGCCACAGGCTCAAAGCAGCACAGCTGGTCGTCATGCACTGGAACCTCCGATGTTGAGAGCTAAAATCAACCTTTTCTCTTTAAAAAGTGACTGTTCTAGGAATCTTATTACAGCAACAGAAAACTGACTTACAAAGGGTCAAGAAAGGGAGAATGTAGTTGCAGTTAACGCAAACGTATTTAAAAATTAATACTAAAGGTGGGCAGGGAGTGCACACCTGTAGGGCCAGAGCTGGTGTGTATGGGGAACAGGCAGATCCTTGGGAGCTCCTTGGCCAGCCGGGGACCTTGTCTCAAAGAACGAGGCAGAGAGTGATTAAGAGCAATTGACTAATATACACTCTCACACAGGCACAAACATGTATGCCCATCAGCATAGACATACACTCACGGGAACATGTACATACATACATAGCCCCCAAGTATGTAAAATGCACACACATAATAGTTAAAATAAAAACAAATAATGATAGCCAGGGGAATTTCAATGAGGTATGATGGCACATGCCTGGAGTCTGGGCTGCCAGAGGCTGAAGAGAGGAATGACTGTGGCCTGGAGACCAGCCTGAGCTATCTAGCCAGACCCTGTCTCAAAACAACAAAACCAAAAAAAGGTGGGTTAAGGAGTTCCCACAGGGTCTGCATCACCTCATTTCCACTTTACTTCAATCCCGTTGATAAAATTACTATTGTTTTGAGGTCTGAAGGTGAGAAGAAAGCTCACTTAAGTCATTAAGAGGTCAGGACATCATTGTCTGACTTAGGGCCCTTTGCTTAGCAAAATACTCCCCTGTATTTAAAGTAAATGGTTTTATTAATTCATTTAAAGTAAATGGTTTTATTAATTCCTCAAACTATTTGCCGGAGCCTGGACTCCAGGGCCACCTTCTGTGGCTCTGAGATGGTTGTGTTTGCATAGCATTGAGTGGGCAAAGTGTAACTGTGAACCATCCATGAATCATTTATAGATACCCATAGTTAATTTAGATAGCAGCAGCCTCTGTCCAGTGGAATAGAAGGCCATTCTGTTTCCCAGGTTCCTAGAGAAGGCTATGTTAGAATCTATCATGACAGTTTATACACCCCTGGGACTTAGCCCTTAAATTCACTGTATAAATATAATTCATGTGTCAACAGGAAACTTCACCCTAACGTTCTAAAGCAGACATCATTATATATGCCTAAAATACACTGTATTTCCTAAAACAGACATTTTGACTAATGTCCTTAACACTTTCTTCAGTATACCCAAACTTAGTCCTACACAGAATAATTTTATTGTTAATATATTTGTTTTTAACTTAGTAATATCAATGTTTATTAGTAAGTATACTAGCCTATTGTCATTACAACCCAGATCCTAAGTTAAAGTGTTGATACATCACACTATTAGAGAACTTTGAAGAATAGGTCTGTTTCTGGGATAAGGAGATAGCTCACTTGAAGGATCTGAGTTCCATCCACTAAGGAAAAGAAAAAAGCCCTGTATGGTGGTGTGCTCTGGTCAGGGGAAATGGAGACAGGTGGATCCTTGGGGCGTGCTGGTCAGCCAGCCGTGCCCATTTGGTGAGCCCTAGGCCAGTGAGAAACAGTGTCCCCAAAACCAAAATGGTGGATGGTGCTGAGGAGAGCAGGTGAGGCCGCCCTCCGGCCTCCACATGGCCTCTGGCACACACGGATATGCACACACACAGGCATAAAAGAGCAATGTTGTTACTAAGTGCTTCTGTTTAGAAGTCACTGTCCCGAAGGATGAGTACTGCTCCTGGTCAAGCCTTGGACCAGAATCCAACTTCCTGACCATCTCTAAAGCAGCCTGACACTGACTCCGGGGGCTCCACCCACAGAGCTTCATGACCTTCAGGGCACAGACCGTGCTGCACCCTGCAAACAGTCACTGGGCAGGACACTGACCCCAGCAGGCTGGTGGAGCTATCATTTATCTGGTCAAATGCTGCTGGAGCTGATGATGAGGTCCCTCATCTGGGAGTGAGGCATATGATCACTGGGAAGACATACAGTATGGGGAGGGATGACCTGTCCGCATCACTGTTTCCCAGGGGCCTCCAAGTTAACAGTCTGTGAAGGCTGTGGACACTGTCACATTGACTCACTACGTTCATTCATTTATGATTGCTTCTGTCTCAAAACTAGCAGCCAGGTATGAAAATGACCAAATATATTACACTATCCCTTTGTTTTTATTAAACACGAGGCTCCCTTTCTACATTATGGATGTGTTTGTTCTCTGCAGTGACTCTTGATAATCATTATTTTGGGCAAGTTCAAGTCATTCCAAACTGCACAGTGATTTTTGCTGTTTCTGCTGAAAATTTCCCTAGGGGAATTTCCCAGGACCTACAATATGGGCAGGTGCCAAGCACCATGCTAACACATCATACAACCCTGCTTCAAATGTTTTCTGAGCCAGGCACTACTTTTCCGACGTCCTGAGAGAGAAGGCTAGGGCTAAGGGAGGCTGAGCAGCTTTACCCAGCATGCATAGCTGCTAAGCAAGGTTCTGGGCTTCCCATTCCAGCTGTATGGTTCAGACACCTGTGGCCTCTTCTTCACTGGGGTGGCCTCTTTAAGAAAGGGACAGCACCTAAGATGGCTCTTAAGAAGGAAGGGACAAGAATCACCCCCCCCCCCCCAACACACACACACTGGAAGCCCGGAAGGAGAGACCAGTACTGTCAGGCCCTGGAGACCCCATTTCTGCTTCTGCTTGTTTAGGAGGCCCCAGAAGTTTTAGAGTATACTGGGGTCCAACCCTGAATCAGCCCTGCGGTACCCTACCCTACGTCCCATACGTAGATCAGATCCAACCCTGTCCTACGGGGTAAACAGCACAATAGGGTCACATCACAGTTGGCTCTAAAGAGGCCAGGTCAGCCTTTAGCCTGTGGCTTTGCTCTCTTCTGGCCATGGGACTCCAGGTGGCCCTGTTCTTCATCTCAGAAATCAGGATAATAATAGCCACTGAGAGGAGCATGGGGGATACCCCAACATCTCGCTTGGGGAGGTATCATGGGGAGCTCCACAGAATTTAACCTAGCACTGCCCACCATACAACCCATGGACCCTCACAGGCACCCTACCCAACAATCATTTGTTGGCTGCCCAGGTTTGCTTTCTCACTGATGGCAGGTCCGAGGTCATGGGAATCAGCTCCCCACACACCATGACATCCTGTTGCTCTCTCTACACTTGGTTTACTCTCATTCCAGCCACACACTTCCCAAGGGATTGTTAAACAACCCTCACAAAGCAGCCTGCCCCGGGTGGGTGGTCATGAAGAACTGCCATTGGTAGCACACCATCTTTCATACATCAGGGAAGAAATCAAAAGTTCTTGGCCAAGATCTGTGCTTGCCATGGTCCTGTGGTCAGCTGTATCTAGGCTCCAGGGAGCTGGAGGAAACTGTCTTGGGAAGTGAATCTTGAAGTCACAGAGCTGTGATGTAAGCCTTCTAACTGAAGGACAGAGCACTGTGGACAATGATGATTACTTCTTTGCAAAGAAGAAGGATTAAGCTCCAAGTTCACAGCCCTCCAGCCCCCATGGTCTCTAGTACGAGGTGTCCAGCTGAATGCTTTGCTGCAGAGTATTTCACCAACTGCAGCACAAAAGACTCGAGTGGACCATGCAGGCATACACCTATAATAACCTCTGTACCTAGGAGGCTGAGGCAGGAATATTGAGCCAGCTTGGGTTACAGAGTGAGAACCTGTCTTAAAAACCAAACCAAGGGAAGCCAACCCCCCAATCAAATCTCATAAATAAATAAAAATCAAAAAATGAGTCCAATTAATATTTATTATTGCAGATCCATAGAATAGTTAGTACTCCTAGCTTCAGAGGAGGGAGGGAAGAAGGGAGGGACAGAGAGAGGGGGGGAGAGGGAGAGGGAGAGGGAGAGGGAGAAAGAAAGGGAGGGAGGGAGGGAGAGAGAGAGAGAGAGAGAGAGAGAGAGAGAACTTGTATGTCAAGAAGTCAGAGGTAGAGTCCGATGTCTCTGTCATTCTTCACCTTACTCTTAGAGACATGTCTCTCACTGAACCCAGAGCTCACAGACTGGATGTACTGAGTGGCAGCGAGCTTTGGGGATCTGCCTGTTTCTGCCTCCCCAGTGCTGGGGATACAGTCACCACGCCCAGCTTTAATGTGGCATGCAAACTCAGATTCTCATACTTGTATGGTAGGGACTTTACCCACTGAGCCATCTCCCTAGCCCCAAGAGCTGATTTTTATTGAGGATAAAACCCAGAACCTTGAATATGCTAAGGAAAATGTTCTACCACTGAGCTACACCCCAGAACCTCTACTAAGACAAAACAAAAACAACAACAACAAATCTTTCGTTGTGCATTTGCTACCAAGCTGACGCACCATTGAGCTTCAGTTTAAACCACTCTGCTGTGCTGCGCTCAATGACTTCTTCAAACAGCACACAGGCCAGACCATGGAAAATCATGACTTTTCCAGAAACCTTTTGAGGGCAGCATGAGAGTGAGGAGCAGGCATGTGTCAGCATGTGTTTGTTTCTGGGAGTGAACATCAGTGTCCTGGCCATCCAGACTGCCAGGAATCCCACTGTACTTCCGTCCAGGTCCGTACCTGCACGTGGTTCGATTGCCTGAGCGCTCTGAAGCAGCCGAGGGCACCCAGCGCGGTGCAGGACACCCAGCTCTAGGGCTTGCAGCCCCAGCCTCTCTGAACAGAGCAAACATGAATGTCACTAACCTGCAGTGCTCACCATGAACTTCCACTTGACCACATAGGCATCCCCCTCATGGAACTGCCCGATGCTCTGCCTGGGGAGCCGGCTGTAGTCGAATTCCAGAATATGCCACACGTCGACAGAGACGGTGGCAATCTCAAACTGTCTCCTGTCATCTCCTTCCACCAGGCCGTAGCCACGGCCAACGTTCACCCCATCTAGGATGGTGCTGGCTGTCACCTGGGGCATGGCCACCATCCGCGTCACATCATAGGGCTTGATGTCAGCCCTAGGATCATCCTACAAGGGAACAGAGGTGTTCAGGTGTCCCCTTGCTGCAGATGCCTTTTGCTACACCCTGTGCAGTTTGGATTGCTTTTCTTTTTTTTTTCTTTCTCCTTTTGTGGTGCTGGGGGTGGAACTCAGGGTTTGGCTGCCAGCCAGGCAATTGCTCTACCAAAGGGCTATATCCCCAACCCCGTTTTAGCTGTTAATGGGACAGGGCATAAATACAGCTTTCATGGCATCTCAGGGTGTCTCACTGTATGGGAGAAGGCTTCGTGTAGGGGAGAGAATGGGGGTTCTGCACACCCATTGCCACAACAGGGGAGGTCAGAATGGAATCAGAAATCCCTTTGCTGCGTCACTAGCGTACCCTGGAAGGCTTTTTGCCATCACAGCCAGTTTTTGCTGGTCTCCACACTGGGCCTGCACTCGGGGCTTGATCACTGTACCTTCTGTTGGACAACCTCCCCAGAGTTCTTCTCCGTAGGTCTCTTCAGTTCCGTCCAGTCGAGGAATTTCTCTTTGAACAGAATAGTCTCGTTGTGCTCCGTAACTCTCCCAAATATGGCCCAGTCGGGTCGCCCTTGCCCTTTCCTGCAGGGTGGGAGCAGATAAGAAAAGGGCCCGGATGCAGCCCTGTCAGCTGTCGGAACAACAACCACGATATCGCAAGGGGCTGGATCCCAGGCTCATCCCCCCCCCCCCCCGACCCCCAGCTTCAGAGACTAGCCGAGTGGTTTCTGTCAACTTTCCTCTGCAGGCTCCCTAAGATTACTGTAGAAGCAGACTCGGCCTCAGCTTTGAAAATCTGTCTCTTACATGCTGTCAAGTGGGAGTAGGCGACACAGTTTAGCTTGTGGTGGAGGGCACAGGCCTGGGAGGAGGGCCTCGGCCCCTTTATCAACTTCCTCTTGTGATCAACATGCTGCTCAGGGCCCAGTTCGTAGAGTCCCCAGGGAGATTTTAAGACAGTTGTTCTCAACCTTTTGGGGATCAAACAATCCTTTCACACGGCTCGACTAAGACCATCGGAAAGCAGATATGTACATTCCCATTCATAACAGTTGCAAAAATTACAGTTATGAAGTAGCAACAAAAATAATCTTATGGTTGGGGGTCACCACAACGGGAGGAGCTGTGTTAAAGGGTCACAGCATCAGGAAGGTTGAGAGCCACTGTTTTATGACAGGTTACTACGTAAGTCATGCTGTTGCGGCTGCAGTCCCTAAGGCTGGACCTGGCAGACACATGCTTTCAAAGGTCCTCCCGTGATTCTGCAGCACAGACAGCAGAAGCCAATGGGCCAGGTGCTCCTTCACCTTTGCATGTCACCCTTAAGTATAAACTGGCCATGGTATAGCTTCTATGCTCCAGCACTATTCTATTATATTAAGTACGTGCTCCAGACTGTCTTTCAGCCCTTCAAAATCCCAGTTCTTACAGTATGAGTGAGTATTTGCTTGAAGATTTAAGGTTTTTCAATACACAGATATAATACTTAATTTTTGTTGTTTTCTTGCCTTTTTTCAGACAAGGTCTTTCTCACTCTGTAACTCAGGTTGGCCTGGGGCTCATGAAGCCCTGGATGGCCTTAATCTCATGAATGATCCTTGTGCCTCAGTATCTCGAGTGTTGGGATTACAGGTCTGGCTTTTAAATATTGAAACCAAATATTAAGAACACCAGTTACTGGATTTTAAAGGGAGAAACTATGCAGGAAATTCAGAATCTGCATACTGTGCTATGCTCTTTCATGTCCTGCCTCTACCTTAGCACATAACACACACAGTGTTAAAACAATTTGGAGGGTATAGTAGTTAAAAATCATTAATGTAGAAATACTATTTTTATTCACACTCATATTTTTTTAGAGTTTGTGCCTGCTCTGATGATTTCCCCAAATAGTTTTTAAAAGTCTAGTACACTGTAGTGAACATTAAAATCACAACTATTCTTTCAGTGTCCTTCTCCTTCCTTCCTTCCACCCCAGAAGACATGAGACAGCCACACAAAGTGCCCAGGGCTCAGGGTAGGGAGATGGAAACCCTAGGAAGCTCTTAATTATCACAACAGCACTGAGAAGCCAGGGTGGGGCGGGGGTCCTTCCTAAAGCTACAACCTTCATATTCTGTCAGTAAGCCTTCGAGAAGTAAGGGAAGGTTTGTTGTGCGACCTCCCACGGTCCGCAGCATGTAAGCATTTACTAAATCCACAGCCTCTGTGTGAGGAGGAATGATGGATGCCTGTGGGAAGAGCAGGGATGCACAGGACCCATGTGGGCAGCAGTGGCACCTGGGAATGAGCGGGTTGCACTCTCCAGGGTCCAGAGGGTTGATGTCACAATTCTCGTAGTCAAAGGTTCCGTTCCACAGGTGCTTAGCCAGCTGGAATGCTACTTTCCGTTGTGCTAATGTAACTTCCTTCCCATGCCACACGTAAACTTCACTTCCGAAGTCAAACACCAGGACCTGGAAACGGCACAAAAAGCATGTGTGAACTGCAAGGGCAGATTCCAGGGCTCGGTCCCTGTTGATGAAGTCACACTGCTGAACTCACACCACCCAAAGCTTTCAATCAAGAGTAAGTATTCCCTTGTATGTGTTCTCTCCTCTCTCTCCCTCTCTCCTCCCCTCCCTCCCTCATTCATTCATTCATTCATTCATTCATTCATTCATTCAACATACACAGCTTATCACACACATGGCAGGTGCTGAGGAGCCAATGCTGTCTCTCCTGCGTAAAGTTCTAAGACCTCGAGGGGCAGAGGTCATACCATTCATGTAATAGGGGCTTATTGCTAAGTGTTTGTTGAATGGATGAATGAACGGATGCTCCTTGTTATTCCTCTATTCCTACCTTCATTTCCAGGACTTGAAATTCTGGTTTTTGTTTTTGTTTCTTTGTTTTTCAAGACAGGGTTTCTCCGTATAGTTTTGGTGCCTGTCCTGGATTTCGCTCTGTAGACCAGGCTGGCCTTGAACTCACAGAGAACCTCCTGGCTCTGCCTCCCGAGTGCTGGGATTAAAGGCGTGTGCCACCACCACCCAGCTCTGTTTTAATTCTCACCTAGGCTCCATTTCATTTTCCTCCTAAAATTATTGCTCATTATTGACTTTTTCTGTGACTTTTGTCCCCATTTAAATGTTTATATACACCATGTCCTCAGTCTAGCTTTGGATGACAGTTTTCCTCTCTTTATTATTAAGATACGTTATTATATATTGAGCATGTCTGTAGCGTGCACGGTGGGATGCTCTGGGATACAGACACGTAGTAAGGTGGCTGACCGGTGCGGTAGCTGACACAGCCATCGCATTATGCTGCTGCTCCGGCCTCCTGTCGTCCGAGTGGCAAGAGCAGTGAACTCTCCACATTTCGCAGCTACAGCTGACTGACTGTAGCTGCACGTCGAGTATCAGATACCGAGGCCCACGCTGTCCCCCACACTTGCTGCTTCTGCCCTCTGCCCTCCGCCCTCTGACCTCTGCCCTCCGCCCTGGGTGCTTTCTACTCCCCAGGCCTGGCCTCGATAGCTTCTGTTCTCTTTTCTGTCTCTGCATACCTGACTTTGTTTTATCCCCGGCCCCCCTTTTCGGGGAAGGGTCACATATAGGTGAGATCACACAATAATTTTTCTCTCCGTTCCTGACTTATTTCACTTATCCTGTAAGCTCTAGGGGTTACATTCTTTGTATTTACTACAAGTTTTAAACTTACATTGATTTGGTGTATGTGTGTGAAATGTAAATGAATACGCTCTCTAATCAAAATACAGAGTGGCTAGAAGGGTCAAGAAGAGAAAATATGGGGGTGGATAGGTGACTCAGTGGTGAAGAGCATATACTGCTCTTCCAGAGGACCCAGGTTCAGTTCCCAGTACCACATGATGGCTCAATGCCAGGAAATCTCATGCCCTCCCTGGCCTCTGTGGGCACTGCACGCATGTTGTATACATGCATACATAAAAGCAACACACCCATACAAATAAAAATAAAATTAAAAAAAGAAAATCCTGTGACTTTTGAAAAGAACATTGTTTATGTATTTGTGCATTTGTTTGTTGTGTGTTCATGTGCACACACGGGAAGTCAGAAGATAACTCGAGGGAGTTGGTTCCCTCTGTCTACCATGTTGGACCCGGGAACTGAACAAGTCTTCAGGCTTGGCAGCAAGTGCCTTTACTCACGGAGCCATTGTGCTGGCCCTGAATTCTTTCTACTATGCTTCTGCCTAGTGGAGGTTAAGGCATACTTTGTGTGTCTTCCCCTTTCTTTTCAGCAATTAGAATGGTTAATGACACTGGAAATACATGTAGTCAATAAATATTTACTGCGGTGCACGAAAAAAAAATACTTGGCAAATCTGTAAATTATATTAACTATATGTAAATTATATGTAATTATATATACTCACAGTAATTATTCCTGAGACTTTAGTACTAACTAAAATTTATTCTAATCTTTATATACCTCAAGACATGAGGATAATATTCATATTTTATATAAAATATAAAAGCCTCCAACGATCCATGATACTTTTGAAAAGTATTCTGAACTTTGTTAGTATTGTAGACAGTGGTAATGGTTTGAAATAGGAAATCCTTTAGCAAGTGCCATGTTTGATAGTCAGCATGGAACCAGCCGGAACTCTCTGCCCAGGTCATCCCTGAGCACTGTGTCCTTGGAGTTGGTACCTCTTTGGACTGCAGGAGGGAGCACTTCGGAACCTTCCCCCAGTAGTTATCATCAGGGACGAGTTTGTCGTCCGTCAGGCGGTAGACACAGTTCGTCTCTATGATGGCTGTCTCGTACAGTTCATCTTCCTTTGGGTCTCCGGCAGCTTTGGGGTGAGACAGGACATTAGAAAATAGTTGTCCCTGAAAGGACCAGTTAAGGGAGGGGGCCAGGAGACAGGATGTTCAAGCCTCCTCACTTTGAAATATGGCAAGCTCTTACACTGGTAACTGGTCTGGCCACCCAGGAGCTTCCAGAAGTCTTTGGCTGCGTGAGTATGTGTGTTAATTCCTTCCTCAATGGTCTGGATGTATGTAGCTCTACAACCAAGCTCCCTCTTTGTCTGAATTAATGTTGCAAGTTCAGATGCCTGGAAAAGAGAGGGACACAGTGAGTTAGGAGGCAAAACCAGTGTGGTCTGCACAAAAGGACACACTCAGCCATCAGTGGAGAATGAATGCATGGCTAGAGTTCGGCAGCGGGTGGTGGATGTTGGTTGTCTAAGCCGAGAAAGTGTAATTGGAGGAGTGGATATATCAAGTCTTTGGAGCAATAATGCTTAGTATATGAGATTCAACTGATAACTCATGGGCTTTAGACACTATCCCTAGTCTGGGGCTTCCCCCAAGTGTGTGCAGGTGTGTGTACACATGCATGGATATGTGTGGGTCAGAGGAGGACTCTAGTCACTTTCTTCCCTTGAGACTGAACCTGAACTTGCCATTTTTACCTAGACTGGCTGGCCAGTAAGCTCTAGGAATCTGTCTGTCTTGGCCCTACAATTCTGGGGTTACAGGCACATACACCCATGAAAGAGCCACACTGGCACTTCGCAGATGTGTTGGCCACCCAGGAGTCAGCTCAGACTCAGGGCTTTCCAATTTGAGATGCAGGTCACAGACCTTCACTTCAGTACCTCATGGAAGCTTCTTCAGAGATGCTGGCCAAGGGAACACTACCTGCCCCCTCCTGCTTGAATGAAACACAAGGCATCTGAGAACCTTGGCATGAACCAGCTAGTAGAACACCTCATTGGTGTATAAAGGACACAGGAATAGAAGCGTCTTATCATTTGGTCACCTACCTTTGCCTTCTCGATGACATTTGAGAACTCTCCTACCCACAGGAAGCAGTACTGGGGAGAGAGCAGAAGGAAGCAGTCCCCGCTGCTGAGTGACGAGGCTCGAGGCTCCACCAGCCTTGTCTGCACGTGTCTTCTACCTGTGGACAAGCCCCAGTGTCCTTTTTCCACCATATCCACAGACATCCATGATGGACACATCTCTGCTACAGACCCCCCATTCTAAAGACTCTATCAGTCTGAATTCCCAGGACCAACAGGACATGGAGGTTAAGATGGGCCACATGAGAGCAACATCACTTGATGTTGCTGGTGAGTGCTTGCCCAAAGTCTCCGCGCTTCTTAGGAGTGGCCTCAAAGCTTTGGGTTTTAGCCTATCTGTGGATGCCATGAGGCCCTCCCATCTTGGGAGGGTGGTAGGGACACCCTGCTCTCTCTTTCACATTCATGCTGCCTTTTCTCCACACAGCCTACTTCCTGTGCTTCACACCTAGCTCTGCTGAAGGGTGAGGCATGCCTCCTCCTCACAGGCTCTCCTTACACAGGCCCTAGCCTGTGACTCGCAGTGACTGGATGGGGTCACTTAGGAGGGAAGCACTGCCTTGTCCACTCTCAGCCCCTTCTAAGCGATCCATTGAGCTGGAGCACTCTGTGATTGCATACCTAGTGTCATTTCCACACCAGAGCCCCTCAGTTGTCTTCGGTGTGTGTTGTGTGCACAAGTGTGTACAGGTGTGTGTACTCATGCATGGATATGTGGGGAATCAGAGGAGGACTCTAGTCACTTTCTTCGCTTGAGATTGAACCTGAACTTGCCATTTTACCTAGACTGGCTGGCCGGTAAGCTCTAGGGATCTGCCTGTCTCTGCCCTACAATTCTGGGCTTTACAGGCACATACGCCCACGCCTGGTCCTTATGTGGGAG
The DNA here is from genome assembly GCF_007827085.1 of Peromyscus californicus insignis. Lineage (NCBI taxonomy): Eukaryota > Metazoa > Chordata > Mammalia > Rodentia > Cricetidae > Peromyscus > Peromyscus californicus. Next base: position 77,381,344 of record NW_026294606.1, on the reverse strand, counting down.
TCGGGGGTTCAAGCACAGGTTCTCATGCTTATGTAAGAATCATCTTACCCACCGAGCCATCTCTCTACCCTTCTCTCATAAACACATTAAAGAGGAAATGGGTTTGCAGAAAATACTCCAGAACCCTTAGTAGAGGCAGAAGCTACTCCATCCATCCTTCTCTTGATGATCCAGCTACAGAGGTCACCTCTAGGAGTAAAGCTGCCCCCCTCCCCTTACAGCCCTAGCACCCTGCTGCACTTCCAAGTCTCATGTATTATAGACATAACGGTCAGGAGAGTGGAACCTGGGAATGGGTGAGGCTCGTTTACTCCTGCATCCCCCTGATTCCTTCCCCAGGGATTTGTTTCCTTACTCTGGCTGGCATGGATCATGGCTTATCCTAGTAGGGAGAACTGAGAAGGTTGTGCAGACCCATGCTAGAGACTTCAGACACATTTGGTAAAGTGCATGGCAGTGCTGGGGTAAGGGCTATCGGGCCAGAGCAGAAACAAAAGCCGAGACTCTAGAAGGGTAAAGAACTGAGTCCAGCTCCTGTGTCCACATTCACACACTCTCAGAGCTCCAGTGGGCAGAATATTCCTGGCCTTATGGAATCTGTGATGCCACAGTGAGGGATGCAGCGTAGCACCTAGCAAGGGAGACTGAGATCGAGTGCCTGCCCTCCCCTCACAGGCAACAGTGGATTCAGCCAGGAGTCCTACTATGACAAGACATAGGCTTCCACAGTTCCTCTAGACCACCAGGAAGCATACCTTTAATCTGCAGCAACATGAGCTTCTTGTAGGGCACGGCACTGTTGTTGGAGTTCTGTTCCATCAGGTTGACACTCCGCAGGCTGATGCTGCTGAAGTTCTCCCTGCTGGCCAGGCCTGCCAGAGTCACCTCTGAGAAGTTGGAATTGGATGACACTGGGAAGGAAGGTGGGGGAGGACGCTCAGTGGAACACCAAGGTTCACAGTCATAGGTGACTCCTAACCCACGGGACTCGAGTCTGAGGAGCCGTACCATCCATGCTTAATCACTGTGCACAGAATTAAGTGCACATGGAAAGCGTCAACTGCTGCTGATAAATGTCACAGCCCTTGTCACCCTACAGGAGGCCCAGTCAGTGACATGGACCAAAACCACCTCTCCAGCTTAACGTCAGATGCTAGACTCACTCCATCCAATTCTACCAACAGTGCTCAGAACTCCTAACACCTTAGAGACGCTGGGACTGATTTCCCCTGGTAGGCATCTCTCACCAAGTCTTCACAGGTACACAAGTGACAACCTGTAGGGGTGATTCAGTTCATCTTGTGATCGATGTGATCAATTACATGGTATCTTGAGGTCCCTTGCCCTCAGACCTAAGGCTGTAAGTCACAAGACGCTGGGTTTTCAATGTGGACCAATAGCCAGCACAAACCAAGCCCGAGACCCACAGAATTGGAGGTGGTGGAGAGATATGTGAAAATTATGTCAATAAACCTTTATGTCTTCCTAACTCTTTGTTTTAAAAATGTTACTACTGGGGCAAAAGTCAGTCAGTGATTTTGGCTAGGATCAGACTCTAACCCTGAGAACCAAACACTAATGCTGTTTGCTGGGATTATAAGCATGCACCACCACTAAATACTTTAAAAAAAAACACCCCCAAATTTGGCAAATTAGTTTATGAATGCTACAGGAAAAGAAAGATTATAGTAAAAAATAAATATTTAAATATCAAAATAAAAATAAATATTTAAATAGCAAGTCTGCTATGACTATGAGGATCATTGTTTGACAGTAGTGGAACCCACGTTCCGGGCCAGATAAGTCAGATGTGTAGCTCAGGGTCAGGTGCAGGCAGAGACCAAGAGACCAACCTCTCTCTCTGTTCCAGAGTCCATTCCAAGTCCCCACCCTAGCCCATCTCACTGGATCCAAGGACCTCTCTCAGAACAGTCAGAAAGCACTGGTTTAAAGTGCTGAGGTGAAGAAAGGATTGAATTTGGATTTCCACAGGAGATCTCCCAAGACACTCCTGAATAAGATTAAGTGGAGAATTGCTGTGTTTGGGTTTTTCCACAGTTGAAAAGTGGCGGAATTCCCAAATCCAGAAACACACGTCTCCTTCCATCTCAAGACCCACCTCAGCAAAACAGCATCATTAAACATCACTTTAGTGAGAAACCTTTAAACTCGAGGCAAGCAGACATGTGCAGGTGTGAATGTGCTTTTGCTAATGAATGATCTCTGAACACCCACTGGCCCTGCAAGGCGGATCAAAAGGAAATAACAGGGAAGCGGGGCTCAGACCCAGAAGCAGGCTCCTCCCACTCACTCTTTTCTACTTTCATCCGCTTGGACTCCATGAAGGCAACGTTTAGCCTTTGCTCTGTGTATTCCTGAAGGAGATCGTCTCTTGCTGCCAGCAGTTTGAGAGGGTTCTTGGAAGCCTGGACCCGGCGCTTGGGCCTAACCGAACGCTTATGTTCCGCCACAGAAGATGTCAACCTGCGGGCAGAGCAGATGTGGCTCAGACTGTCGTCACCTTACCTTTGTAAGTCTTGGACCCGAGACAATACACGCCGCTATTTTTACTTCTGGATTTCATCCCACTACCCCTGCCGTGATGTAGTCACATCTTGGAGGTAAAGGAAGATCTGAGCCTACTGAATTGATGATTCCTTGCCCATTTGTGCCCTTGATCTCTGTCTGGAGAGGGTCCAGTGTTATAGTACAGCTCAGTCCACTGCTGGCTAGTCTTTCTGGTTAGGGAGCCCAACACTGTCTGCATACACACAGCTGCTGCTGCTGTTACCAGCAAGTTCTCAGAGACCCACTAGATGGCCACTGCACCTCCACTGAATCCTCTTTACCCCATACTAAATGTTTTCTTCACACACAGCTTTGCTGTTCCCTCCACAGCTAGTATTAACTCAACCTACCAGCTCCCTGGGGAAATTAACTGCACTTGTGAAGAGTATACTATAATAAAATAGGCCTTCAGAATCAAATCTGGTCCCCGAGACTGTCCCAAGTCTGGGTAGACCAGCCTGGGGAGGTAGTGTGTCAGTGATCTGACCTCCCAACAGACTCTTGTGGTGACATCCAACTGTCAAATGCTTAGGTCTCTGCCAGGAAGCTTTCTTTGTATACCACCACTGTGTGTGTGAGCACAAATACACATTTGTTTAAATTATTATGTATCACAACTATATATAATAATTTCAGCACCAACAGTTGGATGGGGAGAAGGTGAACTGAACAGAATGAAATATCCAAAGCAGTACGTCAGATCAGGAGTAGTTTATGGAAACTTTTATCAATGAATAAACACAGCCTTGGAAGACACAGTTGCTCTGAAAATTGCACAGGGAGAAGCAGAGACGTGCAATGGGTGGCTGTGTGCAATTTGCTTAGAGCAGGTGCCTCTACTTCTGGTGATGGTATATGGGGCTTCCTCTGGGGGGCCCTCTGACCTCCCTGGTTGATAGGCATCATCTGTCCCTTGGACTACATGAATGGTTTTAGGATAGTCTTCGGACCCAAGCTGGAACAGTAAAGACCAAATCTGGACTTTGAGGATCTAGTGGGAAGTGAATCTGACCACTCTGTGTTGACCGAGTAGCTTGTACATTTGGTGCTAGAGGTGGACACCTCTTTCCTTGTGGTAGCAGTTTGACCAAGAGAGAAGCCAGCGTATGGAAAGAGCCTTGAAAGACCATGCTGCTCTCTGTACCCTCAGTGCACACCTGAGTTTGAGCTAAATTCCTCCCTAATTTCTTTTTGTTGTTGTTGTTTGTTTTTTTCTGATCTCAGTTCGATACATGTATTTTTCTGGCATCTGCCATGGATGGAATCCTAACACATGATCACTTTTAATAACCTTTGGGTGCCTCTGAGAAAATCCCTGGGCATGGGTTTTATATTTTACACATTGCTGGAAGCAAAGGAACCTTGGCTCCTACTTTTCTAATTAGTTGTGCTAACCTGAGCTCATATTATCCAAATATCCAGTTATGAGTAACTTCAGTGGTGCCCAGTGGGGCAGTTGTGGGCATTTGCTAAATGGCAATACTCTAAAACATGCAATGTTGGAGTGATGGGAAAGCCAGCCACACCTTTTAAGACTGCACAAACATCCAGGGCACACACAGTAGACCTGTAAGTATAGCAGGGCAGTCACATGTGCTCCCCCCTCTGCCCTGAGGAAATGGGCATCTGACTATAGAGCAAATACCCATCTGACTACAGGCGGAAGTTTCTGCTGGCAGGAATTGGGGAGCATGTGAAGGAAGCCACTCTAAACTCACTTGGGAGCATATGGGTCAAAAATGACATCAAAGTCCTCCTCCAGCTCCACAGGGCTTCTAGGTATATTGTGATCCACGCTGCGGTAGAATTTGGCAAAGGTTTCATCATCATCCAACTTCATCACCTCCTTGACAGATTTCCCAGTGACGGTGAGAACCGTTTCCTGCATCCCAGCAACTATCAAAAATGGAGCAAAGACACCATGCGCTTTAGAAAAACAATTACTGTGATCTATCCTGCACTGCTTTAAACATCATGTCCCTCTCTAAGTTCCCAGAGTGGGGAAAAGTCCCCTCTCTGCCTACCTCCATCCACCATCCCCCAGCTCGCTCTACTTCTCATGTAAGGACATCCCACCTACGCAGTAATGGTCGGAACAGGAAGCAGGCTGACCTTGCCTACGCAAGAATGCGAGCATTTCTGAACTTGATCCATTTCTACCAGGGGGTAAAATAACCTTAGTCTTGTTCCATGTTAGGATTCTGCAAACTTTTTCTGCAAAGGACTAGGAAGCATTTGGGATTTCTTTGGGGAGATCACATAGCTTATGAAGCAATTCCTCAACCCTACTGTTACAGTGCAAACGTGGTTATAGACAGCTGGTCAACGAAAGGACACAGCTGTGTTCCAATAAAACTTTATTTCCAAGAGTGGGTGGAATGCTGGGGAGGTCATGGCCACTTCCCGCCGACCATGGGATAAATCACTGTTATTCCATTATGTTGGCTAGTTTTATGTCAACTTTATACAGGCTAGAGTCATTTGGGAAAAGAGAGTATCAATTGAGAAAACGCCCCCACTAGAGTGGCCTGTGGGCAAGCCTGTGGGACATCTTCTTGATTTGTGGTTAACATGGGAGGCTTCAGCCCATTACGGGTGGTTCTACCCCCAGGCAGGTGGTCCTGGGTGCTATGAGAAAGCAGGCTGAACACGTCATGAGGAGCATGACAGTAAGCAGCACTCCTCCATGACCTTATGGTCAGGTTCCAGCCCAACTTGAGTTCTTGTTCTGACTTCCCTGCATGAGGGACTACAAGCTGTAAGATAAAACACCTTTCTCTCCAAGTTGCTTTTGGTCATGGTATTTATCACTGCCATAAAAACCCTAACTAAGACAATGGTGTAGTAGATTTCATTGTTAATACATCTTACCCAGTCAGATTAGCTACTGTATTATGCCCTTAATAGTTCTGGTTTTCAGTGTTTGTGTAACTTGCAGCCTTTAGGGGTCACTGTCAACAGTAGGGACTCCTAGTACCTGGTACTTGATGACTAGATATGTTTTATCAAGAGAGAAAAGGCTATTTCTGCATCCTGCCTTTTATGCCATTATCACATTAAAATGTTCATTGCATTATTTTTTTTTACTAGAATTTTCTTTTAGAAATTATTTGGGATTATAAGAACAAATACATTTGCCTTAACAGAAATGATGCCTACAACTCAAAGCTCGCCCAAGAGTACGTTGATTTTGTATTTGTACAGTAACTGCTTTACAGTGTAAAGGCAAAAATCACTGAGTTATACTTGGATTGGATGAAATCCCAAGGGTTTGGAGTTAGTAACAAGTGCACTATTGGGCGTCCCAAATTCGGGATATTATGGAGTGGATCAGAGTTTGAACTTTAATTAGTACTAACTACAATTTCATTTTTTGAAGGACAACAATAGAGTGTGTGTGTGTGTGTGTGTGTGTGTGTGTGTGTGTGTGTGTATGTGCAAACTGCTAAAAGTATACTCAAAAGGAGAAATGTGATTGAGGAGAGAAAGCCATCCGAAGTAGGATTTGGAGAACCCGCTATGGCGGTATATGCCCGTCATGCTAGCACCTGGGAGGAGGATTGGGAGTTCAAGGTTATCCTTGGCTATGTAGTAAGTTCAAGGCTAGCCTAGTCTACATGAGACCTTGTTTCAAAAAACAAAACAACAGTAATACCAAAAACAACTACAGAAAAACAAAGAAACAAAACCCCCAAAAGTTAAGAAGTTGAAACTAGGGACTTGGAGGTTCTGAGAGAGCAGCATGGTGTCAGGGCTTTTAAGGTTTTCTTAGTCATTCATTGAAAGTAGAGACCACAGTGTGCTGTAGTAATACAAGCTGAACCTCCCCTCTGCCTTATGGCATGTACCTTTGTTGTTCAACCTCCTTAGAAAGGTTTCCAGCCTGTCCAACTTCAGGTCCGATTCCAGCTGCATATCTGGTCTGGCTTCAATATCTAAATAAGGAGAAACCATGAGTGAGCAAGTACCCCTGAGGCTTCCCTGTGCAGATGCTCACAATACTCTGGACAGGGTGACATACCTTCCAGGGGTTTGGAAACTGGGGTGGTGCCTCTTGATTTGCTACAGAGAGGGGATGAGACTGGAGTTATGGCTGTGGGTGATGCCAGACCTACAGAACATACAAAAGGAAAGTTTAGCATCTTAAAGACTGATTTTGGAAATTCACAGAACCCAGTGAATCTGCACATGTCCCTACAGTATGAGCATATACATAAGTATGCACAGGTTAACCATCATGGCTGTGCAGGCCAAATGCAGCCATATCTATGATTTTCCTAGTCCTATGAACTATGCAGCTGTCAAACTGGTGTTCCAAAATGAACAGTGAAGACATGGGGAAACATATCCACAGCATGTAAACAGACTGAGAGTATACATGGCTCCCAGGATACATTGGAACAAGTAAAGTTTTGAAGGCCTTTTTTGGGTGGCAGGGGCCACAGAGAAAAAAGCAAGTTTGTACCATCTCCCACAGAGGAAGTTAGGAGTAAGCTGTCTTGTACTAGGTGGCAAGTGGCCTTGGGCACCAGGATTCTCATCCAGTCTGGGGCAGGCGGGAGGCAGTGACAGGGTGGGCTTGTAAGCATTGGATGGAGCCTAGCCCAGAGGTCAGAAGAAACACAGGGAATACACATCAGTCCCCGCTGGGATTATGAGAAGGTCACACTCACACAGGTGAGGGATGCTGGAAACGAACATATGCTCCCTGAGACACAGGGAGGGAAGTGTTTACTCAGTCCAAGGCTGAGGGTCATATGAAAGGTAAGAAGGGGAATTTTAGCACAGAGTGGGCACCCAGTTGAAATATGAAAACACAGACAAATAGAGAGTTTAGAGATACCACGCCTACCCAAGTAGAAGAGGCTGGGGAGAGAAGCAAGTGTAATGTTTGTGAAGGACTGAATGAGCTGCTGCTGATCTCTGCATCCGTGTGTGTGTGTGTGTGTGTGTGTGTGTGTGTGTGTGTGTGTGTGTGTGTGTGTGAGTTTAAGAGGACATAACCCTGCTCTCCTAGGACAGCCAGAGAACATGTAAGTTACTTTCATCTACAAGGAAAGACAAAGGACTTGCTCTGCTCCTTCTCCTACAAGCTGGAGAGAGGCAAACAGAGCAAATATACAGGAAAAGGGGCAACAACTGGGAAGTGGCTTAAACTTAAATTCTGAGTAACAGGCTGGAAACTTCTCAATGTTCCTTCGCAAATACACTTGCAGGTATGCGTGCACACATTCTAAACTCCTTTCTGTTGCCAGGCCTGCAAAAAGCTCAGGGTTCACGCGAAAGTAAGCTTTCTTGAAATAGAGTAATGTAAGTAAAATCTGGTGTCACAGAATAGGACAGACATCAAGCCATTACTTAATAAAGGGGTGCTTGAGAGTTATCAGAAGAGTCCATTGGCTCTGAAGCTAAAAAACTAGGCTGACTCAGCAGGCTGACAGTACCAAAGCAACTAGCAAAATCTGCCCTTCTACATCGACACCGGGCAAATTCTGCTGCTGTAACGCCCCCTGCTGCCCGTCAGGCCACAGTGCACAAAAGGGTTCCTAGAAGTGGGATATTGCCTTCCCAGCTAGAGACAGGGATTTCCCCATAGTGTAACAGGGGATATAGAGTGAAGTTTCAAAGTATTAAAACAAACAAAGCTCTCCCCACAGCTCTTGTCAGTGAATTCTAGAAGCAATAAACAGGCACCTCCTCTCTAGGAATCTCTTCACATCTTTTCTTCACAGCCCGCTCTGAGTGTTTTTCTTCTGCTCTTAGAATACTAGAGAGATCTTGTGGTATGCTAATTGTCACCCAGGGTGTAAGAATATAAAAAGGATAGAATGTCCAAAGGAAACCAGGAGAGCTTGGGGCTTCCTGGGGAGAAAGAATGAAACTCTGCACTTGGCTGAATGTGCCACTGGAACAGGGAGATGAGCATCTTCGTGGCGGTCAGGTTGGTTTGGGTCAGGTATTCTGCAGTCAGCAAAAAAACAGATGCCATATAATTGCAAATCAAAAAGAACTAATAGTTCAAAATGGATGTGGTCTTTTATATTAGATTAAAAGCAAGAAAATTATCATTCACCAGAAAAATCCATGACTTATAAACAACGAGAAAATCCCACAGTGATAGACTACCCCATATCCAAACCAGCATATGTGTGTCCCCTGATGTCAGCGTGGGCCAGGGAACAAGGGAATGGTTCTGGTGGGAAGAGTCCAGTTAGGTCTCTTCAGATGAGACGGCAAAATAAAATAGAATAAAAACTAAGCAAATTGCCATCAGGATACAAGTTGGAGCCAGCAGCTGGAGACTTGGTCTCTGGTTCACTTTCAATTCCAGCTGCCTTTAATCAATATGAGCCCAGACCCCTGCTTCTTGTTAATGGGGGGAAGAGAGGGGAAGAGGTGTGGGGGGTGGGCTGGGCTCAAGATTACACCTGACTAAACAGTTCCATGTTCCCATGAAGAAAAGCCAGGTCCTGTCGCATCCTCTGAGAGTAAATGATCTTCTGCTGTCTTTGGATGATCCCAAGGTTAACACATTTGTTTCAAAGGCTTCTTCCAATAAGAATCAAGGAAATTACCCTCCAAGGTTTGCCCGCCTCCCCTCTCCCTTCTGCAAGCATCTCTAGAATGCATGCCATGGAATGAGTCAGGCTCTGTTCAGAACGGAAGGTTGGAAGAGAAAAAATGCTAACCTTATCAAGTAGACGGCAGAACCCAAAGACTAAAAACATGTGAATACGTTTATTCCATTAACTAGGGAGTCTGCTTCTAGATAATAGCTTGAGAAATGAAGGCACATGAATATGGATGATGTAGGAACCCTAACACTTAACCATATCCCATAGGACATGAATTAAAGCCCCAAACACCCCCAGACTCTCTGGAGACTACTAATGCATGTGACTCAGCACTCAGTTTCCTGCCTCATAGCAGTTCCAGCGTTCCTGGTACACTAACTGATCTGCAGGGCATCCCTCCTCCCTGGAATTCAGAGCATCTTTTGGACATCTGTCACACGCCTGCAAGTTGGCTTCTCTAAGCCGCAGCTTACAAAGCTAGAGCCAGAGGGACATAAGAAGTGACCTGCAAGGGACCAGAGGGACTCCTTCATACTAAAATGCCTTTATTACCAAAGGCTTACTTGGTGGTGGTGCGTTGATGGGGAGGCATGTCTAGATGTACGTCAGGCCACAAGAAGATGGAAACAATTTAAAAGGAATTGTGGGGAATAATTGGTTAAAATTATTTCTATCTTTCTTTCATTTTTTTTTTTTTGTGGCAGAGCTGCAATTGCTTGTGAGACCTACAGTTGTACTCAATTTCTAAACAGGCAAGTTCTGAAATAGTGACAGATTGAATTAGGCTTCCTACACTGAAGGGCAGCGACTGCAAAGTCCACAGCAGAAATACTTCACACGACCATCAAAACCTATTTATTCAACACC
>NW_026294606.1:77128834-77368834 GCF_007827085.1 Peromyscus californicus insignis | reverse complement strand
TCACTATGGGAGAGAAGCAGAGGGAATGAGAAAGGATGTGGGGGCAGGGTGTAGGGAAAAGAGAGACAGCTGGGAAGAAAGGAGGGTGAGCAGACACATCAGGACAGTCAGTGAGGCGTTTCCAGGTCAGCGGATGCTCAGATCGGCTTGTTTTTTTCCTAAGCTCCTGGGAAATCATAGCAAATCTCCACATTTCACCCACAGGGATGAGATAAGACAGGAGAGTGCAGCTCAGGTATCATTAGGACTAGTAGCCAATTAGGCAAAATTCCTCCACAGTTAGCAAGTTTCATAGGAAGAACTATTATAATCTGGCTTTTAAGCTTTCACCTTACGCTGAATAAATGTAAGGTAAAATAGCAGAAATAACAGAAGAATACGCTAAGTAATAGCGATAAGGTCAAACCACAAAATTCTGTGTAATGGTAAAGAATTTAGCTTTGCTTTCCCCTGAACAAAGATTTTGATCCATGTTCGCATACAGTGTCAAGTGATCTAAAATTGGAAAGAATGGTGAAAAAGCCTTGTGCCTAGAACTTAAAGTGATTTCAGTCTGGTCCTACAGCCAGCTGGGGGCTTCTGAAGGATGACGGGTAGAATAACACCTCATTCTACACAGCCTTGGTGCAGGCCAAGAAGCAGAGGATGTGTGTGCCTCACAGAACCTGTGCACTGTTCAAACGCACTGTTTCCTTCCCTGTACTCTTGTATCATGAAACATTAAGACACTGCCACAGCTGGAGCAAAGTAAAGGACTCACCTGGTCACTGACCACTGATAAACCATAGCCAAGTTAACACATACTTATTTATGTGGGTAAACTGTTAAGAACTAAAAATACATTGTTTTAGATGTTCTAAAGTTTGAGGTCATAAAACATAAATTGCTTTTGATAAATGTTATTTTTCTTTTAACCTAAAAAATTCATGAGGTGATATCTCATGTTCATGGATCGATGTTCAACTCAGTTTTCACCAATGTGATGATCTATAAATGCAACGTAGTCCCAGTAAAAATCCCGGCAGCATCTTTTAAAAACAGACAAACTTATCCTGAACTTGAATCCCTACAGAGAAGAGAAAGCCTGAGGGCAGGCCACAGGAAGTGAAGAGGAGTGAAGGCTGAAGGCTCAACTTTAAGGTTCATAAAGCTGCAGGAATCAGGACAGCAAGGCATTGACTATGTCAACAGAAAAGGATGGAAAGCCCAGAGCAGACATGCACGCCTCCACTTGACCCGCACACCTCCTCCTGACCCCCACACCTCCATAAACCCCCACACCTCCTCCTGACCCCCACACCTCCATAAACCCCCATACCCCCACCTGACCCCCACACCTCCACCTAACCCCACACCTCCACCTGACCCCCACACCTCTACCTGACCCCACACTTCCACCTGACCCCACACCTCCATCTGACCCCCACACCTCCACCTGACCCCCACACCTCTACCTGACCCCACACCTCCACCTGACCCCCACACCTCCATCTGACCCACACACCTCCACCCACACACCTCCATCTGACCCCACACCTCCACCTGACCCCACACCTCCTCCTGACCCCACACCTCCACCTGACCCCACACCTCCTCCTGACCCCCACACCTACATCTGACCCCATACCTCCTCCTGACCTCCACATCTACATCTGACCCCCATACCTACACCTGACCCCCACACCTCCACCTGACTGAACATTGAGGAGAAAATAAATCAAGGTAATCCAATGGCGAGAAGAGCATTCTTAAGAAGTCGTGTGCTGGAATATGTGCATGCTTGCTTATATGCAAAACAAAATCACACCTAGATTAGATCATATAAAATCCACAAAAACTAACTTCAAGTGGTTCATAGACTTATAGGTGAAAGGTAAAACTATAAAACTTGTAGAAGATAATAGGAGAAAAATCTAGACATGAACTTAATCACACACACAAACACACACCCTGCCCAGCCCCACTACTGAGATCAAACCTATGGCCTCATGCATGCTGTATTTCCCAGCCTGGGTATAATTATTTTTTTGGTAGAATACCAAAGGCATGATTCATGAAATAACTAGTTGGCAAGCTGGGCTTTACTGAGATTAATAAACTGCTCTGTGAAAGAGCCTGTCAGAAGAATGAGAAGACAAACCACAGGATGGGAAGAAATATTTGTAAAACATAGTTAATACAGGACTGCCATCCAAGATACACAAAGGGCTTTTAAAACTCAACGATTGGGAACCAAATTGACCAGCCATCTGCAGAGATACACTACCAAAGAAGATATATGCATAGAAAATAAGCACATGACAATACATTCGATGTGAAACACTATGAGAAACTTACATATTAAAATGAGACCCTATGATATATCTCTTGGAAAGGCCAAAATCTAACACACTGACATTAAATGCTGGTATAGATGTTGAGCGACAGGACTCTTCATTGGATGCGGGAGGAGTGTGAAATCATACAGCCACTGTGAAAGCCAGCTGGGAGTTTCTTAGGAAATTAAGCATGCTGTTACTGTAGGATTCCACGATCACATCCTAAAGCTTGTGTCTTAACAGAACACTGCATGTGCAATTTTGTTTATAGCTGCTTTGCTCACAATTGCCAAACATGAGAGCAACCATCGAGTGGGTGAATGCCTAAATAAGCCTCGTCCATTGAGACACATGAAGATTGCCCAGCACGGAAGAGAAACGAGCTCTCAGGGTACAAGAAGGCACAGGGCAAGGGAAACTTCCTGTTTCCAGCTCCACAGAAACAGTAAGATCAGCGGTAGATCAAAAGCAGGTGGCTGGGAAGAATGGTCTGGGGAGCACAAAGGATGTTCGGGGAGGGACGCCATCCTGTATGCAGCACAGTGGCAGACAATGTGGATCAGGCGGAGATTTCACCAACAGTGAGCTGGGCAGGAAAGCACCGTACAAGCTGGAGCAATAGTTAACTCTCATGTTTTCTGGGCTTCTGCCTTAGGACGGAAAGGCTAGAGACAGAAAAAGTGAACCTTCTCCTTATACCAGTTTCACGACCTCGAGGGGAATTCACACCACTGAATCCACCTAAAATTTTGGAGTGAAGGATGGGGTGTGCGGATTGACCCACTTTGAAAAATATGAAAAAGTTAAACACACACACAATCACACTCAGATACACACAGTCTCCCCCCCGCCCCTTTTCTCCACACACAAATGAAATGCCACAAAAGAATTGCTTCTTTCCCAAATGAAGCCTTTTCTACCACTAAGAAATTGCAATGAGGCTTATAGGCTTTTCCTCACCTGGTTAACAGATACAAAAGACAGGTATTTATGGGCAGCAGGCATAGTAGGAGAATAAGTAGAAGCAAATACAGGTTCCTAGAGGGCAAAGCAAGAGGATTAGAGGTAAGACTGGGAGATGGACTGGCATGTGGAGTGGGGAGTGAGCTGGGGAGTAGAGAGGCAAACTATGAATTTTCTAGCAGAGTTAATGTTTTCATTGCAATTTTGGTTTTTTCTCAGAACACTCTTCCTTTGAGTGTCAGTGCTGAATGGCACACACCCCACACAGCCCAGCCCCTGCACCTGAGGCAGGGTGGTGCAGTAGTTAGTAAGTTCACGGCAGGTTACTGCAATATAAGTATATATGTATCTTTAGTTAGAGATGAGACCTGGGCCTTTTGCCAACAGTTTAAATACATTTATGTATTACCTATTAAAACATTTAATACATAAATGATTACTTTCTTTATGGCATTTTCATAATATGACTTAAAAATAGTTTAAGGACACAGGATCAGCTTCCGCACTGGATGAAAGCTGTATATTGCCTAGGAATACAAAAACAAAACAAAACAAAAACAAACAGAGAAGGCACTGGGCACCATAGGTGCTATGAAACTGGAAGAGAAGGCACTGGGCACCATAGATGCTATGAAACTGGAAGACATGTTAACAGCCGTAGGGTCAGTCACCTATGCTTGGGTGAGCAGAGCGAGCCTCTGCCGGTCTAAGTGACTATGATGCATTACTCCTTCAAAGCTGGGTTTGTTTTTTTTCCTTGTTTCAGATAAGGTTTCCAGAGAACTTCACAAGGAGCCAGACAAAATTATATTCACGGTGACACTGTTCAGATGACCTGCACTTACCTGAGGTGCCCGTATACCATTAAAAAAATGCTACATAGGACCATAAGCATGCTCAGGATGCTCAGGAATGTGTCAGCCTCCCTCTGTATGTGACAAGTTTTTCCTATACTATATATACACACAAATATACATATAGACATATACATATTTGAGTTTCACAATAAAAATCCTGGGCTTTTCTTTTCAAAACCATGACTCTGAGGGTTCTCTGTAGTGTTCTTGCTCTGCTCTTCTGTCTCCTGGCTGTGTATCCAAGCTTTGCACCCATCAGGGGAACCCACCATGTTTGGTTACAGAAAGACACCTGCGTTAGAGTCAGGCTTACCCAAAGCAGATTAGAAATGGCATTATCATCTGTAAATCCTCCTTCTTCCTATAGGTTAAAACAAACAGGAGACATTGTAGAGGGCTGGAGGAGCAGAGTATGCTGGGATGTCACCATCACTCTGTGCCTGGGTTCAGTCAGTCAAAAGCATGCGCATGCTCACATTCCAGTGTGGTGAACAGCAAGCAATCTCATTCCTCAGGAGCAGGACGACACCCGTGAGCAGACATCCAACAGCTTGCTTGTCTTACTGTTCCCCCCATCAATCTGCTTCCTCCTCAGCTATGGCAGACAATTCCAGCACGAATGTGGAAGGGGTTGCTTCCTTGGATTTTCAGGACCTTTTTTGGTGGTATCTGAGATCTCAACCTGAACTGACCTCATTAGAGCAGAAGCAGAAAGGCCGCCCCGCCCCCACCTGGGACTCACACACAGATACACACCTGAAAACAGCCAGATCTACAGTGGGTTTTATTTCATGGACAAAGTCCCAGACACTGGATGGCTGTCTTCAAAAGGACACGGGAGCCACCTTACATGCTACACTGCTGACTAGGCCCACACAGGGCTGGGATGTAGTGAGTTGGTGAAAATAAAGAACTGTCATTTTCTAGGAAGAGGATATCTGGAAGGCCACTTCTTTAAGACCTTGTTCTGTTTTCCTTTCTCTTGATGGACATGGAATCAAATCCTGCTCAAGTGCGCATGTCCCTCGAAGTGTGGACCTAGTCCGTGCCACCACCTAGTGGCTTTTGGATCCTTACCACTAGGTGCAAATGCCATATCCAGAAGCCCAGCTGTTTGTCCGCTCGCCCTGACCTGCACTAACTCAAGTCCAGGAAGCAGGCACGGAGGGTGGTGAGGGACAGGGGAAGAAGGGCGCCTGAGTGACTTCCATGGGAAGGGAGGCAAGCCAGGGGATAATCAGTGCTCTTAAGAGTCAATTCATTAATCTTGATATTTGAGGACTGTAATTAGAAAGTGAACAACTGCTCCCTGGGGCTGAAATTCGAGAACAAAAAGGAAAATTCTTACTTCCTTCAAAGCTATTCATGAACCCAAAAAAGACCATATCATCACATAGGACCCCAAATGAGACATGGGTGAGAGCACCCCGATTTCTTTTCTTTGGGGACAACTCCTTTGACAGAGAAAATGGATACAGATTTTCGAAGCATTTATTAATTTTGTTGTTGTTGCTTTGACATAGGGAACATTCTGTAGCCTGTGCTGTCCTGAAACTTACTAGGTAGCCTAGGCTGACCTCAAACACACAGAAATCCCCCTGTCTCAGTCTCCTGAGTGCTAGAATTATAAGTATCTGCCACTATGCCCATCCCATGCCCTAGTGTCTTTTATTTTTTTAATTTTGTGCATATGGGTGTTTTGGCTGCATGTATGTCTGGGCACCGAGCATATGCATGGTGCCCACAGAAGCCAGAAAACGGTGTCATATCTCCTGGAACTAGAGTTTCAGGTGGTTCGTGAACCCTCGTATGGGTGCTGGGAATTGAATCTGGATCCTCTGGAAGAGCAGCCAGTGCTCTTAACTACTGAGCCCCCCCGCCCCGGCCCTGCTAGTGTCTTTTCTAGGGTCTCACTAGATTCTCAAAGTTTTAAATTATCAATATGGCATTAATAGAAATGGAAATTTACTTTATTTCTGTGGTGTGTGTGTGTGTGTGCATGCACATGTGTGCACATACAGAGGCTAGAGGTCAATGCTGGGTATCTTTCTCCAGTGTTTTCCACCTTTTCCAACAGCGTCAATCACTGAACCTGAAGCTTGATGATTTCTAGACTAGCTGGCCAGCAGGTGTGATGGTGTAACAAGCACTCACCAGACCTGCCTTTTATGTGAGTGCTGTGGATCCATAATCAGGTCCTCGTGCTTAGGAGACAAGCGTGTTACTGACTGTGCCAACTCTCCAGCCCCTAATGTTCTTATTTTTTTTTTCTGAAACAATGTCTCACTCTGTAGCCAAAGCTGCCCTGAAACTCACTATGGAGCTTAGGTTAGTCTTGAACTCAAAGCAAGCCTCCTGTCCCAGCCTCCAGAGTGGAAGCGCTGGGACTGTAGGTATGCTTTTTTCTTAAGGTGGCTGCCGGAACACTTAAATTCCCCACATGCCCTCCCTCCATGACATGCTTCCTGGCCAGGACTGCATGGATCTTCACGGGAGAGATGGGCATGACTTACTGAGACCTCCCTCACGTCCGCCTCTTCTAAGTCCCCACAGCTGCGACCTGTGTTCATGTTCCAAATACTGTGACCGAGAAAATGTTCGGTAACACAAACGTATGCTGTTTGAAGGATTCAGAAGCTGGGGTTCCAGCTGTTTTGTGCCTGGGTGTAAGAATGGATGGTGGCAGTACCTGCCCTCCTCCAGCCACCCACGGGCAAGTCTAATCTAGCTTAAGGACCAGGCTCTTGTCTGCATGTGCACATCACCAACGTCTCCTTCCCTTCTCCAGGGTGGCACTCAGACAGGCCCCTGGAGTAACTTTTCAAGCATGCCTAGGTGGGCATCTCAAGAAACACCAGATGTAAGACACTTTGCCTATGTCATCTGAGCACAGTGAAATAGTGGACTTGGGTAGACTGGCAGCCCTGGGGAAGAAATGAACCCGCACATTGCCAGAGGCAAACCACTTGACCCTTAACAGAACTTGAGACTTCCCCATGTGAAGGACGTGGGACCGAAATAGACTGGCTTATTTTAACTTCAAAGAGCTTATTGTCTAGGCCAAAGTGAACTGGGCCACCGAGGAGCCTAGGAACAGTGAGTTCCCCACGGCTGCAGAAGCCGAGTGAGCCCAAGGTGGCTCTGCACACCCCGCCGGTGCAGCCTGTGTGCAGAGCCTAGAGTCCTGCTCTTTCCAGCGCCCGGTTTTCTATCCCAAGAGTGGGTGCAGGGGCAGCCTGAGTCTCTCACCTGTAAGGACATTCGTCTGGGCAGTTTGGACCCATCCTCTACCCACATGTTCTGGAAATAACAGGAGCCCTCACTCTCCTAAGGAGATGATGAACTTCTGCACTGTCCAAGGGGAACCCGTCTCCCTCTGAGTTTCGGTTTTGTCTTCACCTAACTGTGGGTGAGAACTCTCAAAGTGACCACACTGGGAAGTAACGTCATGTACAGCTAATAGCTCTGCTGTGCAGGCATATGCGGAAGTCATTTTTGGACCAATCACTTCAAGATTCTCTTTCTGTGGTGTTTGGGGTGGAACACAGGGCCCTAGTACATACTAGGCCAAACGCTTGACCACTGAGCCACATCCCAGTCCTAAGATTCTTTAAATAAAGTTGTGACCCAGGGAATAAATTATTTGGGGGACCTGTGTTTTTTTAAAACCTTGAAATCTCAATTTTACATATATGTTTAATATGTAGGTACAGTTAAAGCCATTATAAATGGCTGACAATGATATGTCTTTTGGGATCATCTTCATCACCCTGTATATCTCAAGCTAAATAATCCAAATATATTTTACACCTGAGAACACACATGGCTGGGAACTAAATGTCCTCAGTCTTTACCTTTAACAACATGTATGTCTCAAAAAAGAGAACTCCAATTGCCATTCCAGTAGCGCCTTTGTGGACAGAGAAGTACCGTGTTATGTGTTCTGGGACCTCACTTCACTATCCTGTGGGTGCACTCATTTTCATGTAGGTTTTTAATATGCAGAGGTCACATTCAGAATTTTTCTCACTGCTACTACTATTTATTTACTTGTTTGTTTATTTGTTTATTTTCTTGTTTATTTGTATTTATAAGATGGGCTTTTACTATGCTGCCTTGGCTACTCTCAATTTCTGGGGCCCAAATAATTCATCTCATTCAACCTGTGAAATCACTGGATAGGCACAAGCCAGCATACCTGGCTTCAGGTGGCTCTCTTAGGGGCCCCATGATCCTCTAGTTGGACCTTAGTGTGCATGTGTGCGTGCGTGCGTGTGTGTGTGTGTGTGTGTGTGTGTGTGTGTGTGTGTGTGTGTGTATGTTTTCTGTCTGAACACTTTAGAAGATTCTGGAAGCTGGGTAGTTGGGTGTGGCTCAGGTGAATCACTCTGCCTCAGCCAGCAAGCACACTTGTGTTCTTGGAGTTAGCGGGCAAGGGCATCGCGGCTGAAGCACGGGATACCTGGCCAAGGCTGACGATCACTACATTTGTGATTCAAAAAGTCATCGCTATGCCCACATAGGAAATGCTTGCGCATGCAAACTAATTTAACTGAAATTCATATATAGGTCCTCAACAAAAGCCATACCTCATCATCATGACACAGGCTTAAGGTGAGGCAGCCAGTCCTCATGGACCACAATTAGGCTCTCAGTTTTCCTAATTAGGTCTTAAATCTCTGCATAAGAAATTTAAGTCCATGTTTGATGTGTAGCTTATAAACTGTGGTGAGCTGTTGTCTCATTTGAAAGACTTTAATCACATTCTAACACCAGACTTCATTTAAGATTTAACTGTGAACACATTTGGAAACTGAGGCACTTGCTTGCTGCGGCAACCGTGTGGTGCTGATACCAATCCTTGGCCTCAAGCCTTGACTTCATGGTCAGTTTTAGCAGCCTTGTGCAAACCGTGTCTCCTAAGGGCAAGGAAGCGCCAGTGCTCTGCAGAGCAGGGGTCATTAAGCCACGTACACTTATTCCCAAGACACACAAGTGTGGCGTTAGTGAGGCGGACACGGTACCTTCTTCTTCAGGGACTGCTCCACCTCCTGGATGTGCAGGCTGCTGCTGGCTTTGCCATATTCCTGCTTCCGAATCAGTCTGTTCTTCCAGTCCTCCTCACCGCACTTCTTCAACAGTGCCAGCCTGGAAGGAAGATACACCGACGGAGAATTCAGCACCTCACTCTCAGAACCTACAAGAACCTCTTTTCCAAGACGATTCTAAAGATGTTTTAGTTGGTTGGAAAGAAAAGCTGAAAACAGACTTGTCCGATAAAAGATGCTCCATCATCCCAGGAAGGAGACCTACCGCTCTACTTTCCTCTTGCCCTGGTGCTCAGAGCTAGGGAGGAGAGAAAAAGAACTTTCCCCAGTGAAATGTCTTCTAGTGACCCCTTCTGGCCACTGGGTGAAATAACACTTAAAGATGAACGCTGTAGTTCTTTGCAGTAAACACTGCTGGAAAGGGCTTAAAAACATAAAGAGCAGGAATGTGTAACAGCAGAGGTGATTCTCAACAAAATAAATTATACTCATGTATGAAAATTTCATAATGAAACCCTGATTGGTACAATAACTATACACTAATAAAAACAGAAAGATACGGCATCTTGGTATCATACTAAAGGTAAACTATGATGTCCTCACTTTCTTCTAATCTCAGCCCTGGTCTTTCCCCCATGGATTAACCCTGTCTTTACCGTGTATCCTTACACAAAAATGACCTTCTAAAAACCCATTTAAGAAGTTATTAGTTCAACTTTCTCTAAGGGAAAAAAATACCCCCCCCCAAAAAAATATCTCATTTATGGAGATTTCGACCAGCACATTTAGCTCAGGCACTGCAAGACTTTATCTAAAGCTGCTTGCACATTTAGTGCTCTCTGAAAAGCCAGTTTCCAGAACAAGAGGCTATTTTAGAAAGCTATGTTATCACAAAGGAAAACATCTCAGCCATTTCAGTTCAACAGACAAAAGGACAAATAGGGCCTCTGAGGCTCCCTGAGGCTGGTGTTCAAACAACTTAAGGATTGGGGGGGAAACTAGGAAATGAGGTGATGAGACCCCCATTCCCTTGTGCGTTGACAGGATATGCCTTTGACCACAATACCTGACCCACAACACTGGCTGCCAGGCAGCCAATCAGCTGCAGTCTGGGTTTGGACATTGTTGTGGCTTGGGTATGAAATGCCCCTACAGGCTCATGTGTTTGAACACCTGGTCCTCAGCTGGTGGTAGTGCTGTTTGAGGAGGCTGTGGAATATTTAGGGTATGGGCTTAGCCCTAGGGGTGGGGCTTGAGGTTTATAGCCTGCCCCCAGTACTGGCTTAAGCTCTCTGCTTCTTCTAAAACATGAGCAAGCTATGCCACAAGCTCTTGCAGCCATAGATGGTGGCTCCCTCCACCATGTCTTCCCCACCACGGTGAACTCTGACCCCTGCTCTGCCCAGTTGCTACTTGTCAGGTATTCGGTCCCACCAGTGAGAACAGTGGTTAGTATAGCCCTTTTCATTTCCACTGAGGCACATCACTCTCCCTGCCCTGTTTGTCAGGTATGAACTGGACATGGGGCTCTCCAAGGCCCCAAGTGCGAAATTTCCTGATTCTATTCAGTATCTGTATTGGAGGTAGGATGCCTTACACTCCGTGATAAAAGCTTATTCACTCATTTGCTGGTGGTTATTGGATACAACCCAGGACCTCAAACATGCTAGCCAAGTGCTCTGCTGCTGAACTGCATATGATAAAGGAGTTTTTGCTAAGCAAATAAGGAACCAAATTCTTTATTTAACAAGAATCCATTCCACTTACAAATGTATGCATAATCATCTTTTATACTTTCCATCCTTCTATCACATAATGTAAATGGGCTCTGAACAACTTCCTAAAGGACACAGAACTTTGAACTTTGGGTCCAGACCCTCCTCAACCTCTTCCTCCTTTTCTAATCTCTCTGTCTTATGTGGCAGCAGATAAGACCACAAAAAAGGCCCATTCTATAAACTCCCATGAGCTGTCTTCAACCCAATGCAGGCTCACGAAGCTTAAGCCACCATTTAGACTTCACTTCTACAGTTCTCCAACACTAACATGGCTACTTCATGTATGAGAACACCAAATCTAAATTCCTTCATATGTTTTAATTTCAGCTCATATTAAATAGTGACTATTATTTATCGTGTCCCAATTACTTTGAATGTGCCCATTTTATTGCAATAAGAAAAAGAATTTCAAAAAGTCAAATTATTAAAAAGAAATAGTCCCGACGGTGAGCTGAAAGCATCAGGAAATAAGGCTTCCAGCTAGTGGACACGCGAGGCCTTCGCTCCCCCAAATAGGGACACGTCCGAGCCATCATCTGGAGGGGCATCCCACTGTCACTCATCCTGCAAACTGCCCTCAGAACCAGCTCCTCTCTCGCTTTCCTTTGGACTCAGAGCAGGCATTCTTGGCCTTCACTTCAATCAGATTGGATTCTAAACGATTCTAGAGTGCAAACCCTCGACCTCAGAAGCAGAGACTGTTAAAGATGATGAGGCCAGCAAACAGCTTCTCAACAGAAGAACAGTTCCCCTGGGACTGCTCTGAGGGACAGGAGGCTAATTCAGAAAAAACAAACTGTGGAGTCTACAATCACTCAGCTGCCTTCCTTATGCTCCCCTGAAGTGCACAGACATCTTTAAGAAACTGCGTTTTATTCTCATTACACAGAGTAGGAATCCAGGTGCAGACAGGTCAAGGTTCCTCTGAGCCAGGGCCTCCTGCGTGTTGGTGGGAGAGGAGGTGTGATTCCAAATCCTGCCCCTCCAAGTCCCAGTTATTTTCTCCCATGAGAAGTGGAGCTGAGCAGACACACAGTGCCTATCTCCGTCAGGAAGAGCAGACCTTTTCCAATTTCCCTGTGATGTTCTCTCAGTCCTTTGCAGGATGGCTTCAGAGAAACATTCCCTTCTAAAGCCCTGAAAGCTTGCTTCTCAATATGCTGGCTCCTTTAACTTCCAAAGACACCAGAGTAACCAAAATAATATGGGAGAAACTGCTTCAGTTGAGCCCACATGGTACTTGGCCCAGCCCTTGCTTCCACAGTACAAATGATGAATAACTTCATAATAGCACACAGTGAATCTGAGTGCATTATCCTGTCCCTTCTGATTTCCTATTTGGTGTTCAACAAGCTGTGGAGGGTGGCGGATCTTTCTAGTCTTGTTCCCTACTCTGGCAGTCTCGTAGCCCTTCATCACCATAGCAGAGGGCTAAGGTCTGGGTCGACACATGACATAAATCCCCCTGTGCAATGCCAACGATTGTCAGCGCTTTTAACATCTGCCAAGTCTGAGGGCTATTTGTGGGCTGTGATGTGGAGAGCTGGGGCATCTGCTTAGTCTGAGGCTCCATACCCAGTGAGTGGCAAAGTATTAGCCTGCTAACACACTGGCCTGGCCCAGGGCCAATGGGGGACATGTGCTTACCAGGCCGCTGGGGGAGTGTCTATGGCTCTTGCCACAGCCCATGCTCTTCAGCAGGAATTCTGGCTTGAGAGCCTGCTGGATGAGGACAAGTTTTTCCAGGCTCATAACAGGGATGGGTCAAGCAAGGGGCAGGCAGATCACGTGCCCCTAATGTCAACTAAGGTATTTGTATTTCCTCTTTAGACATTTCCTTTATTTCAGAGAAAGGGAGGCACCCATGGACTTCAGCTGAACTGAGCAGCACTGATGAGTAATTGCATTAGATCCTGGTCTTAGCTAATGAGAAACCTGGAAGAATTAACTATTAATAATAAGCTTTTTGTCTGCATTTGGTTTTTTATCTGGTGCTGAAGACTGAACCCAGGACCTTGTAAATCCAAGCAAGAGCTCCACACCGTGCCCTGGCTCCACCCCTTGTTATGTTTTCTTTTTTCCTTTCTTCATTCCTTTCTCTTTCTTTCTTTTCTTCTGACGTTATGTAGTGTGTGTGAGTGAGCCTGGGGTCTGCCTACCTGGTTTCACCTGTGAGCACTGGGGGCGCAGATGTGTGCCCCTGCGCACAGCTTCCACATTCATGCCAGGGATTCAAACTCAGGTCCTTAGACTGGGCAATAAGCACTTTACCTACTGAACCACCTACTGAATCACTTGCTTTTTATTTATTTGAATTTCTAGGTGCTGAAGACTGCAGCTGGAATCTTGTAAATGCTAAGCACGCACTCTACATTGAGCCAGACTTCCAGCCCTTCTTATCTCGTAAGTGGAAGGCTGCCACAGTTTGAGTACAGTGTGCCTCTTCTGTTACTATGGTGGTATTCTGAGCAGACCTCCGGTGGGTGAAGAGATACTTAAAGGAGATGAATGTCTTTTTCCTGGGAGTGAGTTTATCCTCTGGACTCCAGATTCATTATGAGTGAGCTGCCTGCAAAGCATGGCCACCTCGGTTTTGTGGCCCTCTGCATAGGTCTTTCCTCTCTGAAAAACTTAGATATGAAGTGTCCTTCAAAAGGCCCACTAGCAGGAGTCAATCCTTGAGAGTTGGTGGGACCACTAGGGGTCAGCCTCCCTCAGTGGATGAATAACTCCCCTGATGGAGCCAGGATTTAATAGCATTTTGGGGGAGGTGGTAGAAATTTCTAGAGGTGGGTGGGTCCTCTAGTGGGAGAAAGTAGTCCCTGGCAGTGTTCTGGGGGGCACTGTTTTGTTTCTAGCCCTTTCCTGCTGGCTTTCTGCCTCCTGGGTGCCCAGGAGCATCAGGGCTAGCCAACAAGGAACTGACTGAGGTCTTTGAGACAGCCGACATAGCCTCTTCTCCTTCAAACCAGGCTTCCTAGGTAGTTGTCACAGAGAGGAAAGGTCTGACTGACTCAGCCTGACCTTCCCCTTGCTCTAAAATGTCACAAGGTCCTCTACCTCATGAGGATGCCAATGGTAGCCTTTGATTTTCCAGAACTGCGAGCCAAAGTATATTCTTTTGTTTCTCAAATTACTCAGCCCCAGATATTCCTTGCAGCATCAGGACTGATAGGCTGAGTGAGGGACAGAGAAATAAATAGAGGACCTCTGTAGTTACAGCAGTCTGAGGGCTCACTGGTAGCTGAACTCTTCCAGCTCAAAGTCAGAACCCAGAGTTTGTTGGGGAGACATGGACACAGGCTGTGTGGGGTGCAGAGGAGCAATTGAGAGGCATGCACACAGGGACCCCAGTTAACCCCTAAGGCAGATCTCTCTTTGCCTCTGTCTCTCTCTGCTCCCTTGCCCCCTTGATTTGGGGCAGACTTTCCAATATTTACAGGAGCTGACTGACTCAGTCTGCATAGGCCTCCCGTGGTGACAGGGCGGATCTGCTCGCCCTACGGTCATCTCCTCCCCAGAGTGAAAAAGCACAAATGTGGTGGAGTCGGTGATGACGGAAACACGATTTCCAAAGGCCCGATGGACTTTGCAAGCCTTCTTCACCTCTAATTCACCGCCAAATTATAGAAGTATTTGGTTTGCAGTGCTTTTTCAAAAGGTTCCAAAAAAGGGGCAGTTTGATCTCAAATCATGCAGACAGTGATACAATGGTGGCTTATTAATCCACCAGAAGAAGCATCCTAGTCTTCGTTCTGGTTCTCCTTCACACTGGACGTTCTAGACACTGCAAGTGCTCTTCTCATTGATGTAACAAAAATATCGACAGAAGCAACCTAGAGGAGGCTTGCTTTTGGCTAGCGGTGTGAGGCAGTAACAAGCCAGCGTGGTGGAGAAGGTGGGGCAGAGTTCACGCAAGTGGGAGTGTGTGGCCGGGCTCCTCACATCTCAGCAGATCAGGTCAGAGATGGGACTGCATCCCCCAGACTGCATACACAGCTGGGCTGCAACCCCCAAGGGCCCTTGACTAATGACTCACCTCCGTCAGCCATGCCTCTTGTCCCAGCTGTTTGACAACACCCACTAGTCACTAGCTGGGGATCAAGTGCCCATACAGAGGCACTTCAGATTCAAACCTAACATTTCACGTCAAAAAGATGAAGGAAGTAAAGGGACTTGGGCACTTGTTTCCTTAAATATCAAACATGTTCTTTAGAACATGAGCGCAGGACTAGCAAGATGGCTCAGTGGTTAAAGGTGCCTGCTGCTAAGCTTGACGGCCCGAGTTTTATCCTTAGCACCAACATGGCGGAAAAAGAGAACCAACTCAACATGTCCTCTGACCTCCCTCCACACTCCACACTCATGTGCTCTCTCTTGCTCTCTCTCTCTCTCTCTCTCTCTCTCTCTCTCTCTCTCTCTCTCTCTCTCTCTCTCTCACACACACACACACACACACACTAAATGTAAAAAATTTAAAAAGGAGTGTATAGAGGTTTTCTAAAAACTAATTTTCTAGTTGCTACACTGTTGATTTCGCTTTACACTTTTGTCTCACTATGCATCTTAGACCAGCCTCAAACTTCTGAGCACTCATGGTCTCCCTGCCTCAGTCTCTTTAGCAGCAAGAACTAAGGTGCTTAGGGCATCTGGTGACACTCAGAGCAGAGAACTTGCTATGGCCCAGTCCTTTGTACAAGAGAGACCCAGGCTGTGAGCCAAAGGACACAGGTCATTCGAACTCATGACAAAGTCTATGCTCCTCATTGCAGACCCTCAAATCTGTGAAGGGGAAAGTGTAATTTGAATCAAACCAAGTAAGGAATGTGTTAGCAGAACTGGGCATAAGGACACAGTGACTGAAAGTTCCAGGCACTCAGAAGACTGGGTCAGGAGGATTGCCTGAGCCCAAGGATTGTGATTTGCCAAAGGTAGTGAACACACAGTGCTGACGGTGCTGAACTAAGTCTCTCCTGTGGAAATCAGGGCAGTCAAAATAGCTGGACTAAGTAAGGTTTGAAAGCTTAGAATTTTATATGTCACCCCAGGAAAGAAGAGCAATGCCCCAAAAAATCTTTGAACATTTCCCCCATTCCCAATAGGTCAAACTTCACATTGAGCAAAGAGAAGGATCAGAGCCCTCACTCTGGGAGGCTTCTCATGTGAATGGTAAAGATAAGCACGTAGGTATTTTCAATGATGTACACACAAAGAACCATCAAGGCACAGGGAGGTCATGGTGAGATATTTCCTATTGACATAATTGATGATAGCAAAATTATTACTAAGTAAAGGGACCTTGACCTTTGAAAAAGCATATGTTAACAATGAAATGGAGCAGCTGAATATTTAGCAAGCAGTCCTGACAGGATTCTGAACAGACTCAGGGCAGGAACCTGTCTGAGAGGTTCTAGCTCTGGCTAGGCAACAGGTGCATGTTACCTTTACCCCCATATGTGGACTCACTTCCAGACAGCTCGCAGAAACCACGCAGTCATCTTTTAACTTCACCACAAAGCCTGGTTAGGAAGCTGTGCTCCACAGTAGTTCAACTTTAAGTCGTTTTCCCTCAAGAGTAAAACTCACAGAAAGAGACAGATGAAGCAGAATTTACTGAAAACAAGCAGGTGGATCAAGAAATCCCACAGCGACTGTCTACTGTAAAATTTCAGGGCTGGAGTTGCAGCTCAGTGGTGGCGTGCTTGCCTAGAAGGTACAAGACTCTGGGTGAAACCACCAGTGTGGGAGGGAGGGAAGGAGGGAGGAAGGAGGGGAGGGAGGATGGGGAGGAAGGAAGGGGAGGAGGGAGGATGGGCAGGGAGGAAGGAGGGGAGGGAGGATGGGCAGGGAGAAAGGAGGATGGGGAGGAAGGAAGGGGAGGAGGGAGGATGGGGAGGAAGGAAGGGGAGGAAAGGAGGGAAGGAGAAAAAGAGGGGAAGGTGGAGAGGGAAACAAGAACGGAAGGGGGAGTGAGGAAGTTAGAAAGGAAGGAAGGGAGGGAGGGACGGAGGGAGGGAGGGAGGAAAAAAAATTCTAAATGTTCAAATCAGTCATCCATCTTTGGCTGGTGAAATGGCCTGTCAAGACCAACAACCTGAGTTCAATCCCAGGACCCACATAATGGAAGGAAAGAGTGATTCTGCAAGTTGTCCACTGACCTCCACATATACTCTGTGGCACACGTGTAAGTACACACACACACACACACACACACACACACACACACACACACACACACACATACAAATAAGTAAATGTAATAAAAATTTAGAAAAAAGCAATTCATTTTATTTCCTACAAAACACATCCAACTTAGAGTCTAATCTCAAAGACAAAGCTCTTCTGTGGGAATTTATCTACCTTCGTCCTGTTTATTTAACTCAGACACTCAGAGAATGGTTGGATCTGCAGTTTGAACCACATGTTTCCGTCAGAGAAAGAGGCGAGATCTGAGCTCCCAGAGAACCAGATATGAAATAAGAAGCAGAGACCACAGACAAATGAGGTGTCCTTGTTCATTTTTCCCGAGTCTGGACTGGGCATCTCTCAATTTTGCTAAATTAGGTGCAGCTTATGTTCGTATGCCTCGGCTTCCAGAGTTATTCTAGCATCCCTGCATAGCCTGGCACGGCAAGTCGGCATCCCTCCCCAATACTGCCCGCCAATCACCAGAGGGGCTGACCTACCTTTCTTTGATTGACATGGTTTTGCTGGGTGAATCCAGGAGAGTCTCGCCCACTGGCACTTTGACCTCTCCGGCAGCGAACATGGCGCAGGGGCTCTTGAAGAGCTTCTCTGCCAGCTGCTCAGAGGGATCCTGCTGCTTCCAGGACCCCGAGGTTGCTGTCTGAAGAGAGGCTTTCCCAGCAGCTGGCTCTGTCTGCTCAGAAGCAGGTTCTCCAAACTCTGCTGCTGGAGAGAATGAGAGTGGAGTCAGCATCACGCCCCCAGCAAGCATCTTTCCGGCTCCCCATGGCCCCAGAGTGCAGCACCCAAGTCAGGCTGCGGCGCGTGGCAGGTTACCCAGGCCAGTGGGGATTATACAGACCTGCAGCACAGCTCACCAAGACAGACAGCTAGCCTGTGCCATCTGTGTCCCACGATGGAACTGATCTCTCCGATCAGTACCGTACATCTTCATTTCTAGCGAGCTGCACTCACAACCCAAGCCCATCTCAGTGTACATACTCTGCGTGTGTGAATGGAAGCTGCCGGCTCTCCTATGCAGACAGTGTACTAATCTATGGTCAGGATGCACGCAGAGTCTGGAAAGCACACTGGTTCGAGTCCTTATTTCCTGGGCTGACTGGGTGCAGGACTTTTGTGCCATCAACTTCATAAAAGGGCCAACACAGCTAAGGAGCTCAGAAGGCTACTGTGTGAGTTAATGTCACCGAAGTTACCTGAAACCCTTATCAAGGGCTGCTAAGAACTGCAGCCAATTTGCTGCTGTAGGCTCTATCAGTTCACTGACTGTGTCAGATTCGAGGGGAAGAGAGGTCTGGGGAAAGGGGTATGACTCACTGAACTTGGATCCATTCTAGTGATAAACTCTCGAGATGTAACTAACAGGAGCCACCATGAACACGTGCAGCAAGTCCGTCGGACCGCAGAGCCCTTAGGAAGCCCGGGAGCTGCAGGGCCTTACCTTTGAGTGAGAACTTTCTCATGACATTCTCCACATCCACATTCTCCTCCGAGGTCTGCTTATCCTTCAGGTCCAGATTCTCTTGCAAACTGCTTTTAGCAATGGAAAATTCCTTTAGCTCCTCACCAGGGTGGGTGACAGGAGGATGACCTAGCTCTAAGCTTCCCCTCCTCAGAATGGCATGTTTAGGCTCCTTCTGGCTGTCACCCTCTCTGACTCTGCCAAGGACAGGGTAGGAGGACTCGGCTTCGTCTTCGAAGGCTCTGTATGTTTGAATGCCACTGTCTACCGCAGTCGGCGCTTTCTTGCTTTCTGTCTCTCCACACTCCCCCAGCATTCCTTTGCTCCCACTGTGCTCTGCTAAAGGCTGCCAGGCTTGTGGTTTCAGAATGCTTCTCACTGGAGAGTCTGAGTTTTCCACGGGAGAAGGAAACTTGTGGTCAGTGGGACTTGCGCTGTCAACAGACGGCTTCGTCCGAAGGTCCCCCGCGTATGTGGGGGCGACTGCAGAGGCCATGGTAGAAACAGATGTGTTCACAGTGGGGGTGAATGAGATGAGCTTCCCACTCTGCACCTGGGAGGACACAGGTTAGGGACACCATCATCTGAGGGGACTGGCAGTGGAGGGCATCATATACCTGCAGCACAGCTTCCCGGCTCATCGTGCTGGAAAACCAGCCTGCGTGGTTACACACCCCGAATACATCACAAACAAGCCTTCTGCGGAAGCAGCTTGCCTCTGCTCTTAGAGCCTACCCAAATGGACTCATTCCAAGCAAATTATGAAAATGACAGAAGAAAAACAAACTTGGGTATGGTTCCTCCTTAGGGATGAGAAAGTGAAGAACCCAGGTACAAGTCCACCTGTTGACCTTGTCCTATCACGAACCCAAAAGCAGTGCTGTGCTGCTGCATTCAAAGAAACACACACACACACACACACACACACACACACACACACACACACACTCACACACTCACCTGCTCCACCTCTCCAAGCGTGACCGGCTGAGTCTGATACCTCGAGTTCATCCTTCTCTGCCGCACGTCTATTCTGTTTCGGGTGGAAATGGCTTTGGAGACTGGCTGGGACAATTTGTTAAACAAGGCCAATTTCTCTGCTAAGCTCAGAGTGGAGGAATCAGGTTCACCTGGTTCGGCAGACTCTCTGCCCTCATTTGCCTGGTCCCTGGCTAAAGCCTTTTGGTGAGCAGACGCTTGTAACCTAGAGGGAAGGCAGGAAAAGTCAGTAATATAGAGAAAAACAAACGAAAACCCACTACCAATTCACATATTAACTGTCTTAAAGATGCCGCTTATTTAGTAAAGGGCTGAATTCCCTCCATGGATTCGGGAGGGGGCAGGCAATGTTTAGTGGGTAAACAGTGAGTGGCGGGGTCAGTTTGGGACACCAGCACCGACAGTTCTAGGACAGGCAGACTTTTAGCTCTGAATTGTTTCTATAAAGGAAATGAAGGAACCAATGTCAGCCTGGATCCAGCTTCCTACAGAGAAATCCCAGATGGTTCCGATCACAGGGACTAAAGGTAAAGGCGGAAAATCATAACCCAGGTCAAACATCCTCTATAGATGCTGCTCGGGAGGTGATATCTTCGTTTTGAATAGTTAGGGACAATATGGTCTCCTGACAATGACATCTGCAAAGCAGGTTTTTGTTTGTCAAACATGTGACTTTTAAATATACGTCTGCCCCAGGTTCCTACCAATTTTCAGAAGTTACTTACATCTAATTCTCAGTAGCTTGGGAGTTGAAGAAAATTTCAGGTTATTAAACATCCCCCGATTCCTGACGGGGACTACAGAGGCAGAAGAGTGGTGGGAGAGCTCCTGTTAGCATGTGCAAAGCCTGGGGTCTGATGCTCAGCCCCACAAAATAATAACAAGAGTAATGACAATAGCCTCCACTGCATGGAGAGGAGGTTTCCAGCCCAGGAGGTCAACGAGATTCTCAAAAGGTCTCCAAGACCATATTGCCTCTGTCCTGGGAATGCTGTTCTAATGAGAAGGAAATTCAGCCTTCTTTATTAATCACTTATTAATTCAGCCTCTTATTAATCACTGGTCCCCAGGCAGTCATAGACCCGAGGTCAGTCTCTGTGTCCAGATGCATCAGGAGGACAGCAAGGAAGCAAGGCCGCCTGATGACTGGAGCCTTCCAGGGGTCCGAAAGAACAAACGTGTGTGTGTGTGTGTGTGTGTGTGTGTGTGTGTGTGTGTGTGTGTGTGTGCAAAATGTCTCTCTCAAGACAGCTGTGCTTCTGGATCAGGCAGTGTATTCTAGCTCGGTCATTTCATGTCTCCGAGTCTTATGTTTAGCTCATCACAGTTAAGACAAAGGGGATATTTACATGGTTTAAGAACATAATTTTTGACACATCACAGTTTAAAACTGAATCCTATTATATATCTACAACTGACCCTAAAATCTAATAGCACTGTTTCTCTTCTCTTCAAATTAGAAAACAGAAGTATTTGGTTTTAGTATGGATTTGTGTGTACACATATTTAAAAATAACTAGATCTTGCCAACATTTCAATAGTCACGTTAACGCTCCATTTTTAAATTAGTCTTTACCTGTTAGTATTTTAGAAGAAAAATAAAGTTTTTTTTATGTAAAAAAATGTATAAGTGGGTTAGTGTGATCCTAGCACCCACACAGGAAACAGGCAGATGGACGACACGTTTCTCACACAGTCACAGAATTAATGGTACCTCGTGCTATGACAGGACAAAACATCAAACATTTCCAGGACACTCACTGCACTGACTTGTTTGTCAAACACATGAAAGGCATTCAAGGCTTCCAGATGCACCCGCTGCCCAGCACCTTGGCACTGGGTGCTACATGCAGCTGTGTGTGTCCGGTACCTGGCAGGCTGCACAGCGCTCCTAGCTACAGTGAGGCTAGGAAGTCTTGCCATGACAGGGTGGGTGCCCCCAGAACGCGAAGCAGGGATAGGTTCACTTTAAAAGCAATGGCCATAGGAGGAGCGTTCATGAGGAGAGAGAAGAAAAGAGGCATTAAGGAAGGCATAGCAGTAAATCCAGAAATGCAAAAACCAAATATTTCACCGAAAATATTTGCTAAACACTGTGAGGGAAAAACGAGTCACAAAGGAACTTGGGAAAGCAATACAGATGGAGGGAACAGAGGCAGAGGCTGTCCAGAGTAAATGGGACAAGCAGAGGCGGAAGCTTGAGAAAGGGTCAACTCAGACAAACAGCCTCATTTTAAGAAGTCGTTTAAAAAGCTAGTGTCAACCATAGCCGGTCAGGAGATTCCGGCCACAGTTTAGAATGTTCTTCTCAGTGTAGCTTTTAGAAGCATCAGTGACCTCTTCAACCAATAAGCCCATCAAAGTAGACCCACTGAGCCTGGCCAGCCAGTTACTTCCCCCTCTTTTCTTGTTTTGTTTCCATGGGTGTCTGTTTCGCAGTGTTTACCAGCCAATCCAAGAAATTACGTTTTAAACAAATGGATATGCGAGGAGTCTCGGGTAAGTACACAGATGTGCTTGTCTATAAACACATCAAGACAACGAGGAGCCTAAGGCTGGGATGTAGCTCAGTGAAAGAGCACTTGTCCAGCATGCAGAGGGTGTGTGACCCCCTAGGATTGTTAAAATTGAACACTTGGAGAAGAAAGTGGAGGCTGGCCACCTCACAGCAGGTTCCAATAGCAAGCCTGCAGGCAGAGGTGCTGTGAGAGGCCAACGCGCCACAGAAATGTTTTTTTAAAACAAACAGTCTCGGTTGACTGGAGCTGCTAACTTTGAATGAACCAGTCAAGGCACACCTGAGCACACCTGAGCAGACTGCCCAAACGCAGGCTTCCTGGAAAATGTCCAACTGCCAATTAGTTTTTAGACACTTTGGTGATGGTTTAAAAACAAAGTAAATGCTTATCTCTTCAAGGTATGAGCTAAAATGTTTAAGGATGGAATGTCTGGGGTGTGGTTGAAGATAATGCATGCGGAGGAAGACAGCCTAGGAGATGATAACCATCAAGCTGAGGTTCACTGGAGTTCACCTCCTTTCATGTTTTATATTTTCACTGTGAAAGATAAAACATGAGGATAAAAGCACTTTAGAGGTAATCCTGGAACCTACAACAGGTACCTCCCACGACTGTTTAAATAGCAGAAATCAAAAACAAGTATGAAACATGTGCCTCTCTACGGCTCCTAGCTAAACTGCCTGATCTTTGTAGAAAATTCTCGAATCTCCCTTTAAAGATGACAGCACAGGCCAGGCTAAGAACATCCCCCAGAGACGCACGTGGCTGCGATGACCACTTCCTCCGTGGTGATGGGCTGGGTGTGAGACCGGTCCTGCAGGCGGCGCAGCCTTTGCTCCACAGCCGCGTTTCTTGAACGTCTCTTTGGGACGTTGTGTTCATCAAATGATTTCTCCATTTCCTGCAGTTAGAAAACATGGTAGAACCCCCCATGAATTCAAAGAAAAACAGCGAGGGTAACAAAATGTCTGTCTGCTGCTCTTCCGAAGGATCCATAGGAGGGGACACCAGAGAGAGGCCCCTGCCATCAGAAGCGAGGACTTCAGGCTGGAGCAGCTGGGTGGTCAAAACCAGCCAAAGCAGATCCTGAAGCTTAGTTCTTGATGGTCTGCATTAAAGGCTTGGTCCCCAGCTTGGTACTGGTGGAACGTAAGAGGTGGGGCTGAGAGCAAGGTCATCAGCCCCCCAAAAGGATCCCAGAATCCTGTCTCTTCCACTCTTCTTCATCCCTGCCACCAGGTGGGGAGCAGCTTCCTCCACCATCTGCTCCTGTCAGGGAGTGCTACCTCATCACAGGCCCAAAGCAACCGGGCCAGTTGCTCACAGAGTAGAACCTCTGAAGTACTGTGCAGAGATAAACTTCTTTTTTTAGAAAATGTGATAGCCTCAGCTGTTCTGTTACAGTAAAGGGACACTGAATAACTCAGCACAGGAGGAGAAGAACAGGTACGGCAGGCGAGGAGGACACCAAGGCTCCCAGAAGTGTGAGAAGTACCGGGCATCTTCCTCTTTGGGTTACGGTCTCTAAGCAAGCCATTTGGCACACCTTACCCTGAAAAGCAACCTCTTGGCAGAGACACTCAGCTTGGCCCGTTCATCTACCTTTTCTTCATCTGTAAAAAGCCATGAAAGAAAAACTGACCATCATTAGAAAGCATGGGCTTCATCTCTGACCCGGCCATCCCTTGGATCCAGGAGGCGGTGAACCGCCATCCTAACTGGGAAGTCTCCCCTTGTGAGGAGCTCATGCCTCCTCACCACAATTCAAACCAAACTGTGGCCAGATGGTGATGTTTACTGTAGTAGTCTGGCTAAGAGGATTTAAGAAGGGACCTTGGGAACAGACTGCCTTGCTGAGGCATGGTGGCAGTCACCAGTAAAATCCACTTCTTTCATCACAACGGCTGTTTCATATTGCTTACAGAACAAGCCTCTTCATTTCTATCAAAGGCAAAGGGAAGGCTTATCTGAAATTTCCAGCTAGGGCTCGCGGCAAGGCAATTTGGAAGAGAGCGAGAAAGTGACAGGCTCCAGGTTTCATCTCCCGCAAAGCCCCAGATCTTAGGTCTTCAATCTAATCTGGACAAGATGCGGAAGAACAAAAAGAAGAGATACTCGCCTTCAACCATTGGCATGTCTGAACCCGAAGGGTACCTAGGAAAGACAGGAACAGATAATGACGATGATTAGTGGTGGGCACACAAGCTACATATGAAACAAGATGCAAGTGAACTATCTGGAAGACTTGGCTGGAGCTACAAACAGTTGTGAGCAGACACTGTGGAGCGTGTACACACAACCCCAGCTTGGTGCATACCTTGTGGAGAAAAAGTGGTACTGACAGGAAGTTATTACATGAGACTGAGGGCACATTTCTGGTGAACCTTATAATTTCTATACATTTGCATATGATGATGCCATACAAAATGTAAATATAAGAAGTAAGCTGCTTATAAGATGAATACAAAATTCCTAAGCCCCGTGGCAGATGCTCAATTCATATGCCAGTTTAATAAAAGCACTGAAAATGAAAAGCACTACCTGAAGACATGTGTTTCTCCTCACCTGATCTGCAGGCAGTTTGAAACTATAGAGTTATAGCAGTTAGAAAAAGCAACATTCTTTGGAAATACATTTCAGTAAATAAAATAAGTATCCTTACGGCTGAGCTGGAACAATCCTGGAGTCCTAGAACCCTATGCAAATAGCATCAGGCTCACCAGGGCAGTGAGAACCCCATGTTTGAGTTGCTAGAAGTATACACA
The DNA here is from genome assembly GCF_007827085.1 of Peromyscus californicus insignis. Classification (NCBI taxonomy): domain Eukaryota; kingdom Metazoa; phylum Chordata; class Mammalia; order Rodentia; family Cricetidae; genus Peromyscus; species Peromyscus californicus. The sequence goes on along the minus strand of NW_026294606.1, from coordinate 77,343,918 downwards.
CACATGCCTACCTATCCGACTCCTTTCGCTCTGCTGAGGTTATAGGTTGAGTTCTAAATCGCTCAGAAGTTTTCCTACTTTCACCAGGAGAAAGATAGTGTCTTGGTTTCCGAGACCCTCTCTCCCGTTCCGTGGGCAAGCCAATTCCTTCAGCTGACCTCTCAACCCGGGATTGGCTTTTAGGACCACAGGGCAGTGAGGGCAAAACAGGGGGGAGAGAGGAAGAGAGGGAGGGAGGGAGGGAGGGAGGGAGGGAGGGAGAGAGAGAGAGAGAGAGAGAGAGAGAGAGAGAGAGAGAGAGAGAGAGAGAGGAAAGGTTTATGCATCTCAGTGTAAGACACAGCGCTAGGTCCTACATGCTGCTACCATGCGCATCACATCTGCAGGTGGAACATTCCAGAGACCCACTCCTCCAGATCCCAATTAGTAGGCAGAAGCAGAATGGTAGTGTGTGAGCCATTTCCGGTACACTCTGCCCTGCACACGCTTGTGAGCTAAGCTAACAGGACACACACCACAGGTGGAGATGTGAATCGTCTGCCAAGGACGTGCAAGTGACATATTGGAAGGATGTTGGGAACATCACCTACAGTTCAGGTTTCTTGTTGGCTCTGGCTGACTCCAGAAACATATTTCGGAGCTGGGCGACGGAGACTCTGGTGTCCAGCATGCTAGCTTCTGCACCAGACCCTTCTGCCCTGGAACTCGGCAGCTCCAGCTCCTGCTTTGGGGCTGCGTCCTTGCTGTGTCTGAGGGCCTGAAGCTGCGGGGGACCCGTGTAATCCGACAGAGACCGGGCCAAAACCTTGCGCTTCTTTGGCGAGGCCTCTTTTGTGTGACTGGTCAATGTGGCATCTTGGGACACGGGACCACTCTGCATATACAGAACCATTTCACTCCGGCCAATTCTCTGAGTGGGCTGGTGTTGAACTCGCCGCTCCCTCTCAGGTTCTACGGTGATGGAGCGAACCCTGGGCTCATCTAAATCTTCATGACCAGAGGGGTCTTCGTGGCCTCTCACAAGCCTGCCATCTTCAGAGGTCAAGAGGGATTTGGGGCTCCTCTCCAGAGGTTCAGGGGGAGGCACATCTTTCACTTTTGATTCACAAATGTGGAGCTCTGGAGCGTCCCTCGACCCACCTTCTAGAATCTTCAGGGTGGTAGATTTTATGACATTTGGGGTGGCTGACCCCACCCAGCTGGATTCAGATGCGCTTTCTGGGGTGTCCACAGTCACCAGCTTGATGGCATGAACAGGGTCAGCTGGCAGGACACAGCTCCGGCTTGGCCGTAGTGAGCTCACTACCTTGCTGGTGACCCTATCAAAGGCGGAGCTTTCTGACTGGATGGACAGGAAATGCGCTGGTCCTGGTCTCCTCTGAGTTAAGGGCTCTGAGGTGAGTTCAGGGCTGCTGCGAGCACTCTCCTCTTTCACCAATTTTTCTCTAACTTTAACTCTTAAGAAAAAAACAGGATTTATGTTGCCATGTGTAGTCATCACCGAAGGGGAAGGAAGCATGCACAGACCATGGATGGCATTGGAGCCGATGCAGAGAGAACAATGTGCGAAAACACATTCGGGCATTGAACATGGACACCTAGTACTTGCCACTGAAATGGAGTGAAATCTCCAAATTTGCACTCATATTCTAGTGTGGCCCAAAAGTTCCATCCCCTGTTAAGCTGAGAGTCACATGCTGTCCTGAGGGAGAATGGGCTTACTCTAAGGAAAGCCCTGGCAGCCCCAGGAAGCTTCATTCATATACATCACTGTAAGCATTAGTGTGAAGGAAGCAATGCCTAGGTCAGGACTCTGTGCAAGTCCAGACTCAGGTGTGGGCTGTGAGGGGTGGCTGGCTGCTCTAAGGAAACACTCTTGGAGGAGACACAGCCACTTCACTGTCCACTGGATTTGTGGGCATTTGTGATTACTTAAGCTTTCTACTGAGCTCCATTGCTTAAGTTACCTCTTGAAGCACTGAGCACATACTCACGACCATACCACCACAGGAATGTTAGGAAGAAGGCATTTGTTAAGAGACTTAAGAGAATCGTGAGCCCTTATCTCCCTCCCACTGATGCTACACCCTAATTAAAAACCAACTTAAAGAGGGATTGTTTTTTGTTGTTTCTGATTTTTAACTATTTGAGAGCAAAACTGGAAAAGAAGTCAAAAGCTGCGGACCATTTCTCATCTGCAGAAGCCCGCTAATCAAGAACCCTGGCTAGGGGACCTTACCTGTCCATCCCAGACCCCAGTGCTTTGCCTTTCAAGTGGAAACAGCGGGTTTGCAGGGAGGGCGCTGCCTGGCCTGTGTGAGGCCCTGTATTTGGTCCCCACCACAGGGAAAGAAAGGACTAGTGCCACGAGGTGCGGAGGCTTTTGGAGAGCTCATGCCTTCCTCCTTAGCCAAATGACACATTCAACAAGAGAAGCACCCCTTCTGTTTACCTTTTGAAATACCACTCGGTGTAGTGCAAAAGGGAAAACCACTGACCAGGTCCAACTCTCAGAGAGTGCACACAGCTTTTTGGAGAGGGGGAAGAGATTTCTTGGGGAAAATGTAAAGCTTTCATTTCACTTAGGTGAGTGAGCAAAAGTGACTGTTTATAATAATCACATTATAGAATTGCCCCGATTAGCCCTAGTTTGCCGTATCAATATTCATAAAACAAGCACTGCTTTCAAACGGGACATCATCGGTAGAGTTCCCCAAGGAAACACTGAAGGCACCCATAAAGGTAGTTACTGTGAGTGTTTGGAAAAAGCACTCGGAGCTACGGCTTCTCCGAGACAGCAGCAGTGGAGGCTGCTGCTCAGAAGACTGCGGCTCAGTCAAGCTCCCCTGTGGACTGTGTGCTCCTTATCCGAGGCCATCTCAAGAGAACAAAGTCACGGTCAGAAACTCAGTACGTGGGACCTTTGTCCGGCCAGTGACTTGCTCATTCTTAATTTCTCCGCCTCTCCCCTTCATGAAACGATTGGAGTGTTTGTCTGTTATAGGTCGCATGCCCTAAATTTAACTAGTGAAAATTAGCTACTGGTTTAGAAACAAGGAAACCGGAGCTGGTGCAGAAAAGGGATGTGGGCGGGGTAGGAGGGCCCAGAGGAGCTGTTCAATATTGCCCCCTGTTGGCCAGTTCTGTAGCGAGTTGGTGAGAAAGTGAGCAAGCAAGGAAGTAAGGGAAGCGAACCAGGAAGGAGAGGAAGTGTCGATCTAGACAGGGCCATCAGGGAACAGATATGATTAGGAAGCAGCTTGTTTTTGAACACATGGTTCTCAGAGGCCTGTCCAACAGGGAGAGGAGCTCGAGGGTTAGTTAAGTGTGGCAGAGCAAGGAGAGGAGATGGGGTAGGAGGACATCCGCCATGCATCAGCCACACACTTCCAACCTGGGATGTACCTGGAAGGCCAGTTGATAAGTGAAGGTGTATCCCCTTCGGCATCTTTCTGCAGAAACCACTCATGGGTGGCCTTCCCTGTACTACCATGCACAAGAAACAAAACTTTAGGACATTGCTATAAAAATGCCGATGCCCATGCCCACATCATTTTACTATAAGCAAAACCCAAAGGTTGCTTTTAGTTAAGATGCTCAAGCTGGCTTTTGAAAAGACATAATGTACACGGTGCCGTTAGAGTTTACATTGACTTCTTGGAATATCTTGGTCATTTGGCTCACCACAAAACTCAAGAAGTGAGAATAAAGAAATCTAAGGCAACTAGAGAAAATGGGTTTAGTCACCGACAGGAGTCTGTTATAGTCATACTCGGTTCATACTTATGAGAAGTTGGAATTCAAATACAAGGCAACTCAACTTCCATAAATTTCACAGAGGCACACATGTAAACAGACAAATGAAAAAAGTGTCCATGCAAAAGGATACACACCAAAGAGTGAATCTTTTGTCTGCTGTTACATGCTTCCCTTTTATCTTTTTTTTTTTTTTTTGTATCAGTTACAAATGTCAATTTGTTGTCAACAGGCAACAGGGTGAGAAAGGGCTTCATCCTAATCATGAAAAGGTCTTGCATCCCGTTAAGATAGCATCCAACTTACATACTTGTTCCTTAACACTCAGTCAGACACAATGTAAGGTGGAATGTATCAGTGTCATTAAGACCAAGCTGAGATACCTTTGGTTAAAATTATAGGCCAGGAAAGCTGTTAATGTAAAGTAGCTACAGGAAGAATAACCATGCCACAGACTGTATCTTCTTAGGATTTACAAAGAAAAAACAGAAAGACTCCCCTGAATTCATGCAGTAGCCGTGGATGAACTTGAATGGCTGTTACTCCTGCCTCAACCTCCCAAGACCCAGGATTACAGGCATGAACCACCACTGTACAAACCAGCTCACGCCGTGCTGGGGATTGAACCTGGACTTTGTGCATACTAGGTAAGCACTCTACCAACTGAGTTACATTCTACAGACTTAAAATTTATTTGGGAGGCTGTTGGAAGTGAGCCAAGACCCTGTTGTGCAGAGGCTACCTCCACTGGGAGAGGGCTGTGGAGTCACTGGGGGCAGAACAAGGAAGCAGTAACTCCAGACCAATGGATTGGTCTTTGGATGTGATTGGCCAGTGGAGAATTGTATTCCCAGGTAGAGGAACTCCCCGTGTGTAGTCAGCCAGAGCTACCCAGTGAAACACTGTTTCAAAAATAAAAGAAAACAAGCAAAAGCTGTGTGACAGAGAAGCCTCACGCAGCTCTGATTATAGAAGGTGGCACTCTATCACATCATTCAGTTTAGCCAACTGATGACAGTCGCCTGTGTGGGAGATGGCTGCTTTGCACACAAGTGTGGGTACAGCAATGGCCACAGTCCTAGGCACAACTGACATTGGAAATCTCACTTGCACACATCGACGTCTATGTTACAGGCTGGCATTTTAGGAACCGTATTTGTATTTAATTCAATGGAACTGCCACTTGCCAGTAAGGACAGAATTAAATGAAACCCCAAAAGGAACGAGTTAATCTCTATTAGCAGCCAAAGTTGGTGGGATGAGGTTGGACAGCAGATATTTGGTATAGTAGGGAAATAAACATGATTTCCCTCGTAACAGAGTGGATCTGTGAGGAGCAGCAGAAGGCTTCTCTTTAGAGAATGGATCTGAGACCTGCTTCCTGGGCTCTGCCCTGATGTCCACAGGACACGGTAGAGAGCTGCTGGCCAGAGCTGATGGGAGTTGAGGCAAGATGAATGCCAGGCACTACACTTTGCTGCAGACAAATCTCTACAGGACATGGACAGATGAGCAGCAACCGTAACCATGAGGACCGGAGGCTCTGGAGAGTTTTTTTCAGGACTCAAAGCTCTCATTAGGGGATGTGCCAACAGTGAGGGGGAACTCCTGTGTCCAGCCTCTGCTCTACCTTCCTGGGCGAGCATATGCTGTTGTTTCATCCCCGAATGAGGCAACCAATGGGGCAGATACAAGCTCACACTCAGGCTAACGTGACATGTGTCATTGAGCTCCTGGTATGTGCAGAATATGAAGCTAGATTAGCTCTGAGAAGTAACAAAGAAAAGTCAGGCCATCAACCTCCAGCACTGTAACAGGCAAGAGAGATATGACTGTAATCCCAGCATGCCAGAGGCAGAGATGGGCAGATCTCTGCAAGTTCTCAAGGCCAGCCTGGTCTACATAGGGAATGCTACCCTGTCTCAGGGCCGGGGGTATGATTTACTAGTCCCCAGGAACCCACGGCGAGCCTTGTCTAGGTCATAACCCACCAAAGGTAACTCTTCTCAGGTCAAGTTTCAGCTCTGTTCTCCATGACCTCTCCACTGTCGGGTTAGAGTCACCCAGGACACAATCTGGGAGACACAGTGCTGGAGAGGGACTGGGATGCAGTAACAAAGATGTAATGAACAAGGCTTTTCTGGAGAGTCGGCTCTGAGAACAGGGTGTCGAATCTCACTCTCCTCCTTTTAGTTACATGACTCACATGGGGTGACGGATGATGCTCAGGCACACAACAGCTGGGGACCCCAGGTCGAGAGCGTCTGCATTTGCCCTCACAGAATCACAACTATGTGCTTCTGTCTGTCTGTCTGTCTGTCTGTCTCTTAATAAGGAAATAAGAGCTACATAAAGGATTAAACAAGAGCTTGGGGTTCAGGACTTTGGTGGGAGCTGGAGTTCATATTTTTTAAGGCTAAAAAGTCCACAGGATTATCCACCACACTGATAACAATATTGTTGGTTAAAAAGTCGTGTGCTTTCGTTTCCACACTCACTCTTTGCCGAATTCACAAGCCATGGTTCATCCTGAGAACAGCCTTCTTCACATGATGCAAACCTTGAAGTTCCAAGGGTTTGGAAGCATCCAAAAAGTGGGGCTGGGCCTGCCTTACAGTACCCCAGTTCCTCAGAATGTGTATATAGTCTTCATTTTCTTCACAATAAAGTGTGCATCAATGCCCAAGCTCATGATAGGATGAGCAAAGGACCTTAGAGCATCCATCTCTCTATCCAATATTTAATATAAAAACCTTCTTGATCATTTTATGGAATACTTAAAACTTCCAAAACAAATATATATTGCCCCAAACTGTTATTTCACTAGTAATATTTCAGATTGTTCCCATACAAGGAAGAGACATCAAACAGGTGTTGTATGGGAATCTGAAATTAGTCTTCCTTTTCCTGCATGACCTATTTTTTATTCCTAAGTCAGCATCTGTTGGGGTTCTTTGTTCTACATACAAATCATATGAAGGGGGCCAGCTGGCTGGCAGGGCAGTTCAGTAGGTAAAGGCACTGGCCATCAAGCTTGATGACCCGCGTCTGGCCACCAGGACCCACATGGTGGAAGGAGAGAACTGACCCCTGCAAGTTGTCCCTTGACCTCCACAAGCACACCACACCACACCGGGAATGCACACATTCACATATATGCACACACAAAATAAGTAAATGAAATAGGAACAGGATTTCCTTTGATATAAATAGCCAAACCAAGCACAGCGCTTCTACTATGAAATGCGCACTTCCAGGCAAGACACCCTCTTTAAAATATGTGGGAATGGGTCTCTCTATCTCTCAGCCTCAAGTACTTTAGTCCCAAGGCTGAACTAAGACTTTCAAAATACTTCCTGTGGATTTAGAGAATCTAATTACCTTAGAGGCTAGTATCTAAGCATCTGAGTCTGCATGACTAAGTTCATGACGACAGACTTGGGGCTGAGAAAACGTCAGCACCTAAAATGTTTGCCTCGGGGCATCACTGCCGTGTAAGAGGGAGTGGATGTTTACCACCGTGTCCCAGTGAAAGCAACAAAAGATGTTCCCAACACATACTTAAATACAATAAATATTTGTTCACATACGTGTGTGTACATATATCTATGTGTCACACACAATTACTCCCCAGAATGACTCCAGGTTCCCAGTCCATCCCAATTCATCCATAAAGCTGTTGCTTGTTTGAATGGAAGAGGCTCTTTAGAAATCCATCCAGACCTTCAGGCTGACCCTTTAAGCCAGATATTTAAGTAAACAGTGTTTTAACATGGACAGCAATTTCTTTTCAACTTAAATTTGGAAACACACATGCATTCTCGACTGTACTCTGAGTTCTGGGATTTGTATTTGACTTCTTTCCCTTTCCCACACAGGAGCTGTTCTTGTGTTTGGCTGGTCCTTTTGGCAAGGGCTTTCTCTCAGCTGTGGCTCTCCTTACTGGTACACATTTATATAGTGCTGCCTTACCGGTCCTTCAGTGTTTATCAATTAGACTGTACCATAAACAAAGACCTCTATCCCATTACTATGACTCTTCCTGCCTTGGGATTCTAGGCATAAGCCACCAAAACTATCCCCCCAAAACTTAAGTCTTGGGCATAACCAAAAAGGGAACAAAAAGATAAATTAAGTTGGGCCAGAAACACAGCAAGAGTCCTCTATGGTGGCTTCTATGTAAGTGTTCCCATGACACCTGCTCAGTTTGCTTGAAGGAGAACTTAAGGCCCCGACAGAGGAGAGAAGGAAGACAGGAAGTGTGGAAGGCTTGGTCAGATATTGTAGAGATTACGAAGTATCTCTACAGTGAATGGAGACCCTCCAAACCCGCTGTGACAGCCAAGGCGGAACAAGTGCCCAGGGCTTACCTGGCTCGGGCCTCCAGGGGCACTGGCGGGTCACCCAGGAGGCTCGGGGAGGCTGGCTGCTGCTGTGGTGAGCTGGACATTTGATTTGGGGACCTTGGCACTTCAGAGAAGGAGGTGCCTCGCTCAGAAAAGAAGGCAGGGGGACCATCTTCTGCCACCGGGGGCTCTTGGACTCGCCGCTGGTTCTCCAAGTTGAGCCGCAGCTCCTGGTCAGACATGTTGCTCCCCAGGGGGGCGCTGTCCTGGGACTCTACCAAGCTGGTCCTGGGTCCTGGCTCTGCCCTGGTGTGCAAGGAACTGGCATCCTTGCTCGGTTCTTCCTGCTTGTCACCTTTTCCTCGTCTGTCACCCACTTCTGGGTCCTTCCGAGACTTGGCATATCGAGACAAGTATTCGGAGTCAGCTTCCGGGTCCAGGGTCAGCCCGTACTTTTCTGCCAGCTGCCGCCTCCTCTCGGCTTTGTACCTTGCGATCCTTTCCGCTTTGGACTCCAGACTGTGGGTGTCCATGGAGCCCGAACTATGGATGCCTGAGGTTTCTGTGCAGTATTTAGATGGAGTTTGCTTTTCTAAGGAAGACCCAGAACTGTCTTCCTCTTCATTAGATCGCCCTACAAGAAGACCATAGGATAAAACATAGGAGACCAAGCCCAGACAGCCGTGTAACACTCAGAGCCCTCCACACTGCCTGATGCTCACAGACAGCCCAGCCTGAAGGCCCCATCTCATCTAGGCTGGCTGATGGAAGGAGCCTGGGGTCCCCCATGAAAAGTGGGAAAGCAGAGAGCCACACTGCATCTGTCCCCCACACTCTCCAGCCGCCTCTGGCATCTCATTTATTCCCCTTTATTTATTTTTATGTTTTGTTTTTGAGTTTAATATTTCCTATGGGGTCCAAGGGCAGGTTCAGATTCTCCTAGAAAAGACAGCAGACACCAGAACATTTGCTGATTTAACAAGAGATGGACTGTGGTTTCACAGTCATCAGAGTGGTATCTGTACTTACAGATGTGGTTTTTTCCCAATTGCCCACACACATACACATCAAAACGTTGAATTATTTATGAGGGCATTTGAGACCTTTCAGTCACTTGCTAGGCTGTGAAATTAATTTCTACACCGCTCTAAGTAATACTGACTCATTCATCATTTGGAGATTTCTTTACCTGTTTTTTAAGTTCACTTGAATGAAACATATGCCTATGTTTTCAAGTTTCCAATGACTTCTTTTGAATTATAATAAGATTAACCAGAATTTACTTTGGGGCTTGGTATGAAATAGAAAGAGGAATATGTCCTTTCCTCATCTCAATTTCTAACTTCTTCATAAATAATTCTTTCTTGGTTGTGCATGCCGGTAACACCAGCAGATGGCTGAAGCAGGAGGAGAGTGTGTTTAAGCCAGTGTGGGCTACATAACTTATGTCTAAAAACAAACTCCACTAATTAATTAATTTCCTCACTATGTTTGATGGTTAAATTAAATGTTAAGTAGATGAAGACGTTATGTACACAAGGATTTGTTTCTGGGTATTGATTCTGGGTATAGATTCTTAGCTTTTCATGTAGTTCTCTATCAAAAGCCACCAATACCAGCAAACTGTGGCATTATGCTAGGAGATCAGGAGCCCCACTCTGAAGAGGAAACTGGAAACAATGGCTAAGAAAAGCAGCACCTCAGAGCCTGAGCCTGGGACCTGGCTGGGAAGCTCAGCCCTAATTGTATTGTTCCATCTGAGGTCAAGTGGGGTAAACAATGTCAGTAACAGTGACAGGGCATGACCGAAGAAAAGCTAAGTCATGTTCAGCATGTTGAAAATCAATATGTAATACATTCACACACACAAAAATAGATAGCCTTGTGGAATGTATCCTGAGAGTAGTAACTGCAGCCACCCAAGGCCCAACTTTGCTTTTTACTTTTCCTGCTCTAAGAAGCCATCCCCTCTGCTAGGCATCTGGATATTTAGTGTAACCTACGATGCACATATCTGAATTCTTCCTTTACAGACCAGACATCTACCAATACACTTTAACAGCAGATTCTGTGCTGAGCCATGAGAGTATGGAGAAATGGACACCATGTGTGCCTCTGACGGATCACTGTCTAAAGGGGCCTGATAGCCAAAATATTGAAGAAACTACATACACACACAGTGTACTGCTGTTGGCTGAGATGGTTAATGCACATTGTCAACTTGACTAGATTTGGAGTCATTTTTCAGAGGCTTAATTAGGAAGGGAACATCTGCCCTGATGTGTGTGACATCAACCCACTGAATAAAAAGGTGAAAAAGAAGAAAGCCAGGGGAGCAGCAACAGCATCCATTCCCTGATTCCTGACTGTGGGTGCATGTGTGACCAGCAGCTTCTTACTCTCCCTGCCATACCTTCCTTCTGTCATGATGGACTGTGTCCCCTCAAACTGTGAGTCAAGACAAGCTTTTCCTTCCTGTAGCTGCTTTGGTCGGTGTTTTTATTCTGGTGTCAGGCATCTTATTCTCCAGCACCCCAGGATCAGGCAGGTGAGGTGTGACAGGACAAGCACCCTGCCTAGTGTGGCCACATACTCACCAGTATGAGGGCTGGCAGGGTCTGTGGCGCGCATGTATCTGGGCGTATCTTCCTCTAGCAGTCTATGAGTCACTAGCCCTGTGCAGCTCTGCAACAGGATGGGCTGGGGGTCATTTTCTATTCCCTCTAAGCGCCTGGCAATTCTTTCCTTTCTGCAGAGCAGACCAAAGAAAACCCACAGTGAGCGTGCAAAAGGACACTAAAGGACAAATTAAACATCGCTGTGGTAAACGTCTCTCCCCAACAGTGGCATGACATAAATACATTACCTTTTCATCTCTAAAAAGTCTTTCCTCTTTGGTTCGAAGATTTTTCTTAATTCTGCAACTACAACAGAGAAGGGAAGAACAAAACCAATGTGGTGTTTAGTGGTTCTGTGTTTCTTTCATTCACTCATGCAAAATATCTATTCTCAGCTCCCACGTGACACTGCCAGCTTCCTGCTCCCTTGGAGTTTGTTTTTAGGTGGGAAGGGAGATACTAAACAAGTGAAACAAGTTAATGTGTGCACGCAGCACCCCCCTCCCCCCACACATCACACTTTGGGCTAACAAATAAACTCATACAGGATAAGACAGTCAGTCTTATTTCACTCAGAATCACAGGGGACTTAACCTACAAGGCCTCTTTAGTAAGGTTTCTTTGTTGTTGTTGTTTTTAATTGTTTTGCTTATCGGGAATCCTAGTATCTATTTTAAATTTGGTTATGTATACTCATGTATCTGAAGCTTTTATCTTGGAAGACATTTGCAAAGAATATGCCACAAGCTCCCAGAGGGTCATCTGCAAGCTCCTAGCATGCATACACAGCCACTCTTACATCACCCTGTCATTTAACGTCTGTCAGGACATGGCTATGTTTCCTTTAACCACAGCTGAAATCAGGTCTCGAGACTCTGCTGGAGCTTCACTGGAAGGAAGTGGTAACATTCGCTTCCACACTATAATCTAGGAGGATAATGAGATTTTCCTGGCATCACTGGAGAACCAGGGAACATGCTTTGGTGTGGTTGAAGGTTCTAGCAAGACACTGACTACAGGGCAGACCAAGAAGACAAGCAACTGCCTCTTTGGAGAGGTGGCCAAAGCTGGCAGAGAATGGCTCTTAATCTGTCTCTACCTTCACTCCCTCAATTCGTAAGAGCACCTAAAGGCAAGGAGTTAGCAGAAAAAGAGGGAGGGGCCAAGGGACCACCAGGACAGAAGGAGGGGCTATCAGGACACGGGGAGGAGCTAGCAGGAAAGGAAAGAGGGACTGATAGTTGAGGGTCAACATTCTGAAAAGCTGACCCATGGGAGAAATTAAGAGACAATTAAGACATGGCATCTAATTAATTAGTAACTATCATTGTTCTGCTAGGGATTGAACTCAGGGCTTCCTGCACACTAGTCAAATTTTCTGTCAATGAGCTAATATCCACGTCAGTTTCTTCTGTTTCTTTTTGAGTGGCATTTTAACAACGAGTCAAACTGCATATACATAAATGCGATTCCCACAATGGTCTTTGTACTCAGAGACGGAAGCTGGGTGTTTATTTCTAAGTGGCATCTGCCTTAAAACTTTTGCTGATGGGGATAGAGGTATGGCTCTGCAGTTAAGAGCATTGGATATGTTTGTAGAGGACCCAGTTTCTACTCCTAGCGCCCACATGGAGGCTCACAACCATCCGTAACCAGAGTTCCTGTGGTTCTGATGCCTTTTTCTGACCTCTGCAGGCATGAGGCACACACATGGTGCATATACATACAAGCAGGAAAAAAACTAACCCCAATCCTAACCCTTTAAACTCTTTCAACAAATTTTATGTGATTTCAGACTTAGAAGCTCTCTAAGACACCCCTTGTGACATGCTAACATTTTACTAATTTTCCTCCTTTTCCCCTTTCTGTGGATACTTTCATTATGCTCTCAAGCCACTTAAGAGCAAGCTGCATCCCTCTCTCTCTGTCTCTCTGTCTCTGTCTCTCTGTCTCTCTGTCTGTCTCTCTGTCTCTCTGTCTCTCTCTCTCTCTCTCTCTCTCTCTCTCTCTCTCTCTCTCTCTCTCTCTCTCTCTCGGTTTTTCCAGACAGGGTTTCTCTGTGTAGTTTTGGTGCCTGTCCTGGAGCTCGCTCTGCACACCAGTCTGGCCTCAAACTCAACAGAGATCCATCTGGCTCTGCTTCCCGAGGGCTGGGATTAAAGTCGTGTGCCACCACCACCTGGCTGCAGTATATCTCTTTATTCTGAGATCCTTCAATGTAAATTCCCTAAAAACATGCAATAAAAACGTTCCCTAAAGTTAGAGTCAACATCCATAATTCAATTGACTGAATGGTGTGCCGTAACTAAAACTCCTAAATGGCACAGGTTCCATATACTAGTCAACATACAGCCCAGAAATTAGCAACCATAGAAGGAAAACTTTCTTCCATTTGTTTTCAAATGCATAGATTTTGATTAAACTAAACTATCCATTTTACAGCTACTGCCATGGGCTCTTTTGAGTAATTCTAAATGGTCCTTCTACATCCACGAGACTTTTGCCATTTCTGATAAGACTTCATGGGTCAGTTTTCAATTAAGGCCTTTATGGGAACTGGAGAGCAGGTTCTCATATTCACGCACCTATTTACCACACATTCTTTGTAAGATGAATATTCCAACAGTATTCAGGATAATTTGGTCTGCCAAGGGCTTGTCTTGTGAAATACAGTTAGTTCTTCACTTCTGAGAGACTGGGGATTTTTGGTAAAGACAGCACTGAACTTAGTCTTCCAAACTCAAGTATAGCAGGCACTTGGATAGAAAAGTAAGTCAGTGGTAGCACACCGCCAAGACCGTGCTCCTCCCTGTCCTGGGACGACCTGAGAGCACAGGCCTGGCTGGAGTGATCTGAACACTGGTTTGTCTTCCACAGGAGGGCTGTAGGCACCAGTACAAAGGCAGGAAGTAACCACCAAACTGGAGTCCTCACAGGGAAAATGACGGCTCCAGGCTGTGAGGTTTCTTTTGGGATAGTGAAGACACTCTAATATTGACTATGGTGATGGACATGCAATTGTGAATGTGTCAGAGACTAATGAAGCACAGTCTTTACATGGATGAACTGAGTGGTGCAAGCACTATATTTTAATAATAATGTTAGAGACAATGATGTATCTCTACTTCTTAATTCTAAAATGGAAAAATCTGTTTAATACTATAATGTTTACATAGTCAAAGACATATTTTATTTAAAAATATATTACATTTATTTGTGTGTGTGTGTGTTTTTGTGTGTGTGTGTGTGTGTGTGTGTGTGTGTGTGTGTGTGTGTGTGTGTGTGTGTGTGTTTGTAGGTTCATGTGTGCCATGGCTTCTGTATACAGGGACTTCTTTTGGGGATTAGTTCTCTCCTTCTCCCCTGTAGGTTCTGGGTCATCAGGTTTGGTGGCAGGGGCTGAAACATCTCAATGGCCGTTTTATAGTAAAGATTTTTATTCCCTTCATCAACAAGAATGTTGATGGTATGATGAGTCCAAGAGGGAAAAGAAACAACCATCTTAATGTTCCATTTTACAGAAGCAGAAACCTTTCACTAAGTGAAAAGAGTGATGTCTACAAACTTAAAAACCATCATGAAACTCTCTGTCCCTGAAAGAGAATGGTGCTGGGATCCTGCTAGTGCAGCGCTTGTCTGAGGGCCGAGTACATGCCAGCCACAAACAAACAACACAGAGACAAAGCCCAGATTTAGAATTCTTCCTCTGTCAGCATTATACCACTAAGAGCCAACCTGCCCAAATTCAAGGACATCAACACTAAGGCATAAAGAAGCCTGGGGTGAGATCGAGGTGGGGCTTGGGAACATTTTGAGATGTTGCAGAGTGTTGTGGGACACTTTGATCACACTGTGACACTCTGAGACTGTTGAATAAATAACAGTTAAATAAAGTTTACCTTGAATCAGGGGGGTGGGAGCCAGTAACTAGCTGACCAGAATTAGCCATAGAGAAGTCATCAATTTGGAGAAGACGCACAGGAAGGAATGACAGGGACTAGTGTCTGAGCTTTCTTTTGGTTCTGGGACAAGGGAAGCGAGGCGTCTCTTGTGGTATCTCCAGCCAAAAAGCAAGGTCAGCTTGTTGCTATTCAACCTCTCTTAGCTAGCAGGTTTTCACCCCAGTCTTTGACTCCTGAGTCTCATTGATAAATAGAATGATAGAGACTTAATTTAAATCTACATATTGTGGCTGTGGCAGAGCCAGGGCACAGAACCAGAAGCCTTGCCAGGCTGTGGCCTGAGTGGATGGTGGGGCACTGAATGCAGGGCCATTGGGCCGTAGACAATAATTAACATATCAGTAGATTTGTGTGCAGCCACTAAGCTGACATAAAAATAACAGTAGAGGGCTAAAGCTTTATGAGTTCAGAAACATGTATTTTGTTCACATGGCTCAACACTTCAGTTTGGAAAAATTGTACTTATTTTCATAATCAACTGTATGAATTTCAGAAGAAAACTGGTCAATAACCTATTTTTTTCAGTGTTGCTGTGATTGAAATTACAGTATGAGTTTTCAGGAACCAGCAGCTTTCCCTGTCTCCTGACCACACTGTTGCTCACCGAAGTAGTCATCCAGAGGAACTGGGGCAGAGAAGACAGAAGAGGGAGGCTTCCACTGGTAGGGAATGACCTTTCCTTGCTATACAGAAGTGTGCCTCATCAGGGAATGCTTGTCAGCTACAGTGAAACCAAACTGTTCTCTTTTACACTTAGATTTGATCATAATCCTAGACTTTAACACAGCTTTGTCTCAGATGAAATTGGGTGCCTTTGTCCTTTATGAAGACTTCCAGCAGCTTGAAAGAGTATTTCATTTCATGCTGGAGCGCATAGCCATCCAGGCACAAATCCTCTACAGCTCAGTCCTGCCATGAACACATCTAGCCTCCTGCCTTCCCAAATACTCAAGGAGAGTGTGAGCCCAGGCATGGGCCACTTCCTCCCTTGGAAGTGGTACTCTTGATAGCCAGCCCGGCTTTCCATAGTGTCAGGCTCTTATTCTCAGCTGTGTTCTCCAAGGACAGGCACAGTCTTCAGTCTTTCAAGAGTCAGGCTCCACATTCACATAACTCTCAGTGTGCCATATTGATCATCTCTTGCTGTGCCCAACCTAGAAATTAAATTTGATCATATGTATACACACACAGGAAAGAAAGTGCACACAGAGTGTGAGCACTGCCCCAGTTTCAGATGCCTACTGGGAATCTTGGGGCACATTTCCCCCAGATTAGTGTGGTGCTTGTACAATTCTAGCCATTCTTCATATGAAATCTTATCTGCATCCCTGTAACTCTCCATACTATTCCTTGGGTATGATACACAATAAAGCATGTATCTCACCTGGTAGTTGTATAGATACTGAAAAACCGAAGCATGCTCTAAGTTCTGCTTGTAGGCTAAGCCCTGGAACTTTTTCAAGTGCCCATCCTCAGGAGACTTTGTCTGGGCATATCATCTGTTTAGCTCCTTGGGATACATTTCAGATTGTCTGTGTGCCTTTGAAACTGGATTTGGTTTCTATTAAAAGAAAATGTCTTCTGATCTAATTTCTTTTAAACTTTTTTTTTCCCTTTCAGAGCAGAGGGGAAAAAAACCCCACAAAAACCTGTTCTTCCCTCAACCTGCTCTTTCTCTTTCTTTCTTTCTTTCTTTCTTTCTTTCTTTCTTTCTTTCTTTCTTTCTTTCTTTCTTTCCTTTTTTGTTTATTTTTCGAGACAGGGTTTCTCTGTGTAGTTTTGGTGCCTGTCCTGGATCTCGCTCTGTAGACCAGGCTGGCCTCGAACTCACAGAGATCCACCTGGCTCTGCTTCCCGAGTGCTGGGATGAAGAGCGTGAGCCACCACCGCCTGACTCAACCTGCTTTTTGTAAAGGAAGCGCTCCTTTGCTCTGTTTGGATACACACATTTTGGATTCAAGTGATCATTCCTCATGCTACAGCTCTTGTTGGGAAATAATGATCAGGCAATGTTTAAATCCTGTCAGAGGCAAAAACAGAGGAAGCCAGTTTAGAGCAGGTGCAGGTAGCTGAATGGATGTGCTCCTGTTGCCAAAGGAAAGCATAATACAAAAAGGTGACTTCTGAGGCCTCTTAGATGGCTCAGTGGGTCAGAGTTCAATTCCCAGGACACACATGGTAGAAGGAAAGAACTAAATTCACCTCCCCAGAGTAAGCCCTTGATTTCCAAATGCATTCTCTGGAACACACACACACACACACACACACACACACACACACACACACACACACACACACACACATACACACACACACACCAATACACACATGAATAAGTGTAATCAAATATTTTAAAACTTCAAAAGATGACCGATACAGCGTCCATCAGCTCTCTGTTGCATACAAGAAAGCCAGACCAGTGATGCCTTTAGTCTAAGTACTTGGGAGGCAAAGGCAGATGGATCTCTGTGAGTTCAAGGATAGCCAGGGCTATATAGTGAGACACTGTTTAATAAAAAAAAAAAATCTACACGTTATTGAGCATAAATCCCTTATGTCAGGAAGAGGCAGTGAGGTGCAGTGAGCAGCCCTGAGGAGGGGTAGTGGGTGGATGGAGAAGAATGGGAGCCTAGGAGACCAGCTGCCTTTAGAGAAAGTTGGCTTGAATTAAAATTTTTTTTAATTTAATTTTATATTTTTAATTAAATTTTTTCATATAATAATTTTGATCATTTCCCCTCCTCCAACTCTTCCCAGATCCACCCAACTTTGTGTTCTCTCTCTCTCTCTCTCTCTCTCTCTCTCTCTCTCAAGCATATGAATGTTTTGCCTGCATGCATATATGTGCACCACGTTCATGCCTGGTGCCTACATAGGTCAGAAGAGGGCCCATCCCCAGGAACTGGAGCTACAGACAGTTGTGAGCCACCACATGGGTGCTGGGAAGCAAACTCAGGTCCTCTGCCAGAACAAGTGCTCTCAACCATTGCCGAGCCTCCCCTCTGGCTTTTTTCCCCTTGAGGCAGAATTTTATTCGTTCCCCACAGGCTCCACCTCACCAACACTGGGATTTTAAGCTTGTGCCACCAAGTCTGGTTTATGTGGTGCTGGGGACCAAACCCAGGTTTCTTGCATGCTAGGCAAATCCTCTACCGCCTGAGCTACATTCCCAGTCCCTGGGAAGGCTCAAGGCCAAAGAGAATATGGACACTGTGCTCTCTCTCTCCCTCTTCACTAGGCTGCCAGCAGCAACTGGTGGGAAGAATAAACCCCAGAAAGATGGGGTGCAAAATTGAGGGAAAGCTCCTAAACTGAAGCTCTGCTCAGAGAGGGGAGGAAGGGACATGGAAGAGACCACAGACTAGAGGCTAGTGAGAATCCTTCAGCACAGGAGTCATGGAGAGTTGTGCACCCAGGCACTATCTTACCTTTTGGGAGTGCAGCTAAACACTTGGCATCAAGGCCTCGCCTGTGGTTGGCCGGCTCTTCTTTATCATCAAAGCAAAACTCTTTCTGAAAGCTAAAAGTTATTCCATTAATACAGCATTAAATCAGGATGTAGACTATTAAGCGAAAAACACTAAGTATAAAACCCATGATGTCAATCAAACGTAAGTATGTGTTTTATACTGAGGACTTTTTTCATTTATTTATATTTATGTTAATATGGTAATGTGTATATATGTATTCAACAGTGTAATTACACTGGCGTTAGTAGCTGCTTGTTGTGTGTGGTGGGAAAAACACAGCCGAACTTGTGAACTGTATTCTTCTATTCAGACTAGCAACACCAACACCCTCTTGATCCCAGAACAGCTGACTGAGTTAGGCTTACACACCCAACCTTCCACGGTTACAACCTCTTCCTCAGAAGGCCAGCAGCTTGTTGAGGCAGTCTGGATGCTTTTTCCAGTAATGAATTATATTTATATTATAGGTACCTTCAAACCATTAAACAGCAGCCAGGGCAAAAGGGAGGAAAGTCCCATGAAAAAGTCATAATTACAAGAGGAAGTGAAAGGGGAGATTAGTACAAGAATGGAGCGTGTCCTGCCTCTTCCCTGTGTACTGACCCTAACCCCAGCTACGATCCCTATTATCTTCACAAGACTCCAGGTCTGCACGACTTGGAGGTGTCTAAATGCCCGGTCACTGGCTGACCTGCTTTGCAGTTGTTCTCTGGTTTGAATATTTATTTCCACCAGGGCTGGCTTCTTGCTAATTATCAAAAGGTGAATTAGAGGACAGGGAGGGTGATTTGGGCTTTCTTTGCTGGTGTCGAGCGGACTGTATTTCTTGTATGCATACAGCCCCTTATGTCACTGGCACATTGGACATTTGCTGTCCTGCCAGGTGGGCTACTGTAGTCAGCTCACATGAAATAGTAGCAATGGCTTATTAACTCTAGTGTCCCATTGAGCCAAAGTCACCAAAGTGTTTGACTTCCAATTTATACTTTTCCTATCCTTGAATAAATAATGCCCCCTCCTCTCTCCTCGACCTTATTTTCTTTTTCTTATTTACTAGCTTTATTATAGTTAAGATAATCTACTAGAGAAAGGTTAAGGAATGAGCCCAAGGTGCCATTAAAACATTCCACAGACATGAACCATGGACAACTCAAATAATATATTTGTGCTTTTGTTAACTGTTATCCTGAGTCATGGTTCTAATTCACTTTATACTCAGATAGGCACTAGATATACCAGAGACTTTCCTGTGTAGCGTGTTTATAAGATCCACTCTCCAATTTCGAATTGGATTCAGAATCAGCAGATTCAGACAACTCATTACTACAATGTGAAGGAACCAAGTCCTCTGTAGCAAAGTGTCAGAGCTACAACAGATGAGGGACAAGAGCATCTGCCGGGAAGGGAGGAAGGCACAGGGGTTGGCTCCTCCTAGCACAATGATGTCCAGGTTGCGACCCATGCCAAAGTGCACTGGGGACGACTCTGCACCTGGGCTTAGTATTGTCTGATTGTGTTGTGGGCAGTGGCCTACAGGGAAGGACCCAATGCAGCCACCTCGTGTGGCACACTCTTTCAGTTTTGCATTGTCTTACATCAGCAATGTGCTACAGGATCTGAGTACCGCAGGTAAATTAGCCTGGCACCCATAATGCCCTGAGCGCAAGGAAGTTGACCACAAGAATTCACAAGGGCAGGTGGGTGGATGCAGAGAGGGAGGCAAGAAAGGAAGATGGGTGGGAGGGAAAAAATGACAGGAGGGACCAGGCTAAGCTCTTCCTTAAAAATTCAAAAGCTCCCAGATGAACAGATTCAAAAGCTTAGAGGTAGGTGAGAGAAAAAGAAAGCTAACATCTCCTAAAATGGCAATGAATTACAAATGACACAAGCATACGTTCTATTCCCCAACTGGTTCCCAGAAACAGTGTGGTGTATAGAAGAGTCGCTATTGTCTGGGAATACTGTTAAGTCATCTTGCTTCACACAGAAAGAGAGATAGACAGGCAGGCAGGCATGCAGGCAGACAGACAGACAGACAGAGACACACCACACACACCCCACACACACACAAGTGTGGTACTTTGCACAGGCTAGGTAGGAACTGTACAATTGAGTCATGCCACCAGCTCTTGATAAAATTAAATAACACCCTGGGCAAAAACACACCACCAAACAAACTCATGGGTTAGAAATCTGGTAGGCATGAGGTTCACTGGGAAGCATTTGCCTAGCATGTGTGAGGCCCTGAGTTCTATTCCCAGCTCTTCAGAAGGACAGAAGGAGGGATTTAAGGGGTTATCTTAAAAGCCACCATATATCTCCAAAGCATAAGAGTTCTTGAACACAGGCTACGTTACCTGTCAGCTTTTCTTTGATGTGGGAATCCGATGAAGCTTAAGTTTTTCTTGTTGAAATCTAAGGGAAAGAAATAGCACAATGTTAAAATAGTTACACAGTCACTTAGGAATATTCAAACAGGAAGATGCCCTTTAAATTCTCCTTGAACTTGCAATTTAAGTAAAAAGGACATTATTAACCAGATAACAAAACTGGCACCTTCAGAGAATCAAACTCGACACAGGAATCTCACACATAAAGCTCTGGTTTGCTCTCTTCCCTTCTGAAGCGGCCCCTGCCCAGCTCACAGGTTAAACAAACACTCTGACATCCTTCAAAGCCATTTCAACTTGTTATGGTAAAAAAAAAAAAAAAAAAAAAAAAAACTTGAACAATTAAATACCAAATAACTGTTATATACTGAGGAGGGGGAAAAAGAGAAAATCATTAAGCGATTTGGGTCAAGATAAGCAGAGAGAATGAGGTAATGGGCCTGATAGGTGGGGAGGTGGGGGCGGCGCTGAAGAGCAATGGGTGCCTTGGCTGTGTCTTTTCTGCTGTTATTAAAATCCAGACAACACATGTGCATGCTGTTCGAGTATGTGTGTGGAGGTCGGAGGACAGCCTGCAGGAGACACATGCATATTGTGTGTGGGTATGCATGGGCCACAGTACAAGTGTGGAGGTCGGAGGACAGGCAACCTCCAGGAGTCAGTTCTCTCTTTCTACCGTGTACGTCCTTGGAATCGAACTCAAGTCATCGAACTCTGGGGCAAGTGCTGCCTGCTGAGCAAGCCCACTGGACAGACTCATTTATTTTTGAAGATAGGATATATGATGTAAAGACAGCTGGTAACAATTCCGTACAGGAAAATCACACATCCAGGGTGAACGTGTTAATGAAAACCAGGCGGAGACAGGATGTATAACGGGTCTCACAGCCAGCAATCTGCTTTACAGCTTCAGGCACAGTGACCAAACACAAAGTAGACCTGGGACAGAAACTCCCTCCCCCAAGGAAGTACCTTTACGGTTTACTATTTAGAATCAGAGCCCCGATGGGTGGGGATAAAGGTACAAGATAAGGCAGATGCTAACACTTCTTTATCCATCCAAGCACATCTCAGGTCCTAGAAACTCGAAATTCGGGCCAACACGGAGGCATGGTGAAATGAAAAGTATAAAGCCAACTAGACATCCAGGTTTCATCCCAAGCACACACATGCATCCTGCCATAACTATCTGAAGAAAGACAATTCTGACGGAAAAATAAAAAAGCTAAGGAATGTTATAAAAGGAAGCTCCTGAATTGTTCCAGTCTAGTCCCAACAGAGCACTTGTGCTTTGAAATTTTCTGGGTAGATAATGACTGGATTTCAAATCGGCATTTAAATACCCACAACATCTCACTTTTGTTCCAACACCACATATGTAACAGCACTTCAGCAATCAGATGGGAAACATTTCTATCTCCCGGCTGGAAAAGAAGCCACTGAAGAGACAGTATTTTCTCCAAACTGTCTCACACGAAGAGTTAAGAAAAAGAGACTCACCCACCACTGCCTGCTGGAAGTAAGTTTACATGCAAGACATGTAGTTCCAGAAAATATTTTAGGTATAATGCAGCATATCCAGAATCTGATCCAAAATTTGGAATTTAATTAGCAACCTTGCTATACAAAAGCTTTTGTGGTTTAGCGACAGAAAGAGAAAAGACATTTTTCAGCAACTGCAGGTGTAGTTAGGGACTCCGATAGGTAAAGCATCCTTTCAGACAGTCAGCTAGCCGACTAGTTGGATACTGGATTCCACAGCAAAGACATTAGAAAATGGATACAGTAATGCATTTTCCATATTTCCCCGTCTTACCTTGTTTCTCGGAAAATCTGAAGGCTCCCAGGCAGCTAGAAAGCCCTGGGTTCCTGAACATGGCTGCACACAGAACACTGGGGCACCACCAGCCTAATTTGACAGCTAATTCTTAACCAGCAGTGGCCTTGGGTCGCTTTCAGCAAAATTGGGTTGCAAATTTCCAGAGAGCAGGGCTAGAGTGAGCAACCAGGCACGTGTGTCTTCGAGCTTACAGTGAACACAAAGCAAAAGGCTGCAACAAATCCGATCCCTTCATCAGATTACAAGCAGAAAATAGAGCTGGAGATGCTTGCAAACCGGGTTCCAGGGAGAGGGCATTTCGGATTATGCCCCAGCAACGCCTCGGGGAATCACAGAGAACGCCTTGCCCAAGAAGAAATGCAGAGACCTAACGATTGTGTCAGCATCGAAAAGAACTCTCCCACGTTTCCTAAAACCAAATAGCCCCAAAGAAGAAAACCCCACAGAGGGACTCAGCGTGTTGGGGCGCGGTGAGGTGCCTAAGTGTTCCCAGGCTGCCCCAAGCTTGGCTTTGGCTGAGCTAAATAAAATATTTCACTTAACCGGGAGCCAAAAATTCATACTTAAGAGTTAAGATTTATAAGCAACATATGAGCACAACTGTGGAAAAAGAAAAGGCAGATATTACCAGGAGAGTCAACCATTTTAATTTAAGACAGAAGACATTAAGCTTTAGCAATAAGGCTGCTGCCTGCCCTCTTCCAACTGCAGTCTGTAACTGGTGGCCTCGAATCTGGATAATGAATTTGAAAGAACAATCGACAATAATTACAGATGGATTGTTTCCTCCCTACAAAGGGACATTAAAGAAACCCACAGGAAACAGGCTCCATTACAGTAGGAAACAGGGCTAAGGAGGTAACCTGCTTCCAGTAGACAATGGGAGAAATGGATCAATGGGGAGCAGGGCCAAGATCATTATTTGGCTCAACTATATGCAGTAGCAGGGACCCTGAGTTTGTCTGCCTTTGTATCTTTGGCCCTGAACATGTATTTGGATCTAACCAGCATACAGTAGGTCTGCAGTAAATATCTGCAGAATGAAATAATGGAATCGTCTTTTCTGAAAACTTTGGATTTCGAGGTCTATTATCAAACCAGATCAGCTTAGATACAAATAGAGCTGAAAATGAAGAATCAATGGATGGACAGATGGATGATACAGTAGATGGATGAGTGTGCTACTCTTTGAAACTAAAAGATACTCTACACTCTCAGATAGAGGAACACTTGGTTGCTAGGTGGTGGCACTGTGTGGGGAGGTTATGGAATGTTGAGACAGCCTTGTGGGGGTTACTGTCCAAGCTCTCTGCTTCTTAATCCACTGAGATGTGAGGAGCCTCAGATATGCAGTCCATAGCAATGGATCCCACTGTGCTTTCCTGCCAAGATGAACTGTATGCTGTTAAGTCGAGAGACTAAATCCTTTCTCCTTGTTGTTTCTGTCAGGTGCTTTACCAGGGCGCCAAGAGGAGCTGAGACAGTCTGAGACTGTAGGACACCAACAGTCAGGGTTTTGTAAAACTCCGGCGGGAGAGAGACCTTGGTGGGTTGGAGCCGAGGGGCACCACGGAGGGTGAGAAAGAGACATGCCATGCAGACATGGTGGGTGTCGGCCACAGAGGTGGGAGCCTCGAAATTTTATTAAGGGAAGGGAAAAGGAAAGGGGGAAGAGAGGGAGCAGGTGGAGGGAGCTGAGGAGAGAAGAAAGAGAAGGGGAAGAGAGGAAGAAAGGAGATGCAGAGCAACCTCATGGGAAGAGAGAGGTACGAAGAGAGGAAGGGAGAGGGAAAGAGAGAAAGAGGGAGAGAGAGCGAGAGAGAGAGAGAGAGAGAGAGAGAGAGAGAGAGAGAGAGAGAGAGGAGATGCACACACAACCTCCTGGGAATAGACAGCGAAGGGGGAGGGGTTTTGTCTTAAAGCAGACTTTATGTAGAACGAAGTAGTCAGGACGCTGGGTGGACCAAGGTATTGCCCGTTTATTCGCTGGGTCCCCAAGGGGTGGGTCTGAAAGCTAACACAGGGTCCTTCTGGTGTTTTCTCTACGTGCTCAGTTACTTCTTGTTAGCTCAGGAAATGGTATATAAAGTTGTTAAAAATAAAAATTGAACAAACAGAAACAAACCATGGGGGAACAATAAGTACTGTGGATACAGTCCACCGGGGGGCAGGGGGAAACTGCTGAATGTTCATCTTCTGGGCAGGGGATGGGTGTCACATGAACTCTGCAGAGTGTGGAAAATGATGCTTGGGAACAAAGACAGAAGAAGAGGATTAGAAGAATTGCTAGAATTGTTGGCCTCGCCTCTTAGCCTGACACAAAGCAGATGTCATGGAAGAAAGAAAGAAAAAGTTCTTTATGAAACAGTGGGTATAGAACTGAATCTTCTCCTAAATGTTCTATCTGTAGGAAACATAGTGAGATCAACGAAACCTACATTTCCTGTCAATAGGAAGCATCGATGAGGGACTGGAGGGGTGGTTCATTGGGGAAGGATACTTGTTGTGATATGTGACAAGGGCAGAGGTGTTAGCCTCCCAGGGACAGCACAGCTCACTGCTATAGCTCAGACTCCAGGGGCCCTTGCAATACAAGAGATAGCTGTTCTTGCAGAGGTCCCTCTCATAAGGAGAATATGGGAACAAGAGCAGCCAAGAGGGAGACTACCAACTTCCTAACTGGTAAATGGCCACTCGGTTTCTAATGATGTGGAGACCTGCATCCTTTATGTCCTCACTTCCGTGTTTAGTGCTTGCAGGCACTGGACCCATCGTGTCTTCCCAAAGCCTGCCAGGGAGAGCCTGGGATGTCTCCACTGCAGATGAAAAAGCTGAGATAGATGATGTGGGGATATTTCCTGGGAAGATGTAAAGTCTATTCACCACAGCTAGTGAGGGAATGGGCAGACCAGAGAGATTTCCTCCAAGTCCACCTTGTGTACCAGTGTATAACTGGGCTCCTGCACAGGGAGCATGAGTGAGGGATAAGCCACAAGACATGGGTGATGCCCAGGTAGCTGCAGTATCTAGAAGTTCCCTGGACAACTCATGGGGTATCTACCAAAGAATCTCCCACTCAACTGTTCATCTATCACGTAACCCAGAGAGGGGACTTGTGAGGGTCTGTATAAGGGAGTTTTACAGGCATGGTCTGCTAAGAGTCTCCTGTGGGGGAATCATAGCTGCTCTGATTCAAGATGGCAGTGGTCATGTCCAACCCGGAGGAAATAACTGCAAAGCACAGTGTGTGTGTGTGTGTGTGTGTGTGTGTGTGTGTGTGTGTGTGTGTGTGTGTGTGTGTATCCATGGATGGGCTTCTTAGAAAATCTCCTTCCTTCTATTTTACCTTCTTCAGTCTCTCCCACCCTGCCTTCCTCCCTCCCCTCTGAGACAGGCTCTCAAGTATCTCAGGCCACCTTCAGACTCACTCTGTAACCCAAGGTTGAACTTAAACCCCCAAGCCTCCCTTCTCCATCTCCAGAGTGCTGAGGTTAGAGGCAGGCACCACACAAGTATTTCTAGTTTATGCAGTGCTGGGGGTTGAACCCAGGACTTCGTGCATGCTAGGTAAACATACTGCCAACTGAGATACATCCCCAGTCCTGTAAAATGTATTTCTAAAGGCAAAACCACATTCTCTGGCTAGCAAGAGAGGGGACTGAATGACAGTAAGGTCAGAATTAGGTGAGAACGCATGTGGCCTCACTCTCAACCACAAGCGCATCACTGACCCCCACATGGTAACTATATATATATAGTGGAGATTTGGGGCACATTTGCTTCTGTGACAGCCTTGGGATGCCACCCTGTGCCTCCCAGTGAAGATGAAAGCACTCCCAGCCTTCTTGGAAGACTGAGCTGGGTGGAAATGGCAGTGCAGAATGGCGTGGATCAGCTATCCAGATACATGCCACTGTGAGCTAGCGGCAATTTCTAAAATCAAGATGGGCCACAGAAACTGTTTTATCAAAAGCTCACGTACACTTCTAAAGATGGTGGCTGGCCTGAAGTTCCACGGCTGAGGATACAGTTATTGCCTCACAAAGGAGGATGTTGTATGCCAGAACAACCCTAAATGGTATTCCCGGGTCTTTGGTGGATTTTATTTTATGTGCTTAATCTGAGGTAGAACGGTCTGACTTGAGATAGTTCCACCAGTGGGAGCCCATTTAGGCTCCCCCATTTTCCTTTTATCACATGAGAGTTCTTCACGAATCCACATTCTTTCCCCCCACTGTGTGCTCCCAAAGTGCTCTGTGGGTTCTGCTTCATAGGCATATTTTGGACAAGTCTGCAAATAAAATTTTACCTTCCATCATGACGTAAGGTAATTTAAAACAGGCTGTGTGTGCAGGGATGAAAGGGCAGAAGTACTTTCAACAATAAGATATATTACAACTCACAGCTACCTCTTTATCAGATGTGTTGAAAGAAAGCCATGCCTTTTTACATGGCAGAATTCCCTTTTTGAGGCAAAGGCTTACTGAAATCTTCTTAAAGAGTCATTAGTGTCTTTGAAATAAAACTTCAAGTGAAAAGTGTCAACAATTGTCGTGAAAAAATGAACCATAAAGATTTCAACTTGAATTAGGGTCTCTTACTAATGATTCTTGGGAAGGAAAGCTGAGGTTCCCTCAGCAAGTGGGCAAGGGATTCCCAGAGTAACAACAGAGGACCAGAGGGAGGCTCAGGTTTTAAATGTGCCCTGGGGATGAGGGTGCAGCTCACCAATGCGTGGACTTGCTCAGAATGCACAAGGCCCCGGATAGGCTTGACTGCCAGTATCGCAGCATGAACAGACAGGTATAGAAATAAAGTGAACACTAAAATATGCAGACAATGGAGTGTTAGCTCGCCTTCAAAAGGAATGGTGTTCTGAGACATCAGGGAAACCAAGGCTAGTACACCAACTGAGACGAACCAGCCAAATACTGCATGGCTCCATTTAGCTGAGGTCCCCACAATAGTCAAATATAGAGTCAGGGAGGGAAGAGTTCCAGGAAGAGGAGGGGATGTCTCAGGCGTGTCCAGAGTGTCCAGGGAGTGGTACCAGGAACACGTGCTGTAGCCTATGTGAAGCATCAACCCACGAAGGTTCTGAAACAGGACTTGGCACTCCTGAAACACTGTGGGGTGGCATGCGGCAGCTTGACCGAGAAAGCACTCTCATGCTGCAGGGGGGCTGACACTATCTCCGTCACCAAGGGAGACGGAAGAAGGCTTCTCCCAACCCCACCCCTCAATACTCACTCCTTGATGGTTTGTACATGAACAGATGCAAGGAAACATCATTTGCTAGGAGGGTTTTTATGAGTCTTCCAGTACAGGTGGGGACATGACACCCGATGGCTCACATGTGTTCTAGAACTATATGAGAATAACTAGAAGGAGCTTTGACTATACCTGGGACTCTAAGCGCATCTTAAGTACAGCAGTGGCAATGATCAGCATCCTGCCATCCAGAGGCTGCCAATGCTTTCCACTGCTGTCATTAATTGGTACCTAATATACACTCAGGGCTCTCAGAGGAGGCTCCCAGGGCATTTGCTAACTAGTGGAGGAACACCAGTGAGAGATGAATGTTCCTAATACCTTTGCTCAGGTGTCACTGGGACCAGGTTGGCAGAGAGGGTACCCAAAGGAAGACTGTACAGGAAAATGGAAGACACAGTCCTTGCTGGGTTGAAATGGCTAGACATGTTTATACAAACAAATATGTTCAATGCTTCATCCGTAGGGCAAATGATGCCAGGCTTGAGTGGCCCTCCAAGTCACCTACCTGTTAAGCATAAAAGCCTCCCCAGGCTCATGGGATTACAGCAGGGTCTAAAGTTGAAACATCAGTGTAAAAGCCATGTGATGTCCAACTCAAAGACATGGGGTTAGATGGGGAGCACTCCCTTGAGAAAGTGCGGGTGAGTGAGCTCATCTAGGAGGGAGGTCATAGCTGTAGGTGGATGGGAAAGAGGAGCTGGGTGTACCAGACACCCCACCTGGGAGGAGAACCCGGGAGCAAAGGTGTAAATGGATCCTGTCGGACCACTGGGAAGTGAGAAGGGAGGCAATGGGCAGTCTCTGAAAACCTCCCAGAGCTATCTCAGAAGTTCAGCAGGAGAAAAAACAGCGAACTGCAGATTCTCATCATATGTTGCCACTGAGCTAAAATATATCATGCTGTATTTTCAGACAGGGAGAAAATACCTAGGAATGGAGACATTGTAACCCAGCCTTTCTTCGTATGTGGCTTCAGGGTCTATAGACAGTGGGATGGGAAGGCATATAAAAAGATGTATTATCTATCTGCCTGTCCACCATTTGTCTATCCATCATCTATCCTCCCTCTCCATTCATTTCTTCCTTCCCTCATCAATCATATGTTCGTATCCTCTGTCTCCCCACCTGCCCTTCTCTCTCTCCCACACACACTCTATCTTTCTCATTGTAATCCTCCACAGATATTCACAACTTGGCCCATGGTCTTGGTTTCCATCACCACACATAACCCAAGAGCCACCAATCACCGGCTGTTTGAGGCCTATGCAACCAAGGGTTGCCCAGGATATACAGAGGATTCAGTGTTGTTAGATTAAGGTGTGAACTGGAACTGGTCCCCCATTATCCGCAGAACTCTTCCAGTTCAGTTAGCATCTTATCCCAGTTGGAATATAGCTCAGAGAAGGAGAGAATACTTAGCATGTATGAGGTCTGGTTCCAATCCCCAGTAGTACTTTATTCTTATACTCATTGACCTGTCCTGACTTCTGCAGTGTACACAGTCAGTTCTCCATGTTCTCGGACCAAAAATGTAGTTGAGTCTATGATAAAATCTGTGTTGAATATCTACAGATGTTTTTGTCATTACTACTTGTGCTGGCTAGTCTTATGTCACCTTGACACAACCTCAATTGAGAAAATGTCTCCATAAGATCCAGCTGTAAGGCATTTTCTTAATTAGCAATTGATGGAGGAGGGCTGAGTGGGTAGTGCTGTCTCTGGGCTGGTGGTCCCAGGTTCTATAAGAAAGCAGACTGAGCAAGTCAGGGGAAGCAAGCCAGTAAGCAGCACCCCTCCGTGGCCTCGGCATCAATTCCTGACTCCAGAATCCTGCCCTATTTGAGTTCCTCCTGACATCTTCAATGATGAGTGTGCTGTGGAAGTGTAAGCCAAATAAATCCTTTCCTCTCCAACTTGCTTGTTGGTCATGGTATTTCATCACAGCAATAGAAACCCTAACTAAGATACTATCTAAACAGCACAGAGGAACAGCTGGTTCTATCTAGAGATGGTTTAAAGGAGGGTGTGTTTAAATCGCATATGGATGCCATGGGATGCTGTACAGAGTATTTTAGCACTCTTGTACTTGAGTCTCCTTTGGGAGTCCTGGAAACCAAGGCCTGAAGGACATGGACATTCAAGTGACCAAGTGAGTTCCTTCCTTTAGTGAGGTTTCAGACTATAGAAATGACATCACCTATCAAGCTAAAGACACATTTTTAAACAAAGTACCAAAGCCCTCAAACCCCTGCTACCCACTGATTCTTTTGAAGTATCTCTCTCACTTCCTGTGGGCCAATCATGTACATATGCCCACCCTATCCATGAGCAGTTTTCTCTAGAGAGAATGAGAGACAGGTCCCTGGAACCTTAGACCCAGCCAGAGCCATGTTCAAAGAAAAGCTGTCTTTGCTACAGGGTTGCTGTGAGGATCCGAATCCTGAAAGCAGGAGCAGCTGGAACAGCGCATGTCAGAATCTGCAGGCTGTGCTGTCCTAGACACTTGCGTGTTTAATATTTTTATTGTTGCTCCAGTATAGTTTGTCACTTCACAGTAGCTGAGGTGGTGAAACACAACTAAATGAAGCAGCATCCCATTATTGTAATAATAATAATAATAATAATAATAATAATTTTCTTCCCTTTGAAAGGCATGGGCTTAGGGGTGGAGCTCACTGGAGCCCTGAATTCCATCCCCAGCACCCCAAACAAAAACAAGACAAAAAGGCAAACATGTAAATATACCCAAAAGAGTGGTTACTCTTCAACATCAAACCTGTTCTTTTAAAACGCATTTTAATTTCCCTCCCCCATTAAAAAGTTGATGTATTATTATTATTACTTGTGTGTGTGTGTGTGTGTGTGTGTGTGTGTGTGTGAGCTCAAGTGTGAAGACAAATTGTGCAGAGGTCACTTCTCTCCATTCA
Source organism: Peromyscus californicus insignis (assembly GCF_007827085.1). NCBI lineage: Eukaryota > Metazoa > Chordata > Mammalia > Rodentia > Cricetidae > Peromyscus > Peromyscus californicus. The sequence continues at coordinate 77,313,335 of NW_026294606.1, read as the reverse complement.
CCTTTATGGGAGAGTCAGGGGTAGAACTCAGATCCCCAGGCTGCTCCTGAGAGTGACACCCGCTGAGCCACCTCCTTGCCCCATCAACATCTGTCCGTCATCATTACGACTATATGCATGGAGTGTTTGCCTAGCATGCTTGAGGTCCCAGGTTTTATAGCTACCCTACCCCCACCCCTGCCCCCAAAGGGAAACAAACATTTCTGATAAAAGTCCACACTTCATAGAGTGAATCAGTACGTGCTATACGGTAGAAAGATCCCCAGGAAAACAAGATAAACCACTTCATCCTATGAGAAGTCATCCCCTACTACAGACTTCTTATTTTCTAACCATATCCTAAAGCATGTCTGCCAAGGAGCTCACATATTCCTGTCATCGTAGAGCGCTATAATTAACTGAACGGTACTAGGCCATGCCTCCAGGGTGTGGACTCTCTTGCTCCTCACAGAATAGGAGTCCACTGCAGCAGGCCCTGCCAGTCTGGCCTCAGACACCAGCCTCCTGGGGCTGCCTAATAAGGTCATCTGCAAGTTGACTGGCTGGCTTATAGGTCACCCACTGTTTACCCTGCAAACTGGGCTGGCAGGCAAAGCAGGAGACTACCTTTGGCAGACAAAGGGTTACCCATTGCCAAAACCTCTAAATGGACTGCACAGAGATCCATTAACATAATAATAGAAACTCCTCCCAGCAGAGGACAGACTTCAGAGATGCGGTCTACTTTACCTGTTTGAAGTAAGGGTCCCTTCTGCAGGGCCTGGAGCTATTAAAAGAGAATTTCTTTTTCTCTCTGACTTCTCCTAGCCTTTTGAAGGTTCATCAGAGAACTCTCAAATGGCAGTCTTCAGAAGACCCTGGGTAGCATGCACATTTCTCCAGGCAGTTCCCTGACTTCAAAATAGCAACCTCCGGTGGCAAATACACGCATGTCCTGGATGCTTACAAGTCATTTCCTGGGTCAGGTGCAGCCAACAATCTACATCATTCCAGAAAATAAGCAAACACCCATTAACAAAAATACATTTCTGTATTTTTAGAGGAGGAAGCTGGGGTGCTGATCACACCGTACTCAGATACAAGCACTCATTATCTGATCCTATTAAGACTCAGCTCAAAGACTCCCAGGCCCCTTGCACGTCTATGTAAGGACAAGGAGCAGGGATGCATTGCACACCACTCCTCCCTGGGCACAAGTCTCCACCAGCTTCCAGTCATCTGCCCCTTTGCCATCCAGCGGGCATTCCACTCTCTCCAGAATGCATACACCCCCAAAGTCTTAAACATCAGCTTCTAAACTTTCAACAGGGTCTCGTAGGAAATTCAAAACTGGGGCAAAATTGGGAAGGGCAGGTCAAGGAGACAGAAACACATTCAAGGACAGAATTCGCAGGGACCTTAAATCAGAATCCCACAGGCAGAATGTGTGCCCTAATTCAGAGTCCCCCAGGTCAAACGCGTGGCCAACCCCGCCCCTCCCGCCCCCCAGCTCCATCATTGTCCTATTCTTTCCATTACTGTTGTGTCCAGTGTGAGCAGGTTGGTACTCACATATCATCTCTCTATAATTTCTTAGTGACTCAATAGTTAGCATGCAGCAGACATTCTTTGCTTCTCCGGGGAATAGAGTTTGTGGGGCTTGAGACAAGAACTATGAAAAACAGCGGTCTATCACAGGCTAATGTGTTAGGGGTGTTAATGTCAGGTCAGCTTCTAGTTTTCCTTAATCCAAGTTAAATAGTTCCCAGGGGATTCTGTGGTGGAGGTTATTGGAAATTCCTGTCTGGGAGACAAGGACAGCACAAGCTCCCTCTTTGAGCCCTGCAAACAGTGGTGTTGCAGAGCATGGCTGTCTCCGAAAGGTAAGCGTCACTCACAGCCTCAACTCTTCCCTCGCTCACAACCTTGACCCTGGAGGGATCTGCTACGGCTTTTCTAAGTCAGGCAAATCAGGCAATAATCACATCTTCCAACAGGTGTGCCTCAGTCTTCTTACAACATTAACAGTCTGGTTAATGAACCCCTCTGCTCTGGTATTGCTAGGAAAGTAAACATCAGCTTTGACGCTTCTTAGGATTTAAGTTCCCCTATCAAAAGATGGAGACATCTGGGTTTTGTTGAGGCCCATTCAGAGAAAGCTAAATCCTCCTGATCAAAAGAATAGAATCTAGCCGGGTGGTGGTGGTGCACACCTTTAATCCCAGCACTCGGGAGGCAGAGCCAGGCGGATCTCTGTGAGTTCGAGGCCAGCCTGGGCTACCAAGTGAGTTCCAGGAGAGGCGCAAAGCTACACAGAGAAACCCTGTCTCGAAAAACCAAAAAAAAAAAAAAAAAGAATAGAATCTATATACCACCTGACATTCTAAACTACCCAAAATATTACACACTTTTCCCTCCTCCCCTTAAGAGTAAATCCAGCGGGACCTGCCAATCACCTAGCCAGGGGCCCGCCGCCCCCCACCCCCACCCCCGGAAAACCAATTCACTTGAAGCCATGTTAAGGAGATGGGAGGAATAGTTATCTCTTTAATAAGGTATTCTCCAGACTGATGCATGCAGAGCTATCATGTAGCATTATGGCCTGCACACTTGAACATAACTTTTCCTTTTCTTTCAGATCCTGGCCAAAGCCTGGGTATGCTTTCCCTGACAGACTGGACCTTTTTTGCTGGTTCTCTTAAGTTCCCAGCCTGCAGCCCACCTTCCACTAGGCGGCTGTTGGTGAACCGTGCAACTCCATTGCTGAGCCTGCCTGCTTTCTCGGACTTTCTAACTCAAAAGGCATGGCTTGCTCTTTCTCTTCTTCATCTCCTTCCTCCCAGGAACTATTGGGGTTGATAGCTTGATTATCCAGTTTGGTTTTGTTTTCTCAGACTCTAATAAAACTCTCCTTGGGCTTCCTTTTTTAATCTGTTCATAAATTATTTTTATCAGCGAGATGGAGAACCCCAAAGGGAGGCACCAATTTCCCAGGTGACAGTCTGGGTGGGTGCAGGTGGAGTTGCTCAAAGGTCCACTGTAACAGCCAGAAACTATTGGTTGGCTCCTGTGATTGCTTGAGTCCCAAAGCAGGTAATTCTTCCAGGATGAGCTAGAGTGAAAGCGCTGAGTGTCCCCTCTTCTCCCCAGAGGCTAGCTTTGGTGGAGTCCTAAGAGCACTCCCACCAGGTGCCAATCATATTGGCTTCAGATTTTGTGCCCAAGCTCTGTCAACCAAGACATCTCAGAGACAGCTGGGGTTGCAGTACGGCCAGGGTCTACTCAACCATCCCCACGGGGTCCAACGTCAGAGCTCAGCATCTCCAAAGAAAAGACAGCAGCGAAGAACACATGGATGTCGGGCAGGTGGGGCAGTCTTTCCATTCCAGCTCCTCTAGAGGCTGGGGCAGGACCGCAAGGACTGCTGCCCGCAGAGCGAGTTCAAGGGTAGCCTGGGAAACTCCATCTCAAGACAAAAAGTTTAAAAAAGGGGTGTGTGTGTGACTTAGCTCAGTAGAAGAGCACTTGCCTAGCCCCCTCAAGGCCCTGGGCTCAGTCCCCAGCACCAAATAAAAACAAAATAAAAAGAGAACTGATGAGCTGGATGGCTCCACGGGTAAGAGTGTTGCAAAAATGTGAGAACTTGAGTCTGGGTCTTTAGCACCAATGTCAAACGTCATACACTGTAACCTCAGTGCTGTGAGGAACTGAGGCAGGAGGATCATTGGGATTTGGGGGCAGCTAGCCTAGCTCCAAAATGGTGAGCTCCATATTCAGTGAGAAAGCATGTCTGAACACAATAAAGTACAGAGGGACAGAACAGGACACCAGATGTCTCTGGCCTCCACATGTGTGTACACCTGTGCCGGCATACACATATGCACAAATTCCATATACATATAGGCTCATACCACACACACACTGCACAAAGTAAATAAAACCATCAGCAATGTGTACGAAATTATTACTGATTTTATTCTAACTTATTATAACGTTGTGAAAGAAAAATCCTTTCTTGAAATCCCTGTGCCTCTGTCCTTAACAATGAAGTCACTGTCAGCTTGCTGTCCCACAGACGGAGGCATCCAGATAGGCTCCCAGCCAGCCAGCCATTCACACACCTGCTGTGCTAGGATGGCACTGGAGTTGAAGGTGTGGAATTAGTCACTGTCTATTGTCTAAGCGGGGGGATGATACCACCTAGCCCCACCCCACACTGAAACCACACCAACTATACAGACAGAACAAGGGGCTTTGTCAGGACCTTATCATGTTCTTAGGGGGAAAGGGTTCTTCTCCATTTTAACATGTACATTTCATTTTTTTTTTTTTTGAGACAGGGTTTCTCTGTGTAGCTTTGTGCCTTTCCTGTAATTCACTCTGTAGCCCAGGCTGGCCTTGAACTCACAGAGATCTGCCTGCCTCTGTCTCCTGAGTGCTGGGATTAAAGGCATGCGCCACCACCGCCCGGCTACATTTCATCTTTTGACTTCAGATGAAATACACTGTTTAATAGGTGGTAGGAAGTGTTCTTAAAATCATTAAAGACTAAATCAGGCCTCAGTGTGCCACATGCCTAGCGTGTACAGAGGTCTGAGCTTGATCCCCAGCACTACAAAAAAGGAAAAAGAAAAAGAAAAGAAAAAAAAAAAAGGCCAACTCATTGTTTGTTGTCTATTTATAAGACGTTATTTTTAAACACATTATCAGGCTATTTTCATGGGTGTATTTTTAACTCAGACACATGTTCACCCTGTGCTAAGTTTAAAATACATTGATGTAGTTCTAAGATTTCTCCTGCAGTACTAAGTTTATGCAGTCCTTGTAGCTAGAGCTAAGTCAACCAGCTAAAAGTACCAGCTTTTGGAAAGAATGCCTTAAAAACTCATCCCTTCACTGCACTATGTCGACCCCTAGTGGTGAAAAGAAATTAGTGCTTTTTTTGCATTTTTCTAAAGTCAATTTTACAAGTCATAACAAATCTGGAGGCAAAAACATTTTTGTTTAAAACAGCTTAGCTATCTCCAAGATACTTATGAAGCTAAAAGTTAGAAAATCTGCTCAGTTACTTATTCAACAAATATTCCCAGTGCACTCTCTTACATGTCTTGGGCTGGGACACAGGGACTCTGGTTCCAGCAATGGGCTCATACATCAAATGTCTAATATGATGCCCAGCATGCCCACGGGCCTCATGTTCACATGTATGTGCATTTTATGTGTGAGGACCACCAAACACCCACATTGCTGTGATTTCATATCACTGGCTTCTTTCTTCAACACCCCACCTTCTTCCATGGTTTCTCACCCCACCCTCATCAAGTACCCTGGTGTGTTGAGGGGTCCAACTGTAATTCTAACTAAGAGGTTTTCTCATCAGCCAAATAAAAGGGCATTGCCATTTTTAAAGGTCTATATTATAAACTAAAATATTTACAGTTATAAAAGTGAGGCAGACTCGTAAAAAAGTAATAGATCTTGCCGTAAAAACTGACGTGCAATAAATGTTTTGTATGTAAACATTCCAACTGTGTGAACATTGTATTCAAAGCCTCATGTCTGACAGAGTGGGAAGCATGATATCAAGACCAGAAGACACTGACTTTGCCCCATTGCTCAGAACCCTGACATTTTGATTTTTAACGGCAGTATGAGAATGATACCAAGCCTAGATATGTGAGTCCTCATGATGTAGACGGATTAGCTGTGACATGGGACAACAGAGAGGGCTCTCACTCCAGCTTGGAGACTTAGACGAGGTCATGTGAAAGTCTCTAGCATGCTCTGGCTACATGTGCGAACCCACAGTCTCTGGTGATTTCTGATGCTCATTCTGTGTGCTTGAATGGGAAGCATCTGGCCTTGACTGCTGCTAGTCCTTTATACTGAAGCTAGGAGCTACTTGTGTGTATGTTCATGGCATGTTAAAAGATGTCTCTGAAAAAACTGTCACTACAGTTTGACCTGCTTATGTATAATGTGCACATTCTATTTGTCAACACATTACCTGTTTTTAAAGACAATAAAGACACTTGGATATACGACAAAAGGCCAGGGAATCAGCCTTGTAAAGGCTGAGTACGGCCAGGCACATGCCTTTAATCCCAGCTCTCGGAAACCAGAAGCATATGGATCTCTGAGTTCGAGGCCAGCTGGGTCTGCATAGTCCAAGTTCTAAACCAGCACCAGTGAGAGCTACACAGTAAGACCACGGCCAAAACAAAACAAAAATAAACAACACAACAATAGAAAGCTGAATAGGCGTAAGTTGACATTTCTGTTCAAAACACCCTCTCACCCGGTTGCTAAGACCCTTCAGCTGACAGTGGAGGCCCCATAAGAGCTTTTCAACTGACAAGGGGCCCACAGTGAAGAACCCTCATGGCCACCGAGGGAAGAGTGAGCATCCTGCAAGGCCTAATCTATGACCCTTACCATGTACAAGGATAAATGGTCAGCACAAACAGCCCATTCTAAAACATGACAAGTGAGTTCTGTTAGCTAAAGTCTTCTGACAGAGAGAGAGAGAGAGAGAGAGAGAGAGAGAGAGAGAGAACAAAACAGTTGACCTTCAAGCAAAATCTGTGCAATTGTGCTCCATGTCTCAACAAAGCTCAAATTATTCATCTAAATATTCCTTCCTGCCAAGACCTAGCTCCCATTCCACTGATTCCATGCTAATTAATTTTTCAGGGCTGAAAAAGAGATGGTGGAGACAGGTTCAAATTCAACTCACTTTCTAAATTTAAGGAAAGGGAATTCTCAGGTTCTAATGATCTGTTTAACAGTTTTACACAGACATCAGTCTCAGGCCATTCAAGGCCAACGCTGAAAGTTATCAAACACTGATCTAGCTGAAGGCATCGCCAAGCCCACAGCCCTGATCTCAGGACTGCACTTGACACTTTCTGACTAGCAGCCACCCTGGTATTTAAACAGTTAGTGGGCACTTGTAAGAGAAAGTTTCTATAATCCCATATGGAATTATATTAAAGTTTTTGCACGTTTAAAAGAGCTTGCTAAGGCTAGAACTGAGACCCACCAGGGCACTCTCAAGACCAGCCTGGCACTGCTGGGGGAGGAGCCTGGCAGAGATGGGAAGGTGAGGAGGGGCATTCATCCAGGATGGCCGCTGGATATCAGCCCCAGACTGCAACAGCAGCGATAGATTTAACATGATAGAAAGGCATGACCACACGGCCGATCACTGTCCGTTCCACTCAGCTCACTACCCAGTCACATGACGGAGAATGAGCAACGAGAAATGCAGAATCAAAGCAAAAATACTTGTGGCATCTTTGTAACTCTTCTTTCCAGGTGAAAATACACAGTGCACAAGGCACTACTGCTCTTTCCAGCCCAGGGAAGGGCACACAAGGTGCCCTCTGGCACCTGACAGCTCCCTGCCATTGTGTTGTATCTTCAGTTCCCCACTCCAGAGTGACGGTAATTAAGTGACCGCTTGTAGGGGCTCTCTCTGTGCTCCACGTTTGCCACTCAGTTTCTTCCTTTGCCTTTAACTGAGATGGGTGTACCGGGCTCAGGGAGCCTCAGACATCCTGTGCCCTTGGCTGTGCAAAGGCTCTTCACTCCAGGATCCACTGTTACCAGCAGACACGCTCAGGCCCCAGACTCCCTCTCCTGCAGCATTAGCCAAATCATTTTGATGACTGCAGTCACATGGTAAGGCCAGCAGTGTGCATGCCAGCCGTGTGCCACAGGTGAGACAAGACAAGCCACATGCCCCTCCCTTTCCATGGATGTTCTTCCTCAGGGAGTGCTCCCCCATGCCCAGTGGCCTCTGCATCGGAGTGCCCATCTTCACCTTGACTTCCTAATGATCTTTTCTCTAGGTACATAGATTCTGGGGGATCCACATGTTAGAGCAGTTATAGTGCTGGGAAGATGTGGGAAGAAGGGTAATGCCATCTAGGGTACCCCGTGCAGCTCCTAGATAGGAAGCCAGAGGAGGTTTCCAATCCCTTCCTGGGCCATCGAATGTCCCATCTTCTCATGATGGAAATCAAAATTCTCAGTCTGTGCCTTCTAGAGAATTCTTGCCAGGTAGATATCAATGAAAACACAGCTACATCCACAGTTACAGCACACAATGAGCTTTCAATTGCTCACTTCACACTCATGCTACAAAAACGGACGCCAGAGAGTATTTTATAATTTACAAAGTGTTTGGTCGACATGGTTGGCTTCCTGGATTCCTGCAGGCCAGAAGTTCAGTGCCATCATCTTCATTTCACAGATTAAAAAAGGGACCTCCAGAGAGGTTTAAACACAGGGCTAGTGACAGAGCCGGAAACAGTGTCCCGAGAAGGTACCTGGACAGCCCTGTTCATGGCTGTATTAGTTACACACTGTCGTCAGCATACGGAAGCAACCCACCTGTTCATCAAAGTATGAGCAAACAAAATGCCCAAGTGGGCGCCCTCAACGACATTGTGCTCAGCCTTAAAAAAGAAAAACATTGCAGGCTGGGAGATGAGCAGAGTGGCAGCTGTGAAAGCATGAGGCCTGGGTTCAGATCCCTAGAACCGTGCAAAGTTAGATGTGTAGCGTTCATCTATAATCCCAACCCTCCTACAACAATATGGGAGCACAGACAGGAGGACCTCCTAGCGCCCACGGGCCAGCTGGCCTTGCATGCACACCAGTGAACAAGAGACTGTTCCAAACAGGGTGGAGAGCAAGGACTGAGACCTGATGCTATCCACTGATCTCCATACCCACAAACCTTGTCACATGTATACATGAGCATGTGTGCACACACACAGACACACACACTTTTGTTTGTTTGTTTGTTTTTGAGACAGAGTTTCTCTGTGGAGCCATGGCAGTCTTGGTCCTGGCTGGCCTCGAACTCAGAGATCCATCCTCTCTGTCTCCTACCTGCTGGGATTAAAAGTGTGTGCCACCACCACCTGGCGTTGCACACATTTTTTTTTAAAGAGGGCAATTCTAATGTGCATCACAACAAAAAAGGACAAAAGTTGAAATGGGGACTGTCAGCAGGTGGAGGAGAGGAACTGGGGTCCTATTGTTTAGTGGGTGACATGAGAATTTTAGCTTTTCAAGATGAAAAGGAGGGGTCCTGTATGGGGTGGTGGTGATGGCAGCACATTACAAACACATTTAATACCACTCACCTATGTGCATTTAATATGTTTAAGATACTCTCTCATCAGATCTGTTTTGTTACAGTATGAAAAACTGGGAGGGAACAAAACCCCAGGGGACTGTTGAGAGCTGCAGAAAACACAAAGAGTTAACAGGCTAATTCTGAGCCAAGGCTGTGGGACTAAGAAAAGGCTGTGCAGATCTCTGACAGCTCCAGATGATCTTTGGGCCCCTGGGGGTGAAGCCATAGTCAGAGGGGGCCTAACATGCCAAGGCAAGTAGGCCATCAAAACCTGTCTCTGCAGTTCTGGTTTCTGTAGGGAAGTGGGAACATCGGACAGCATGGTCCTAGGGGACAGCATGGTCCTAGAGCAGTGACAGTGACTAGTTCTGGGTTGGGAAGAGTCTGGAAGTGTAGGTGGGGACAAGCAAAGCAAGAGCCACCGTGCTGTGTGAACAGCCTCTTTGCTTTGATTCTAAACTGCTCTGCTCACACCTTGGCAATGGGGGCCACCGAGATGCTAGATAGGAGAGAAGGCTGGAGAGATGCCTTGGTGGATAGGAGCCCCTGCAGAGGACTGCAGTTCAGATCCCAGCACCCATATGGGGTAGCAGCTCATGGCTGTCTGGAACTCCAGCTCCAGGGATCTGATGCCCTCTCCTGGTCTCTGTGGGTACCCACAGGCACGTCATGCACATACACATAATAAAAATACTCATATACATAAGTAAAAGTAAAGTAAATCTTAAAGGAAAAAAGGAGGGTTATAAGAGAAAGAAAAGAAAAGAGATTCTCCCTGCATTCTTCTGGTGATAAATTTGGAACACAAGCTCACGCACTCAGGAGCCCAGCCAAAGTTGAACAGAAACCGTGTTGTGCACAGCAGCTGCCTCGGGCACCTTTCTCAGCACAAAACAGCCTCTCCCCACGGCTTCTCAGCAGCAGCTTCATAGACTTTTAACGGAGGTGAGGGTTTGGGTAATCCTTGCCAGCCAACATGTCATCTTGTTTAGCATTAGAAATATTTGATCGTGTAGATTTGGCAAAGAAAACAGGTTTCCTATTGCAGGAGCGCTTCATCTCTGCAGAAACTTGCCTGAGCAAGTCAGACAGAAGATGGAGAGGATGGGTCTCTGCAGACACTGACACAACACGCAAGTCTTATGCCTGCCCATGACCTCCCCATGAATGCACAGAAAATAGCCTGGAGCACAAGACAAGCTCTAAAAGCATGGCTTTTCTTCAGGGACACCGGGGCTGGAACCCAGGGCCTCAGGCACGTTAGGTTAGGGGATCTACCACTGAGCGACCAAATGAACCTTTTTGTCCTCTATGTGCTCTTCCTTGTTTATTCTTCAGTATTCCCCTGCCGCCGCCAAACATGTGTTTCTCTAGGCAGAAGTAAGAAGAATTCCCTAGTAAGAAAACCAGTTCCCTAGAACCTAAGAGTTAAGATCTGGGTACCCAGCAGGTGAATGCACTGTACTGTCTGGTAAATGTGGGGAAAGCTTGTCGATTACACATTGCGATTATCACCATGCAGCTCTGCACTGGCCAATGCTTAGGTCTACGAAGTTCCTGCTACTTCTAACAGGAGGTGGCGAGTGCTGCACGAATAGAAATTAGATCCAATGCAAAGTACTGACTGACAGGGGCCTGCCTCCTGATGTCTGTCTTTTCAATTTGATTTTGGTTATTTTGGTGTATGTGTGTCTGTCCAGAGGGAGACCTGTAGGAGCCACTTCTCTTCTTCCATCCTGTGGAGCCTGGGGAGGAACTCAAGTGGTCATGCCTGGCAGCAGGCCGGCTCATCTGCCGAGGCACCTCGTGGTCCATGTGTGCTCTTTCTTTATCATGTTTTCCTGGCCCCATTCCTCCTCATCACTGATGCATTTAGCTCATGTGCTAACTTGAAAGGCTTGTGTGTTTGTTTCGGTTTTCATCCTCTGCATCTCAGAAACATGTTATAACAATTGTAGGGGTTTTATCTTCCAAGAAAAACAGCTAACAATAGCAGCATAAACATGTTCTCCCACAAAGGCGGGCAACACACGCTTCCTACCCGCCACAGTTCATTTGGGCACAGCATTTTCCAAATTGCTACGTGCCAGGTTTCATCTGAATGCCAGGTTTCATCTGAACTGACGAGCACATCAGGTTTACCAAACCCAAAGCTGGAGCTAAAAGCAAAAACACGAAGATGAAAGCATCCCTGCCGACTGCAAGGGGGACACTGCTAAGCAGTTAGGGAGCTCTGTGCATGGGATGGCATCATTCTGACCCCGGAAACAAGTTTAAGATGAGCCATGCCTTTTCTTAATCTATCTCCTTGGGCCTTTGATTCTGGAGGAGCCATATGCTTGGGGTGTAGTTACACAAGGTGGTTCTTGCCACAGGTCCATTTCAAGATAGAACCTGAGACATTCCACCCTAATGGAAACATTCAGACATACTGTAGGTGATACTTAATGGAACGGTTATCCTGACTGGGGTGCAGCTCAGGGCACAGCATTAGGTCCTGGGTTCCATCCTCAACACTCCAGCAGGGAGAAAAAGCAACAAAACACACACACACACACACACACACACACACACACACACACACACACACACACACACACACACCACTCCAGCTGGTAGAAATCATGGAGTCTTAGGACAGATGTGAGTCCAATCTCAGCTTCAGAGTGTTCCAGCTCTGGCTCTCAGGCCAGTTTGTACCGAAAACATTGACATCTGTAACAGAGTGCTGAGCTTAACTATGGGCTTGGGCCTGGGTGGCCTCAGTCACTGCTGCTCTGCACGCATCTCTGCCCCCTATCCCTTCTCTTTCCTGCTGTATTGGTGGGCACGTGCTCACACAGCCTTTCTAAATGATCAGGACACGTACGTACCTGATTGTTGCCAGTTTTTCCTTCTGCTAGTCCAATGTTTGTTGGTTTCATTATAAATTTAATTTACCAAAACCTAGAGATAGCATTTGGGATGTCTGTGGTAAATCTTTCAAATCCTGAAAAACCTGGTCATGATATCATATCGCAGTCTATTTTCCCTTACCAATGTACACACTTATTAACAACCCTAAATGCCATCAAGTACCAAGAGTTTAGATTAGTCTGCAATAACTCAAAAACAAGGAGAACATTTCTGAATGCCTCAATTATGTGTCCTCTGCACAGGGAACAGCTTCCAGCATGCCTGGAAGCCAGGCTCCCAGGCACAGACACCCGCTGCACTGAGCTTGTCCACAAAGCATCAGTGGGTGAAGCACCCCCACCAGAGTGATTCAGGGAAGATAGGAGAGACATTTCCAGCCATGGGTACCAATGCTTAAGAGGTCAACTCTCCCAAGGAAGTCTGTTAACAGTGTTTGGAAGTGTCAGCGGTCAGTGTTTGATATGCTAAACATGCAAATGGTCAGATCTGGAACAAGTGTAGACAATTGTTAAAGAATGGAGGTGTGAGAGCTGGGGAGATGGCTCAGTTGGTAGAGTGTCTGCTGCACAAGCTTGGGGACCTGAGTTCAATCCCCAACACACACATACACACGTACATGGCATTAGAGATGAAATATATATAATATATAAATAATATATATAATATATATAAATAATATATATAGGTAGTACTGATAAAAACAAAATAAAGAAAGCTGGCATTGAGCCCCCCTAACTCTGTCTTCCTCTCTCTGCCTCTTAAAAGATATACCAAATGCAAATACAACAAGTATTTCCAATGCTTTCTTCCTTATAAAGAAAGGAAAGAGAGAGGGTGGGAAGAGAAGTTCCTAATTTTGTTCCTTAAAAGACCATAAATAAAGCTTTTGTGTTTCCAAACAAGAGTTTGGGGTCGGGGCAGGGTGTGAAGTAAGAAGGGTGCGAGGGTGTGCTAATACACATTTTTAAAAAACAAAAATGGAAAAGTATTCAGCGTGCAGCTGCTTGAACTTAAGCCCGAGACAGTGAAACGGCGCTGGCTCCAGGTTACAAAACGCTCCTAAGAGCCGTGATATAATTTATGGGCAGACAGTTCATCTGATTTCTTCCCCAGTCGGTTAAAGCATGCTTGGTGCTCATATTTAATAGAGCAGCTGGCGGGATCAGGAGGGAGGTGATGAAATGTTGCAGGAATGAGCAGGGTGCTTTCTCTCTCAGCAGTCACAATAATATCTGACTTAATCGAAGGGCCCATCCTGGGCTGGCAGGACACACTGTGCACAAAATACACATTGAGGCAAACATGTCATGGGTACCTACCACATATGTTTTCAAATGACCTAACTGTTATTTTTGGAATTTTATTCAGCTTCATATATATAAAAAAAGTAGACCACTAATGGATGTCACAGAAAGCCAGGGCTCAACCTGCAAAGATACCTGCATGGACCTGAAGGTTCCCATGGATGTATTCCAGTCCTTGCTCACTTCTCTCGCATGTAGGAGTTTCCTCTGCGTCTTTACACAGTTTCTTTACACAAGTTAATTAAGATCCTCATTTTTCATTCCATACACAAGTATCGGAGTGCAAGTTGTCCTCAGTGACGTATTTGGGAGGCCTCTGAAACAGGTATGCAGGTGGCTTCCTCTCTTCCCAGAGCTGCACAGTATTCCACTGCACACAGTTTGCTAGGTCACCTCCTTAGAGGAGACCAAGGTTCCAGTCTTGTGCAACTTCTAACAGAGCTGCAGTGTGTAACCCCGACCGTAATCATGTCTGAAAGAATCCGGACAGAAACTGCCAAATTGCTCTTCCTCGGCATCGTGCCACCTTACATTCCCATCAACTGAAGTTTCCCCACAGCCTCAGCCATCTTAGTGTCTGATCTAGAGCTAGAGGTTCGCTGGTCTGAGACGGCCCAGGCACTGCCCATTTTCCCTCACCAGTAAGGCTGAGTCCTTTCCTGTTTCAGCACATTTGGATGTCTTTCCGTTGTTGGGAGCTGACTGTTCAGATCCTTTGTGTACTTTTAAGGATTTCTAGACGTTTCTATGTTAGTATGTTAGTCAATGATCTGTGACACAGGAGTTGTAAACAATCCGATCACTTTTCTCTTTGGTGCATTTTTTACATAGATGAGGAAGCACTTCAAAATCATTTTTAGGCATCTTTTATGCTTTGGGGATTTGAAATCAACTGGAAAGTTCTGCCAAATCCATAGCTGTGAAGAATTCCCCCTGCTGAATCATGGTACCTAGCTGTTGCTTTAATTTTGAACAAAAGTTAGTCTATACAAAGTACAGACAATGCTACTGTGAACCCCTGAATACCCAGCTGCCCAGCTCACCAACTGCCCAGGGCATCCTGACTGCCCATCTCCCTGGCTTTTAGGACAAATCGAAGGCAGCATGTCGTTTTCAGCCTGCTGTCCTTCAATATGACTTTAAAGACTACTGACATTTCCTTACAAAGCTATTATACTGTGTGCAACAAAACTTCAAATGCTATTATTGCTACCCAAACTTGATTGACATTCAGTTCTGCGGTGTCTTAGTTAGGGTTACCGTTGCTGTGATGAAACACCATGGCCAAGAACAAGCTGAAGAGGAAAGGGTTTATTTGGCTTACACTGCCACATAGATGTTCCTCATCAAGCACCAACTGTCCCAGTAAACCAAAGATTTTACTTAAGTGGTTCGGGTCTCTTGTTAATCACAGCCAATTCTTCAGCTCTGGCTGACCAGACACCACAGATTCCTCATACAAATGGCCCGGCAGAGTCTTTGCTTCCCTCTGAAACTCCACAAGCCAGGCCACCGTCCTCTACACTGTTCTCAACAATCTCATCTTCCAAGCTCCTACAGAATAACCCACTAAGCCGTCCACACTCAAAGGCTTTGCTAACCCAAAATTCCAAAGTCCTTCCACAATCCTCCCCAAAATAACATGGTCAGGCCTGTCACAGCAATACCCCACCATCCTTGTACCAATTTGTCTTCGTTAGGGTTACTATTGCTGTGATAACATGCCCAGACCAAAGCAGCTTGGGGAGGAGGGTGTTTACTTGGCTTACACTTCCACATCATTGTTCATCATCAAAGGAAGTCAGGAAAGAAACTCAAACAGGGCAGGAACCTGGAGGCAGGAGCCGATGCAGAGGCCATGGAGGGGTGCTGCTGACTGGCTTGCATCCCCATGGCTTGCTTAGCCTACTTTCTTATAGAACTCAGGACCACCAACCCAGTGGTGGCCTCACCCTCAAGGGCCTGGGCCCTCCCATCTCAGTCACCAATTAAGAAAATGTCCTACAGGCTTGCCCACAGCCTGATTTTATGGAGGCATTTTCAACTGAGGTTCCCTGTCCCACAAATGGCTTTAGTTTGTGTGAAGTTGACAGAACACTGTCCAGCTTATGTAGAACCCTCAAGAATGTCTTTCCTACTTGGCTTATTCATACAGCCATGCAGCTCCACCTTTCTTTCTTTCTTCCAACTTTTAGCCATTTACACACTTCACCCAGAATCAGAAATGTATTCTGGAAATAAAAACTTCTACCACATCACAGCCAGGGTTCCTGTCCCACCCTTTCCCTTGCAACAAAGTGACTTGCTTTTTGATTGCCTTTTATCATTCAACACTCCCATGTTTCACAGATGCTCCACAGTGCATTCTCAGGAGCGCTTTCTCCTTCTGTGCAAGCGCTGTGAAGGATGCCTCACTCATCTTCATTACTGGGCATACTGGGGACTAGTATCAGCTCTCCAATCGGTCCCACTTCCCTGTTCCTCACTGGCCAGTACCACACTATTTCAATCCACAAAACTGTAACTTGCTGAAAGCCAGCTGCTCATGTTTATCTGACCATGTGAACATTAGGATCCCCTTGTCTTGTTAGCTTTGAATGACTGACGTTGAATTGTAATGAGTGCAATTTAATAAAATGACTCAAAAAACATGATATATTATCTTGAATTTTTCTATACTAGAACATGATTTTTTAAAGATTTTTTTTGTGTTCAACTTATTCTTTTATATAGTGTATTGTACATGGCATGTGTGTATGGATGTGTGTACATGCATGTGGAGGCCAGAGGCTGGTATTGGGTGTCTTCTTCAATTGATCTCCACTTTATCTTTTGACACCTAGTCAGTCATGGAGTAAGAGTGAAAGTAAGATTACAGAAGTAAGAAAAGGAAAAAGCCCAGAGGCAAAAGGTAGATGGAATAATTTAAGTTAAGAAAAGCTGGCTAGAGCGGGGCAATGGTGGTGCACACCTTTAATCCCAGCACTCAGGAGGCAGAGCCAGGCGGATCTCTGTGAGTTCAAGGCCAGCCTGGTCTACAGCGTGAGATCCAGGACAGGCACCAAAACTACACAGAGAAACCCTGTCTTGAAAAAAACCAAAACCAAAAAAAACAAAAAGAAAGCTGACCTTTCTCTAATATACAGCACTTTGCTGTTCCATTAAGCACACTGCAAAACATGTATTTACTGGAGCACACTGCAAAACATGTATCTACTGGAGAGTTCTGCTGAATACAGTTTTTCCAAAGGTCATGGCGGGGGCTGCATGCACAGCAATGCATGCACAGCGATGCATGTGGCCACCATTCTGAGCACTGGACTTCCATCTGCCTGCTTTTACCTGTAGCATCTGTCCTCGTTCAGTCTCCTGTCACTCACAGCCTCCCACCAGACTTCAGTCAGGTCAGGAAGCCTCTGTGACAAGAGCATCATGGCAATGGAATCAGGCTGGCCACCACTTCCCTGCTGCCCTGGACCAGGAGTTATCAGGCTGGGCCGGTGAAGACCAAACAAGCAGGGTGAGGAGGGTGGTGGGGGCGGGGTGGGGTGTGTGTGTGTCCCCAGCCTTTCCTCAGTTCTTTTTAATTATTTTAGTTGTACTTATTTTTAATGTGTATGGGTGTTTCGAATGCATGTATGTATGTTCACCGCATGCCTACTTGGAACCTGTAGAGGTTGGAAGAGAGTCAAAAACCCTGGAAGTGGAGTTGCAGCTGGTTGCAAATCACCATGTAGGTGCTGGGAACTGAACCCAGGGCCTCTGGAAGACCTGTTTCAATCACCTGAATTCTTCCAATTCAGCGGTGCACTAGTTACCCCATTTCCCCACCAGTTCCCGTCTCTCCAGGCCCCTTTCCTCATTTCTGATCTGTGTAGGTGTGTGTGACGCGCCTCACCCACTCTTGTCTCTTCAGTTGTTACAGATCTCTCTACACAGCCCCTTCCTCAGGCTGGGCAGTTCCTCCCTCAGCCTTCTCTGGTCCCTTCCTGTCTTGCCTTGCTACCATCATCCTAGTTCAAGACTTGAACAACCATATGGCCTCCCTGCTACCTCCAGACACCTCTTGCTCCATGCTACCTCCCGTAGAAGAAGATGTTTCTTCATTCCCTGAGCATGCTGTGAGGATGGTCCCATACGTCAGCTCACTTGGCCCTGCAGCAACCCTGTGAATCTTGTGTTACTATCATTTCCATTTTACAGCTGAGGGACTCAAAGCAGAGGTTAAGTTACTAGCTCATGCTTATACAAGCAGTGCCCAAAGGTGGTGCAGTTTGAACAATGCATTCCAGATTCCAGGTAAGCCTGAAGCCAGACAGAAAGCTAGTGAGCTCTGTAAAGTAAATGACAACACTGGTCAGGGATCAGAGGTGACAGTGGCCTTTTGGGAAAGCTATGATCTCTGTGTAGCAGCTGAGCACACCTGGTCTGTTTCATCATCAATCAAACAAACAATTTCCTAGACATTTGCTGCCTTGTTTGTGAATGTGAATATTGGCCACCCGTTTAAATCACGGAACTTTCTCAGCTAGTTCAGCCGATTCAATAGTTAGTCCATTTCCCACTAATTCCCAAACACAGCCCTGGATTCAACAGCAGATGGATTTCAGCTTTATTAGCAACACCTTCTGTGTTTAATTACTCATTTTGTTAACAGCTGAATGGGCCAAGCTGTGCTTGTCATCTACAGTGGAAGAATGGAACTGTCGAAAACAAAAACATTTCATTTCTTTCCTTCTGGACAGCTTTGAATGAATCAGGAGTGTTACGAAGCACTTTAGTAACTTTAGTTTATTTAGTTTTAGTTGATACAAAAAAATCAATCAGGCATTCAGCATTTATTCTTTCAGCTCACTCACTCACGTCCCCTTCATGAATTTCTTCATTCCACAAATATTTATTAAGTACTTGCTATGTACCAAGCACTAGGCAGCAACAGACACCCTCTACATTAGTCATATCAAAGACATAAAATAGTAAAACTTTTTTGTGGTGCTGGGAATTGAACTCAGGGCTCAGGTCGACAAGTGCTCTACCACAGAGAAAGGTGTCTAGCCCTAAGAACATTAAGCTCTCTGTCGATCTGCTTGATGATATATGTCTTTAAGCATCTTACTTGCAGAACATCTGCAAGTTCACCAGACTTCAAAGAAGATCCACCCTGACTTCCTCAAGGTCTTCACGGCCCAGCCAGTTGAAATAGGAATCTCTGTTCTGTCTTTTCTATGCAACTTGCCACATCATGTGACACCCTGTATCTCAACACACTAAGAGCAAATTCAAATTCAAGTAAATATTTATCAACGTGGTTGTTTCATATGGGGGGGGTGGCTTATTCAACAAACCTCTACCAATTTGAGAAAACTGTATTTATGACTTGGGGCTAGTCAACTAAATGTTCAAATTGCTCCAAAATCAAATAAACATAAAAAAAACCTGATACATAAGACAGATTCCAAAGAAATGAAGGCTCATACTAAAAACTTTATATAGTATCAGATTACGATTTACTATACTGCACTAATTTTTTTAATTGGGGAGGTGGTGTGTGTGTGTGTGTGTGTGTGTGTCTGTGGTGCATGCTACTTGTATGGTATATGTACTTGCTAGTGTGTGGGAAACGTTGTGTGTAAATGCACATATATGTGTGCTAGTGAATGTGAAATCCAGAGGTTGACATTAAAGGTCTTCAGTCATTCTTCACCTTTACCTTTTGACCCAGTGTCTTTCACTGAACCTTGAAGCTCATCGATTTAGCTAGGATGACTTGCCACCGAGCTTCAGCAATCCACCTCTCTTCACACCACCAGCACTAGGGCCACAGACATGTGCCACTAGGCGTGCTCTTCTCACAAAACTTCTGGACTCTGGATCTTCATGCCTGCAGAATAGGCACTTTATCAAGGGGGCCATCTCCCCTGTCCAGCATTTCGACATTATGCAACATATGATGGAGTACTGAACATATCACTCCTCTACAGTCTGAAATCTTCAATGTGTTAATGGCTTATCCCCCAATGCTAGAATTAGGAGTGATGGAATCTTTAAGGTCTAGAGAGCCAGTGGTAAAGAGCACTGGCTGCTCTTCCAGAAGACCTGGATTCAACTCACAGCATCCACATGGCAGCTCACTGTAACTACAGCTCCAAGGGATCTGATACCCTCTTCTGGCCTCCAAAGGCACCAAGCATACATGTGGTGCACAGACATATGCAAGCAGGCCAAACACTCATACACATAAAATAAAATTAAAATTAAAGGCGGGGCCTAGTGGGTGGTAATTGGTTATTAGGGATGTAACCTCAAAGCAAACTGTGATACCACAATTTCTCCCCACCCCTTTTTTTTAATCTCCCTATGACAAAGTGAGCAGCTCTGGTCCACGCACAAGCAACTGGGCCACCTGACCATGGGCTGAAACTCCTGCCACCATGAGCCATGACACACCTTTGCTCTCTGTCAGGTGGTAATCCCAGGTACTTCTTTTGTAGTGACAGAAAGTTGATTAACACATGCCCCCTAACACTTTGGCATCCAAACTATTTTGAGCTAAAAGCAACCAAGAACCAATGTGGGAAAAATTCTCTGTCTTCTGCATTGCTTTGCTTTTTATTGAAGAGCAATACATTGTTGAGCTCTCTCTCTCTCTCTCTCTCTCTCTCTCTCTCTCTCTCTCTCTCTCTCTCTCACACACACACACACACACACACACACAGAGGCACTTTACTTTGAAAGAAGAAACCAACGGGCATAGTGGCGCACGCCTTTAATTCCAGCACTCCGGAAGCAGAGGCAGGTGGATCTCTGCAAGTTTGAGATCAGCCTGGTCTACAGAGTGAGTTCCAGGACAGCAACAGCCAGGGCTACATAGTGAGTTCTTCTCTAAAAAATAAAAAAAAATTTAAAAAAAGAAGCAACCAACTCCTAACCAGAGAGAGAGAACTGGCCCAAAGTAAGTCAACATGGCTAGACTTCAGCGACAGAATCCTTATTTTTCTTTTTTTTTTTTTTTTTTTTTTTTTTTTTTTGGTTTTTCGAGACAGGGTTTCTCTTGTAGCTTTGCGCCTTTCCTGGGACTCGCTTGGTAGCCCAGGCTGGCCTCGAACTCACAGAGATCCGCCTGGCTCTGCCTCCCGAGTGCTGGGATTAAAGGCGTGCGCCACCACCGCCCGGCAGAATCCTTATTTTTCATTAGCTTTCTCCATGTATGTCCTATCATGGCATCACAATCTATCGTCTCACGAAGCCCAATCTCTCCTCTGAGCTTGGCTGCTTTTCTATGAATCCTGTGCACATAAAATACTAGTAAATTTAAAAATGCTTTCTCTTGTTAATCTGACTTTTGTCAATTACATTTGCATATCCCCCTTCACATAACCATAAAAGTAAAGAATTCTTCCTCTCTGGCAAGAACATGGTGGGTCATGTGTCTCTCTGAAAAGCAACAGGTTATACTTTCAATTTCCAATAATATGTTATTTGAGTCTTTTGCTCAATCCTAAACTGCTAGAATACAGAGTGTACCCAAGCAATGCTGCTGCTCTGTCTGCCAGGCTCACACAGAGGCCAAGTCACTGGTTGGCTCTAGCATATTCTCTCATGTCAAGGCCTTCCATGAGTGTGCACGTGGAACATGTACAATGTTCTCCCTGATGGTGCCTGGCTGTTTAGACTGATGTCAACCAGAGACAAGGGCAATTCGTATTAAGAAATTCCGGCAGGCTGTGGTGGCACAAGCCTTTAATCCCAGCACTGGGGAGGCAGAGGCAGGCCTCTTTGTGAGTTCAAGGCCAACCTGGTCAACATCATGAGTTCCAGAACAGCTAGGGCTCCTGCAGGCTCTGTATTTTTATGAGGGAATGTGAGAAAAATCTCAAATTCTTTTCTGTGTGGCTCCCTACAGAACTGGCAGGAAAGGCATGGCAAGTGTAGCCAAATTTGCCAGCAAATTTTATTTAGAAACTGCTACCTGCATGGACAGTTTAAAATTTGGCTAAAATACTAGTACTAAATCACCAGCTGTCAACATCAGGCCACACAAACATGTCCTGCTAACCTCAGATCAGTGACAAAAACAGTCACAGATGCACAAGGCTGCTTCTGAGGGCTCACTGTAACACAAGGTGGAGAGGAATGTTCTCATCCTGCTGGCTAATCCAGACCTCTTCAGAATGGAAGAATGCTTAATGCATTTGACTCTCCTCAGGGCTTTATAAGGAGCCAACAGGCCCGGCAGCTGCACACAGCTCAGATGAGGAATCAAGACTTCAACTCACAATTCCTGGGGAAGGGATTTATGATAGTTTGTCTCCCGCAAGTTTGACTTAATGTCACAAAGCTTTGGGAAGGAAAGCAGCCTTCTGTGACTACAGCGGCTGTTTGCAGCTCCCTGACAGCTGGAGACTCTGCTGAAGAGACAGGCATGGCCTCATGGCCTCAGGCAGGGCTTTTTTTTTTTTTTTTTTTTTCTGGATTAGACACTGCACAAAGAACAAGTCAAAGTGGGGTCAGACTGGAACTTTCCTCGGCTCAGCTTCTCACAGAATCACAATGCCCAGCCCAGGCAGGACCCTCTCTAGCAAATCCCAAATGCCTTCTGGCTACTCATGTGTCATTCATCTGGAGAGACAGAACTGTTGGGCCTTTGCACACAAACACCAGGCTTCGTCCAAACCCTATCCTGCTCCTCTCCTCCTGGGATACAAATGTGACTCCATGGCCCTTCACAGTGCTGGGGGTGGAACCCAGGGCTTCGTGTATGATAAGCAAGAGCTCTCTCTCCTCTACCACTAACCATCCGTGAGCTATGACACACTAGAGACGCTTGCATGCCAAGAACAAGGATAGTCACACATGCTTTGAGGTCCCAGAGCACAACAGAGGAGGGGGATTTATACTAAAACTGTCACTCAATACCCTGGTGGCTTTGCCATCACCTATGTGGCCCAGAATAGGTCCTTATGTTTGAACAGCAAACACTGTCACCCATAGAGCTCCTTAATCTGGAAACTCATCCAAGCAATGACCCTCAGGGGACTGACCGAAGACATTATACATATTTACACATGGCTCATGGTTTTTTTAGCCATGTTTATATACTTCATTTGTTTAAGAATACATGTTTTAGGGCATTTCCAACACCACAGAAGAAATGTTTCCAGTGACTCCTAAGTCATAGTCAATGCCTATGTGAGAAAAATGAGGGATGTAAAAAGTTCAGGATTCTGTGTAATTTGTTGGGTTGTCAAACTTAACGACTCTTCTGCCAAAATGATTTTGCTCAGTTAAAAGTTAAACTAACCAGATGTATGGCAAATATTTACAGTCTGGGTCAAGAGTGTTTACTCTTTGGCAGTCAGCTTTTAAAACAAAGGAGTTTTGACCAAAGATGAACTGAAGGCAGCCGCAGCTGGTATCCAGAGCTCCTGGGAGAGCTGTGAACTCACAGCCCTCGTTTGATAGGCTGCCAATTCACCTCTGCAGCAATCGGCCAGGAATACCGATGATGAAGCTTAGTTTTCTGCGATGAGATCTATTTTTAAAGGCCAGCGTGCACACACATATGATATGATATGGTTTCCCTCAGTAAGTCCAAACTCCCAAATTATTACCACGTTTCTAATTTTAAGTTTGAGTTAATGAATACCAAAGAACTCGAGGTTTGATTTTAAATTTTGCTCTACTAAAATTAAACTAGAGCGTCACATATTCTTTTCTTCTTAGTACCAAGAGCAAACTACATTATTTCAAAAAATGTCAGTACATACATTTCTGGTCAGTATTCATCGGTATGCAAACATATATGAAAATGTACAGGTACACACACACACACACACACACACACACACACACACACACACAGATAACAGAGATTATCCAATTACTTCAGCAAAAAGTAACCTCTCTCCACAAAGCAGAATAATGCCTAGAAGTCAGATTCCATGTTTCAGCACCTAAGAATTTCTTAACTGATCACTTTCAGAATTAGCATTATTGTGAAAGCTACCAGACCGGCGGGTGTGTCCAACCTTTTGACACCACAATGAATGCAATCTTTTCATCTACAAAGTCCACAAGTGAGAACCACAAAATCAGGTTAATAACAACAACAACAACAACAAAGGAAAAGGTTCATAATATTCCCTATAAGTTTATAGTTTTGTGTTGGACCACATTCATAGATAGCCTGTGGTCCATGCATGAGCCACAGGGAAGACATGCCCGAAAGGTAGACTTGGACATATCTGTGTCTGAAAACGTATCTTGGCATCCATGGAAACCAGGAGGACTTACAGATATCCATGGCTGTGTGGTTATGTCTTGACCTGCTAGCTGCAGAAGAAAAGAGAAAAGGAGAAAACAAGAAAAAAGGGAAGAAGAGGAAAAGGAAGAGAAGAGAAGGAAGAGGAGGAGAGGAAGAAGAAGAGGAGACAGAGGAGGAGAGGGAGACAAAGAAGAAGGATCTCCTTACATTGTCCCGAAATATTCACCACCCTTTGCACAAACCAAATAAGGCCAAGTGGCAACTGGGTAGTCAACTGCAGTGGTTATTTTAAAAAGTCCATCAGCTCAACAGCTGGGCTGGAGCGTTTGTGATATGCAGTCACTAATCCATTTAAATCCCCGTATTCATGGATGCTGGATGCATGGGTTAAACTTGAGGAAGCAGAATTACTCCCCTTTTTCTTTTTTCTTTTTCTTTTCTTCTTTCTTCATGAACTTAACAGAACACAGCATTCTTTCTTTTTAAGAAACGGGAAAGTCCTGTATTTGGGGAAAGACACTCTGATCTAGTTTGATTTTAGTCCAAAAGAATGGCAGCAGACACTTATCTAGATGAGACTGCTCAGAAAACAGTGTGGGGGCTGGCCTGACTGATGGGGAAGGCTTCAGCCAGAGGGGAATCTCCCATGGAAGGCAACAAGTTAACCCAAAGCTAAGAGGGTTAAGAGGAAGGGGCATTTTAGACTGAGGGCTATAGGCATAGCTCAGTGGCAGGGATCTTGTCTAGCACTTAGGAGGCCTTCCTTGGTCCCCAGAACTGGAAGGAAAACAAAGGAGTCCGGGGGAGGGGTTAGTACTCAGACTAGGAACTGCCACTAAGGTCCACGCCCAGTGAAGGAAGCAGCTGCTTGCAAGAGAGCACACACAAAGACAGCAGAGGAGAAAAACTTCATTCATCAGTTTAGTGTAATAAGAAATAACAGCCGCTTCCCACAAACATACAAGCCCTAGAAACTGGATGTCTATTAGGCTTCCAAAGGACGTCATGACAGCCCCTGGGCTGTATCCTCTGATGGGTTTCAGGGTCATAACCTTGTAGTTTGGCTACCCTTCCGAATCCTATTCAGTCCTCAGCCTGACACTCCTACACTGCCCAGGAGTAGTTCTGTCCTTCTCTGTGGTGGGGTTCACTTTAATAATAAAGGTCATGAGTAAAAGCTAAACTCTCTCCCTCCTTCCCCGTCCCTCCCCCACCCCTTTGCCCCCTCCCCTCTCCTGGAAAGCAGTAATGCAGCTAACAGCTGATGTGGGCCAACACCTCATGACCAGCTGTGCTAACTCTGAGCCACATAGCATCTGTACAGGTCTGTGGAACAGAATCAGTTCTGTTTCCTGCAAGGCCTTCTGACTCTGCATACATCTGCCAGGTTTGGGAGCTGCTGTACATATGTGCAGAAAAATATGTACCACCACCACCACCACCACCACCTTCTTTCTGGTGGTAAAGTCCAGCCACCTCCAGCAAGCCAGGAAAGCACTCCCACCAAGGCATTTCATCCATCCCCAGTCTATTACATGATACAACAGTGTAAGAACATGATGCTGGAACCCAGCTGCTGCTCAGGCCACTATACCTGCAGCAGCCTTCCCTCCACATAGATACCAACAGGCAACCTACTAGCTAACAGACTTCCAGGTGCCAGAGTTCTTACCTGGGGAGGTGAGTTTGCTTCAAAGGGCATACTGGTGGCCACACATCCTTTCTCCACTTTCCCTGCCTCCTGTGAGAGAATCGGAGAACACGGGCCACAGGATTATGCTGTGGGACCACCCTATCATCTAAAAGGCATAAGAAGAGACCCCACTTCTGCTACATGGGCGTGGTTCTTCTCTTCAGAAATCCCACCATGATCCCTGTCTCTGGTGCTGGGCCTGAATTCTCTTCAGAGCGTCCACCAGATTGTTGTTTAGCTGTCTGTGTGTGGCATTATTAACTCTTTAGTGAATGTCTTTCCCCCAAACCCATCTCAGAGTCCCCTTGAACTTGAATCTGAGACTTTTCAAGGCAGTATTCCCAAACAGCTGAACTGAGTGACTAAGAGATGAATACTTGGCAGGGTTGCCTCAGGCTGCCACCAACACAGGAGAGCATCTCAGCCATTCCTCTCACAGCCTGGCTTCCCCTGGATACCCTCAGCTCACAGCCACCATAGGCTTCAAAAAGTTAGAGGCAAATACACACTGAAGACCACTTCCACCAGATTTCCCCACAACCTTCAGCCCAAACAAGACATTAGACAAAAGCACATGCTGTGGACCACTTAGAGACCGCCACTTCCCTCATCCCCTTATCCTTGAAGTTGAAGTGCTCCAGCCACGCTGCTCAATAAGGAGCTCTGCCCTGTGAGGCTGGCTTGAAGGCTTCAACTCAAATGTCATTAGTGGGGATGAGACTAAAGAGCAGACCTTTGCATGCATAATTCAGAATGTAGAAATGAACATTTAATGTGGTCAGGGCCTCAAAGGACCTACCAAACTGTATTCGGTTGCCCAAGTTTGAGAATGTGCATGTGTGGACTGGTGGGAACGACGGTGAATCCCCCCAAATGTTCCTCTGATGTAATAAGCTTCGATTTCTTTCGCAAACACACCATTTTAGATATTTCCTCTATAAACCCAGCATCATTAACTACACGGGTCCACAAATGGTACACAGAAGCTCTTTCATTTATTTAGGCAGACAGTTAATGCACAGTGCAACTTGCTTTCACTCCATTAACAGGCCCTGTAGCCAAGGCTGGCCTTGAACCCATCATTCCCTTGTCTCACCCCTCCCAATGGCTAGGATTCCACCTGGCCGCAATGGCCTCATGTGCTGGTACCAGACAGCCACCTGTGGCCAGGAGCCACACACACGACAGACCAGCGTCAATTAGTCATTACCATCAACATAGATTAGCTCTCCTGGCCATGGCTGAACCAGACCCACGGCATCCTAACCTTGATGAGGTTATTAGGTGTGCCCTGGAAAGAGCTGCGAGGTGCGGGTGGAAGGGCCTGGCTTCTGGGTAGATAAACAGAGGCGTGTGACTTCAGCTGCTCCGAGTCACAGTCCCTTCAGGAAGAGTGACATAAACAAGGCGTTCCCCCTCCCTCTGATACTTGTTACACAAGCTTTTGGAAAAAGAAAGGCTTTGGACAGTCTATGGGGCATTTTAAGTTTCCACAGTCTGTTCATGGGCTTTGTCTTAAAACATCTACTCAAGGAAACCAATCACTTACAGTGGTCATATCTGAGACACAGTTATCCTGCCCCAGGGGATCCACCAGTCTCTTCCTTTGTTTAAAATGTTGATCTCACATATCATAGACATCACCTGTGAGGAGTTCTCCTGCCAGCCAGTGAGAAGTCGCATGCATGGAAATGGGCTCAGAAAACACTCATTAAAATAGCAAGGAAATTTGTTCTCAGATCTGAGAACATCCATTCACTAGCCCATTAGCACTTTCATCTGAGTGCCTAAATAAATTGTAATTTACTTTTAATGAAATAATTATCTGGTGAAGGACAAATGATGAAATGTTTATAACCCCATGAGCCATCAGCCAAGCAGGCCCTTTCAACATGTGCAAAATTAAAAAGAATCCTAGCACAACATAGGGAGGCAGGGAGGGGTGTACACGTGTGTATAAAACCCGAGACAGAAGAATTACTTTCAAAGGAAAAATGTGAAGAAAGCCAACAGACCCAAAGTTTCAGCTATAAACTACATTTGCTGACTCATTTGCTGACTCTGTCACTGACACACAGTAGTTTATCCCATGTGAGTGAACTCCTTCTTATATCACTTCAAAATCCTCAGGCAAGCATGGCCTGCAAGCATACCTGTAATCCCAGTTTCTTGAGAAATCTGGGGCAGGAGGATCACAAGTTCAAGGCTTGCCAGAGCTCTAAAGTAAGTTTAAGATCAGCTCTGGCAACTGAAAAAAATCATTACATTTATTTATTCTGTGGGTAGGGGTGGAGTAGAATGCCACAGCACACATGTGGAGGAGATCTGAGGACAACTCTGGGAAGTCAGTTCTCACCTACCACCCTATAGGTCTGAGGGACTGAACCCCAGTCATCAGGCATGGTGACAAGTACCTTTCCCTCTGAAACATTCCTCCAGCCCAAGCCTGGGCAATTTAAAAAAAAAAAAAAAAAAGCAAAGGAAGGAGCTGGGGATGGAGCTTGGTGGCACTGGTCTCTCCTGCACCAGGAGCTCAGTGCAGCCCCCAGGACTGCAACAAGAAATAACAAAGTCTTCCGGCAGAGCTATTTCACTTTTAACTTTGAGGACATTCAATAAAGCATTGGGATAAAGTCAGAGAGATGGAGATTCAATGACTTATTTCTGTCACACCCTGGTTGGATGAGACTGCACCAACCTTTGCTCGGGAGTGAATCAGGATTTATGGACAGAAAACTTTTATGACAGCCAAGAGAACACAGATTACAGTAAGCCAGGGAGGGGCGTCTGACCTGCTCTTGCCTACACAGAGTGAGTTTTATTAAAGGTTAACGAGCAGAGTCGGCGTAAGTTATAAAGAAACTGAATCACAGAACACAGACAATGCAAGCTCAGGGACATGCCGTGAAGGTGTGTGATGTGATGCCATGCTTTGGTACAGAAGTCACAGGACTGGAGCAGAGGAGTGGGTGGCTGGCAGGTAGGGGACATGGGAGATGCAAGTCAGAAGTGCAAGCTGCAGCTCCAAGATGAATCAGCTCCATGCTGCAGCAGACCTAACACCTGAATGGTCCAAGGTGAAGAAGGCCAGCAGGTGTGAGACCATACACTCTAGGAAACAGTCAGCTGTGCCCTGCTGTTCTTTCACAACACATGGACCAGTCCTCACATTCTTAAGTACTGGGAGAGTAGGGGTCGGTGGAGAGCGGCCCCAAGCGCTGAGCTACTAAGCCTGAAGGTCAGAGGCTGTAGAGAGAGCTGCCATCCATGCTGAGAACAGTTCTGTCCATCCCTGCTGTATCTGCTGGGTTAGCTATGGCCACAGCAGTATTTCACAGATAACACAAGTCCTTTTTTTGTTTGTTGGTGTGTTTTTTAATTTTTCGAGACAGGGTTTCTCTGTGTAGCTGTGCGCCTTTCCTGGAACTCACTCTGTAGACCAGGCTGGCCTTGAACTCACAGAGATCCACCTGCCTCTGCTTCCCGAGTGCTGGGATTAAAGGCCTGCGCCACCGCCGCCCGGCAGATAACACAAGTCCTAAAGACGGAAGAGAGTTAAGTCGGATTAGAAAAAAGAAAATTTGAGAATTTCAATGTACACAAGAGAAGTGGTAAGAGCTCAGTCTGAAGAAAGGGGGGGGGGAGTTTCCAATATAAAGGCCTGGAAAGAAACAGGGTGACCACAACAGAAGACAAGCACGTGGAAGCAGACACAGCTCAGAACAGGAAGACCTAGCAAAAGCCTCCCACCAGCCACATCTCACTTCCTCCTGCATCCTTTCTTGATCCACTCCACTGGCTTTCCTTCCCAGGAGAGCCCAAATATTTCCAGCCTCTGAAAGTTCTATATTACAGCACACAAATATGTAGAAGGGACCTTAGACGTCTTCTTGTGTGACCCTCATTGACCAGAAAGATGCCACTGAGGCCCAAAGGACAAAGAGCCTACACAGGTCACATGGCTCCCTCTACTCCAGCCATGGCGGTCCTGGAGGTCAAACATCTCCAATTTCAGACAGAATTGACTTACTCTGCTGGGAGCAGGCCCCGAACTCACTTCTTGGGAGTTGTGAAGGAGCCCCAAATGAGCTGTCCTTGGCTCCACAACACGTGTTCCCCAACCCACCTTCTCCCAAGCAAGGTCCTTTTTGCTGATTAAAGATGAATCAGCTGCCAGAAAGCTCCAGAAAGCATCTGGGGAAGCAGTGATACGAATCCAAATATTTCAGCTTTGCCATGGAGAGCCTGCTTAGAAATAATAAAAACAAAACAACAAAAACTCCAAAATGAACACACTAAGGCTCATCTCCTTTGGGAACCTCTTCTATAGGTAAAACACATCTCAAAGAGTTTTAGCGATCCTCATCTCCAGCACCACATTTCTAATCTCATCAAAGAATTTTCAAATATTCAGCACTTTAAATAAAACATGTATGAGATCATAAAGCCAAATGGCCGTGTGTCTTTGGCTAGAATGAATGTCTGGCAGAAATGAAGACTACAAGCACAATTAGGAGAATAACTGCTCAACAGAACAATGAAGACTTCTGAAATTTGAATTTTGTTTCTCATTTTTATTTCTCTGTTTTTTGTAACGCTGAGATGAAATCCAGGGCCTCGTTCATGCAGGCAAGTGCTTTACCACTGAGCTACCCCCTCCCCCACCAAGCCCTTTTTTCTGTCCAGCCTGATTCAAATCTATACAATTAACTGATTGAAAAAAGTCAGAAACAATACCTGCAAACAATCAAGGCGCCATTTTTGTGTTTGGTAACAGCAACCACGAATGGTCTGAGCCAGACACAACATGGATGAGCGCAGGGGAACTTCAAGACCGTCACCTAACCCCTGGCAAAACAAGACCAGCTCACGTTCAACAGCACCAAAATTCCAAAAGACCAAAACTCCTCAAAGGCGATGCAATGTATTTGAAGATGAAAGGCCATTGCATTCCTTCCTCACTCTGCATTGGAGTGTTTTGCCTTTGTGGACTGTGTAACACAGGTACAAATAAAACACGTGAACGCTTTGCATTTTTGTAAACTTCCTTACGAGTGTTTCAGAATGCCACATTCACTTAAAACAGCCAAATCACTGAAACCTTAATGTCTCTGAGGACATACATAAGTTTTCTGTTCGGTGACTATGTGGCTGAACGCAAGTGACCAGACAACACGGAGCAATCAGAGCAAAAGTAAAATCCCATCAAGAATCAAGAAGCCTCTGAACAACACAGACACACACACACAGACACACATACACACACATGCACAAATGTGCCCGTTCACACACACACACACACACACACACACACACACACACACACACACACACACACACACAAACACACACACACAGTGTAATATGTATAAAAGCTGTCTGATGATCACTCAAAATCTGACTCATGTTTTATGCATAATTCTACCAATATTGTATATATGGACTCCATATGTTTATACAGCTAATTAGAATATACTGTTTAATCACAAAGTGAAAAGCTAAAAATCACAAATGAACGCATCTCCTCTAACATGGACAAATCCTGGAGTGGACTATGTTATAAGCAAAATGTGCGTTGTGTCTTAAGTGGACCTTAGGAAAGGACAGCCAGACAAGTGGAGAAACAGAAAAAAAAAAAACTGAATTGTGAATACTAGAGACTGGGAAGCAGAGGAAAGGGATAAAAAGGGGAGGGCAGGTGTGACTACTCTGTATGCAAGTATGGGAACAGCACGCAAACACACTTAACATGGTGTGAGTTTAACATTAAAAAAACGGAACAACAAAATAAGAATGCTAAGTAAGGCCCACAGCAGAGCTCAGGAGTACAGAATCCAGAGAAAGGGGGTTCCTCCACTGGCCCAGGCCTAAGACGGGCTCCCTATAGAGAGGCCAACTGGAGAGGTCGGGACACTTGGAAGCCTCACAAGATTGGACAAGAAGAGGCAGAAGGCCTGGAGTGGGCACTGAGGGTGACTGGCGGGGAAGAGAGGGTGGGCCGGAGGTCAAGGGAGCTTTATTTAGTCTGGAAGAAACCTGAGCGTGTTTTCCACACAAAGAGACGGGGCAGGAAGGAGACACGTTCAAAGTCAGAGAAATGTGGGGTAAGCATGAAGCTAAAGAGAGGGAGGACAGTGCTGGGGGTGTGTGTGTGTGTGTGTGTGTGTGTGTGTGTGTGTGTGTGTGTGTGTGTAACAGGAAGTGAACCTCTGGGAAGCCCTCTCCCATGTCACCAGGTTAGCCCAGCAGGAGGTTTTCCTTTCAGTGGCCACAGGAAAGTCCTCTGGATTGTAGGCTGGAGGGCAAAGCCCACAGGCCGGCCCTCCCTCCCTCCCTCCCTCTCTCCCTCCCTCCCTCCCTCCTTCCCTCTCCCTTTCCTCCCTTCCTCCCTCCCTCCCTCCTCCCATCCCTCCCTTCCTCCCTCCCTCCTTTTTCAGTCCCCCCACTTCTTTCTTCTTTTGTGGTAGTAATGCTTTATTCCAGGGCCTTGCATACACTGAATCTATCCCTCAAGCTTCATATGCTGGAAACAGGATCCCCAAAACACATTTCAATGATAATTGGAGTTGGGACCATTGGGTGGCAATTGGGTCATACAGGTCCCCGTGTGTGTGGATGTGTTTATGGTATAATCAAGAGCTGCTCTGTCATAGGAGAACATGCTCTGTGGCACACTAGCTCTTCCACCACATGAGGCTCCATGATGCCTTGGGACTCTCCAGAGGTCCCAACAGTGACACTCCTTACCTAATGTAGCCTTTGACTTGGACTGTAAGAAATATTCATTTTCATTATAAACTACTCAGTCCTAGAATATGGACTAAGACAGCTGACAATTACTATTACAGTTGGAGCTACACAGGTATTCAGGGGATAGGAGATATGAGGTGCTATCACATAGGTCTGGGTTCAAATCCAGCTCCCCAGTCCCCAATTCTATGGCTTATGTCCCTTGGCAAGGCTGTCTGAGCCTCAGGTCTTTCTTTGGTAGAACGGGCCTCAGGAACTCTGGATGCTTTGACATGGAGGGAAAGGGCCCTTCGGCTGTGTCCAGTGTTCACACAGCAACACTGGCTGGCACGTGCCTGTGTGCCTTTATTTTGATTGTATGCTACTTCCAGTGTGACGGGCACAGGGACTTCAGCATTTTCCTCTCTGAGCCTTTTCAGAGAATGCAGTCACCAAAGACAGGCACACATCAGAGACTGCCTCACCTCACAGCATTGAACCCAGAGCTCTGTATAGATGAAATACCCAGGAAACTGGAGAGATGAGCAAACCTACGCCAGTGATGAAGACTGATCCCGTGGCAAAGAGCAGAGCTATGCCCTTCACTGGGTTTACACAAAACCCAGCTAGGTCTGGGTTAAAAACCTGTTTGGGATTAGTGGATCAACTTTCAGAAGAGGGTAAGCAAGCTATGAGCGAAACACATGCTTCCTTTAAAACCACCCACTAAAGGGAGTGTCTCTAAGGGGCAGAGACCTTTCAGAACCACATCAAGGCGCTGCTGTCCCTGAGGTCAATAGTTCAAGTCTCTCCTAAGACGTGCTACTTGAGACGATGCCTAGCCCTTGGGAAAAGTACCCAGGTGATTTTTTTTTTTTTATCCCAGGCAAGGATCCCATACTGAAGAGCGCGTCTTTGCCAAATGCACCTCAATTTCCTGTGTTGGCAAAAGCATGCATCCAGAAACCCCATCAGAATCAGACTTGTAACAGGAAGGCATCTTTCTGCATGCATATTTTGATTTGAGAAACAAAGACATCCACATAACAGAGAGCACCAGCTTCCACAATGGATACTCCAGAAGGAAGACCTGAGCTTCTAACAGAACACAGCGAAGTCCCCACCTGCCTGCCTGGAAGATGATATCACATGACATGGGCCAGAGTGTCCTCTTACTGGCTGTCTCTGGCTCCAGGGCCTGACTCAAGCCTGTACTGTGGGACTACTGGTGCTATACACATCCTGGTGTCAATCAAGGGCAGCATGTTTTATATTCAGCATCAAGCAAAGATGCCCAGAAATTCCAGGAAATTCTAGATTGGGAGATATTCCTCATCCTGGCAAGACACTCCCCTGCTTGTGCTTTAACACAATTGCAAGGATCATCCTAAAGGGTCCAGACAGCCAGACCCTGGGGACATGGCTTCCTGTTCATCAAGCCAGGTTCCAACAGTCAAGGCGGTTTCCACTGGCTAACTGCCCATGGCCCGTGACTCTGCCTGCTGCAGCTCCTGGGGCATCCTTGCAAAATCTGAAGTCTCTTGCCTGTGCTTGTTAAGTCCTCTGTAGTAGAGCATTAAATGTCCCCAGATGTACTCAAAGGTGTGCATCAGGGACTAGAACCCAAAGTCTTCCAGATGTCTCAGAAGTACAGGCAAAGGGCAACAAGGGTCTGTCGGATGACAGGGGGATGTCCACAGAGGGTCAGAACTTGACCAAACTGTAAAGATTATGCTCTGGGCATCCGTTAACCCATCTCTAAAAAGCTTCTCTCTGGGGGTTAGCTAAGAAGCACCATCCTGTCCCAGTAGAAGGAAGCATGTCAGTAACAAGCCATCTCTCTTCGGCATCCATGTCACAGCCACTCA
This sequence comes from Peromyscus californicus insignis, assembly GCF_007827085.1. Classification (NCBI taxonomy): domain Eukaryota; kingdom Metazoa; phylum Chordata; class Mammalia; order Rodentia; family Cricetidae; genus Peromyscus; species Peromyscus californicus. The sequence goes on along the minus strand of NW_026294606.1, from coordinate 77,279,431 downwards.
CCTTCAGAGGGTGACACGGGCCCTATTTTCTAGCAGGACATTCAACTGCTAGGCTTGTGTGAGGACTCTCCTGGCTCAGTGAGAAGAGGCAGCCCCACCCCCACGCCACCTCTGCCACCACACCGGGGTGCGTGTGTGCGTGCATGTGTGTGTGTGTGTGTGTGTGTGTGTGTGTGTGTGTGTGTGTGTGTGCACAATTCATACTACAGTTCTTCTCAGGGAGGGACACCACTCTTGGCCACAGTAACACTATATGCATCTATATACAGCGTGCAAATTGAGAGCCGACCCTTTCCAACGGAGTCCCTCACACAGCAGCAGTGGGTCCATGTAGTAGAAATCTACCTTTACCAGGGGCACAGCTTCCAGTGCAGAAGCACAGTAGATTTCCCAGTGACGCTTCTCACTGTAAATATTCTATTTACTACCTAACAAAAATAATTATTATGCAGACTTGTTCACGTGATATAATACTAAAAAAAAAATCTTGTTTTTCCCCCTTCCGTGGCACATGTCAGATCCTCCGGCTATGTTCTTCACCTTGCCACTACTTTTCAGCCCCAAATCAGCAAATTAAAGCACACAGTGCAGAGCTCCACCCCCAGAGATCAAAAAGGCAGGAGAACACCCCTCACTGGAGAACTTAAACATGAACTACCATTCAAAATTTAGACACTCGGGTGAGCGTTTTTTTAAGATTCTGGACCAAAGCTGTTCTAGATGTCAAACTTAAAGAATCTAAACATCCGTGGCATGAGTCTTGAAAGCAAAAAGCGGGCACAAGGTTCACAGGTAATTTGCAGGTTCACATGAATTAATAACATGAGTGAGGACTAGGAGGCTAGCCTAGTGGTAGAACAAGTGCTTACTTAGCATGCCTGAGGCCCTGGGGTTTGATTCTCAGAACCATGATGAATGACAGACTAGCTAGCTAGATGATGGGTGGATAGGTGGGTCGGTCGGTCAGTCGGTAGGCAGGTAGGTAGGTAGATAGATAGATAGATAGATAGATAGATAGATAGATAGATAGATAGATTGTTTGATAGCTAGATAGACGTGAAATAAAGCAATGCTCTGTATTGAGAAAATCCTATATTTCTAAAATTAAATGCTAAGTTGTAGACAGGATGCACTTACTAAGTTACATTAAGCAAATTGTCGGCTATAAACCTCTCTGTGTTATAAAGCAGGCCCTTTTGTTTTTAAGAAAATCCAATCTTTCCAAATGCCTACACTGCACCCCAGGGCAGCCACAGGGGTAATTGCAGTAACTAGCATGTACTGGCCGGAAACTGAGAGGCTTCAAGTCAACAGCTCCCCAGGAAGCATCTCCCAGAGCGGGTCTTCCGGAAACACAGCTGCAGTTAGACACATAGAAAGATTTTTCACTTACTTCGACTTTCTCTGTAATCTTTGTTCCTCTGAGTGAAAGGGGCCGGGATCACACTGAAATTCCTTGTTGTTTTAATAGGAAAAAAAACAAAAAACAAAAAAAACACACCAAAACAGCTCTATCCCCCAATTAAGCTTTGGGTATTCTTTCGTAGAGTCTCTTCAATGGAAATCACCTCTAAAGTCTAAACAAAAAGCAAAAATCTTCCAAGTTAGACCAGCGGCCCTGAGGAAGCTCAGCGGTCCACAAACAAGGCAACCAGCTCTATCAGTGGGGTGATTCACAGGGGGTATATTTAGAACGGTGCTTTCCAGAGGGTGTCGAGATGCCAGAGTCGGGAAATAGGTGAGGGCTACATCCCAAGAGTCTCTCTGAAGAAAGAACACCAAAATATTAATAAAAAGAGTCTTCTCTTTGAAGTCCCCAAGGCCCTGGTGTCTTCGAGGCTGCGCTTGCCCAGTCTGGTCTTGGCGGAGTCATCCATTACTGGGTAAATCCACATGAAACCTGAGGACGCTTCAGTGGAGGACACGGTCGGAGGCAATGTGGCAACTCCACATGGGACCAGCCTTTTATGGCCTGAACTAGAGAAGCCTGATAGCAGCTCATGGGCCTGAAATAGCTCTTGACACTCAGAGAGCCCATCAGCTGTTGCAACAGGCCTGGCCAGCAGCCACTTCGAATGCAGCTCAATTGGCTGCATTCTCTGAGCTTGTTTTATAGAGAAGTTAAAAAGGTTAACAGCAGGCTTCTGAACAGGTGACCATACAGAATTAGACAAGCAAACACGCCTCCAACGCTAGGATTTAGACTGAACGAAATAACGAAGTGCCCTCGTTAAAACTTGGTTCCTGAACACCACACAAAGCAACAGACCCCCGGACTGGTACACAAGTGATACAGCACACACAAGGAGCACAGATCTTCACAAACTGGCAACTGCGTGGTCCTCTCCACACTGCTCAGTCCAGCCCATCGGCAGAAAACGGCATTGTCAGAAGGACTTTCTGTAAAGCAACATGAATGTTTTTCTTACAACCTCCCAGTCAACAAGAGTGGGCTATAGCGATTTGGTTTCCCTTCAAAACCAGACAGACTTTAACCACTAAAAACAAAGGAAAAACAAAAACCAAAAACCAGTTGCAAGCACCTCTTCAATGGCCACATGCATTTTTTTAAACACCGACACTAAATATTACAACTCCACTCACAAAAGTACTTACGAGGGCAAGCATCCCTGCTGCTACAAGGGGAAGGGCCAGTCTTAATGGTCTGCAACAGCTTCAATGTAAATCGCGCAGCTCATTAAGTCCAGGGCAGAGAGCAAAGCTGTGTGCTGTGTGGGGCCTCTGGCTGGTATGCCTCTGAGTGTCACGTTCCCAGACCACCAGCTGCATCATCCAGGAGTAGGGAGGGCTGACAATGAGGGTCAGAATTCCTGTCACTAATTAACTCGGCAGGACAATATCTACTTCTAAAAAAAAATAAATAAATAACCCCTGGCCAGGCAGAAAGATGACAGTGCTGTGCTGGACGGTTCAAAACACTGAAAGAATACTGCAGCCATGAAAAAAGAAATATGTCTGTGGTGATGGAGAAGCTGAACTTCATAACTCTACCCACCAATCAAAACACCATAGCCTTACAAATATAGAGAGTTTTTATGTGCTGATTTAAAAAACAGACCGCAGATACCATGGAGAGGCGTGGCAACCAGACACTAGTTTCAGATTATTTTGTTCAAGGGTTAGAATAGTTTGTCAAGCCAATTTTTAATCGACTTCCGAATGACAACCAAACTAAACTTCTCAGCGCAACGTTGGCATCTGATTTGAGTTGCAATCCCCATCTTACTGTCTCTCTTACAAATTCAGTGTTTCCCTCATCTTTAGGTTTATTTTATCTTGTGTAAGTAGTGCTTGTTGGTGTTGTGTGCGTGACGTATGCCTGAGTGTGCACAGGTGTGCATGCCCATTTGCACACGTTCGAGGCCAGTGGAGGACACTGGATGCCTTCTTTACGGCTTCCCACTTTATTGCACGAGACAGCCAGATTCTCACTAAACCTGAAGCTTACACTGTTTCAGGTCGGCTGCCTGTCCAGCTAGGTCCTGGGATCTGCCTGTCTCCATTCCCTCAACAATGGGGTTAGAGAAACACCAAGTTTTTACACGCTGAGGATTTGAACTGAGGTCCTCTTGCCTGCCTAGCAAGTGCTCTTCCTCACTGGGCTACTTCCGTTTTTTGTTTGTTTTTTCTTTGATGTCTCAAGACAGGGTTTCTCTGTGTAGTTCCCGATGTCCTGGAACTCACTATGTAGACCAGGCTGGTGTCAAACTCAGAGATCCTCCTGCCTCTGTCTCCCAAGTGCTGGGAACCAGAGAGCAGGCAGTGATGAGCAGTGGTTAAGGGTGCAGTAAGCAGGCTACAGAGGGAAACAGGGGGGTCCTCATTACAGGACTCTCCATTCATCTATTGACTATGCCAATGGCAGTGTCCTGGTTGGAATCCTGCTGCCAATGGCAGTGTCCTGGTTGGAATCCTGCTCCATAGTTTGCAAGTTGTTCCCACTGGGACACTGGGTAAGGAGATACAATCTCTTTAGAGGACATTTGCACTGGGGGGCACTGGGCTAGGAGTCATGATGTCTTTGTATTTTAATTTTTATTTACTCTATGTGCATGTGCATATTTTTGTGTGTATGTATGTGTGTGCTGCTTGTGTGCACCCATGAGCACACACAGAGGTCAGAGAAGGACTTTGGGTGTCTTCTCCTATCACTCTCCACCTTATTCCCTCGAGGCAGGGTCTCTCACTAAACCTAAATTTTACTGTTTTGTTGTTGTTTGTTTGTTTGTTTGTCTAGGCTGGCAGCCACCAAACTCTAGTAATCCTCCTGTCTCCACCCCCAGTCCTGGGGTTACAGGTACACGTGGCTTGCTTTTCACATCAGTGCTGAGGATTGAACACAGGTCTTCACACTTGTGCAGCAAGCCCTTTACCCCCTGAGCCATCTCCCCAGCCTCCCAGGATGTGTCCAAGCAAGGGGAAACACAAGACAAAACGTCACACACATCTGCTCTGACTGTGGAAATTAATACTGTTTCCCAACCGACCACCCTTCACCCTTGCATCTGGGTTCCCCAAACTAGGAGCTGGGTCCACCCCTAACTGCAGAGTCTCTGGAAACACTGAGCCTTGCCAAGTGAGCATCAGCCTTCTTGTCTATTTCCTCTCAGGGTCAAGGCAGACTGTGACAGGACCCCCACCCCCACCCCAGCTCTTCTCTTCCTCATAGGCACCTCTCCAACCATCCAGGCTGCTGCTTCCAGACCGGCCTTCACCAGCTTCCCTGCCTTGGCATCCCAGCTTTGGTTTTTCAGTATTGACCTGTCGGAAGCTGCCTCTACTGGACAGGTAGGTAACAGTTACTCTTCACGTCGCTAGCCAAGCTTTACACTAAACTGTCTAGAGAAGAGATTTGATAATAGTCTTTTATAAACACTTGAGAAGCTGCATTGAACCTAGAGGTGATCTCATTACAGACCAAGAACTGGTTTGCCCTTAGAGCGCTTTGGGGAATTTCTCCAGGCATCATCCAGCACAGTACTACTGGCAGAAACCAAAAGTGAGAATGGGTGTCTACTGAGTACATTGTAGGAACCCTACACCTCTTCAGTGGCATGCCACATGACTGCCGCCCCCACCGAGTCATCTGTACATAAGCCACACAGGGTCATACTCCTGAAGGAAGGTGCCTCTGTCACCTGTGAAGGCCTTTTCCTCATCCTCACTTAGGAAAGCCCTCACCATCCTTAAAATCCCACCTAACTCTTCCCTGGTTCTGAAAGGGCAGGGAACCCATGATCTCTTCGTCCCTGCAGAACGTGAGTCAACCCCTCCACCCACGTAATAAATGTTGGAGATATGGAGCCCTAACATCAGCATGAAAAGCACTGTGGATAGAGTCATTCATTTCTTCTTCTTCCCCTCCCTCATTTACTGCCCCATCCCTCATTTACTGCCCCCTCCCTCCCTCTCTTCCTCCCTGATCCTTTTCCTTGCTGTCCTTTGTTTTATATGTACATGGGTGTGTGTACGTGTTTGTGTGTGCACATGCATGTGGCAGCCAGCAGTCCACCTTGGGTGTCATCCCTCATGAGGTGTCATCCAGCTTGTTTTTTTAAGACAGTCTCTGCTTGAGGCCCAGGACTGCTGACTAGGCACAGCTGACTGGCTAGTGAGCTCCAGGGATGCTCTTGGCTCCCCTTTTCCAGTGCTGGGGTTTTACATGCATGCCACCTCACTCAGCTTCTTCCTGGGTTCCGTAGATAGCACATTTCCAAGACCCCAGATGTTTGAATGCAGCCACGAGATACTCTGCTTTTTCTCAGGATCATCAATCAATGCATAATGCAGAAAATGAACTAGGTAGAGCTGTCCAGATGTTTCTGGGTGGCAGCCCTGGTCTCATTATGTCGCTTCTTGTTCTAAAATAACGGTGACATCAGAGCCTGACCAGGACAGGGAAAACAAGGCCACAGCACTCTAAGCCTTCTGCCTTCTGAAGAGTCCTGCTTTCTAATGACAATGAACTTGAGCAATTACTGGAAGTCTTTTTAAATCTGCTCATTTCCAGGGGAAGAACGGCTGCACAGTCAGAACCCACATACTATCCTGATTCCTGCTGTGGCAGGACATGACTTGGATTCATTTTTTTCAGAGCACTTAGGGTTCTGACAGGGATGTGCAGGGTCTCCTAACATCTACACCCAAGCATCAGTGTGAGTCTAACACTGTGGCGATCTATACCATAGTCATTTTGCTTGTGAGTAGCTTTATTTAAAAGACAAACATCTTCAGTCGTGGTGGTTTCCAGTCAATCTCTTGATCTCCCGGTCATTCAGTCAATCTGTGGAGTCTGTCTGTCTGTGCTCTCTTTCTGAGAGCTTCTGGCAAACTTAACTGGCCTCAGAAAAAGATCTCTTGAGCCCCAGGGTCATTTGTAAGTCAGTGGGTTGAACAAATGACGCAGCTGATTCTCCCAAGTGGCAGCTCCAGAGCAATGGCTGTGTTACAAGTCTCGGCCCAGACAGTGCTGGCCTCATGATCAGAAAGAAACGGGAGTTTGCCAGGGGTGAGCCTGGCCCAGGCTTCAGGGACACAGCCTCACTTTCGGCTGGACCAACATTGCATTCCTGGACACCAGGGTAAGAGTCTGATGAGTAACCAGAGATGTACGAAGTGTGACATGCTTCAGTTAGACACCTAAAAATAGGGACTTTTTGTCCCTCTGAAGTAGCAGACATGGCATAACAGAACCCCAGAGGCTCTTCTCAAGTGAGGCAGAGTTGACGGACATACCCAAATGAGTGAGGCTTTCCTGAACTAGAAAGTATTTGTCAGGCCTTCTCCTTGCCACATAGGTAGCGACATCACCAGGCACAGCACCATGGTGATTTCCTTTGCTGGGCCTAGATACCAACATGAGTGAAGAGCATGTTGGACCTATGTTCTTCCCAAGGACTGCCAGAAAAAGGGAAGCCCTTGTGCCATGGGCAAGGATACCAGGAACATTATACACACTAGATACTGGGGGAGTGAGGTGCCCTTTGAAGAATGTGCTCTCAGAGATATGTACTACCCAGCTGGGAGCACAGGGCATATGCTGCAGTCTGGGAGGGTTCCAGCCTTACCCTGTCCAGAAACAAGTGATGGGTGTATCGTGGCAATTCAAAAGCCCAATAAACCTATAAAGAGGGGAACCAACAGTATGGTAAGTCCATAGAGCTGGACCCTCAATGGTACAGCAATTCCACGGCACTTGACACTCTATGTACAGCAATTCTACAGCACTGTTCCCACCACAGAAGTCATTCTACGGCACTGGACCATGCATGGCACAGTCATTCTACATTGCTGGACCTCCCATCGTACAGTCACTCTACACCTACAACACTAGATCCTACACGGTAGAGTCATCCAACAACGCTGAACATGCATAACACAGGATCATACATGCTAGAGTTACTCAGCAACACTGGACACTCAACATATAATAATTTTATATCAAGGAACCTGCACAGGAAAGTCACTGGGCAACACTGAACATACAATGGCACAGTAATTCTGCATCACAGTATCATCCAGCATAAGGTAAGCCTACAGTTGTGAATCCTCCACAGTATACATTCTACAGCACGGGATACTCCAAAGTGCAATCATCAAAAAGTGATAGACACTCCACTTTCCAGAAATCCTATAGACATAGACAGTACGAGAGTTCCACAGTGCTAGATGCTGCATAGTACAATCATTCCACAGGGCTGGATCCTGAACAGTCAAGTCATTCTGTAGCACTGAGCCATGCACAGTATAGTTAGTCAGTCTACACTGCTGGACCTTTGACAGTCCAGCCATTCTGCAGAGGCGGACACTCCAAGGTACAGCCATTCCATGGCACTGGACACTGCACATTACACTTATGCTGGAGCACTGGACCCCTCATAGTACAGTGATTCTATAGTACAGAGTGCAGTCATCTCACAGCACTGGACCCTTCACAGTACAGTGATTCTATAGTACAGAGTGCAGTCATCTCACAGCACTGGACCCCTCATAGTACAGTGATTCTATAGTACAGAGTGCAGTCATCTCACAGCACTGGACCCTTCACAGTACAGTCATTCTATAGTACAGAGTGCAGTCATCTCACAGCACTGGACCCTTCACAGTACAGTGATTCTATAGTATAGAGTGCATCATCCGGAAGCACTGGACCATGCATAGTACAGTTATTCTTCAAAACTAGGCTCTCCTCAGTACCAACATTCTACAGAGGTGGACTCTCTACAGTATGGTTAATTCACAGAACTGGACCCTCCATGGTACAGTCATTCTACAGCACTGGACACTTGGCAGTTCAGTAACGCTGGAACACTGGATCTTGCAAGGTACAGTCATTCTGTAGCACTAGACCATACATGGTATAGTTAACAGTGCTGAAATCGCCACTGGACAGTCAGTCATTCTGCACTGCTGGGCCCTCCACCGGACAGTCATTCTGCACTGCTAGACCCTCCACTGGACAGTCATTCTGCACTGCTGGGCCCTCCACCGGACAGTCATTCTGCACTGCTAGACCCTCCACTGGACACTCATTCTGCACTGCTGGACCCTCTACTGGACAGTCATTCTGCACTGTTGGACCTTCAGCAATCCTGTCATTGCACATTTGGACCCTGCACTGGACAGTCATCCTGCACTGCTGAACCTTCAACAATACCCTTATTATATACATTTGGACCCTCCACAGTACTACCATTCTACAGAGCTGGAGTCTCCACAACATAGTCATTCCACAGGCCTGAACTCTATGGGATCATTCTACAAAGCTGAACCCTACATAGCACATTTATTCTCCTGAGTGTGTCCTACATGACACATTTGTTCTAAATTGCTAGACACTCCATGATAGAGTCATTCTACATTCCTGGAACAGCTAAGATACAATCATTCTGTAATGCTAGGCCCTCCGTTCTACAGCCATTCTACAGCCCTGAACACTCCACAGTACAATTATTCTACAACAATGGGTACACCATAATGCTGCAATCCTGCAACTCTCAGTTTTCGATGGTAGGGTAAGTTAAAGTACCCTCTAGTGTATGGTAATCCCACAGCACTGGGCATGCTACAGAACAGTAACTCTATGTCACTGCACACTCCATAGAACAGTAAGCCTGTAGTGCTGGACCCTCCTCAGTTCAGTCATTCTACAGAGCTCCACTCTCCACGGTACAGTCATTCTAGAGAGCTGGACCCACCACGGTACAGCATTCTTCAGCACTGGACCCTCCACGGTACAGTCATTCCATAGCACTGGACTCTCCACAATACAGTAATCATACAGCGATGAACATTTCATGGCTCAACAATCCTATGATGCGGGACATTAGACAGTATAGTCATTCTGTGATGCTGGCTCCCTCCACAGCACAGTAATCCTACCTGACCCTCTACACTACAGTACTCGTCAGCACTATACACTGCACACTCAGGCTATGACCTGTACTGTCCCATCAGGCATGTGTCTGTGGCTTCAACTGGGCATTGGGAACACAGGTTCCCAACAGTACAAGCTGAGGAAAAATAAGGAATGGGAAGATACCGAAGGCAGCTGAGAAAGTTTAGTTCCATCAAACATGCACTTCGGTTTCTTAGAGTTCTCATTTCCCTGCCATTAGCTAAGGTTTGGTTTGTGTCCAGGCACTGAAAATCACTGGCCTGGATGAAGTCTCCTTCCATGGCTGCAGTCAGCTCTGCAAAAACCAAGACTCTGTCATTCCCAGGCAAAGCACCATCTCGAATTCCCCAAAGCAGAATCACAACAGCTTCCAGGGGTGGGAGTGAGGGACAGGAAGGGACCAAGAAAGGAAGGGGGCACAAAAGAGATGGAATCCATGAGTCAAGTGGGAAGAGCGGAGACTCACTAGACAGGAAAACCAAACAAAACAAAAAGAAAAGAACAAGGCACACTTCATCTTCCCTCTCTAAGGACCTGGTACAGCAGACCAGCTCTTCAAAGATCTGGCGTTAGCAGCCGGGTCCTGACACCAGGTGAATGATTTACGACTATGCACTAAGAGCAGAGGATTGTCTGAAAAGTACATGTGGTCCATGTTGCAGCAGAACAGAAAGCAAGGTCCACTGTGTGGGAAAAAGGGAGGAAGTCAATCTGTTTGCATGACCACAGTTACTACAGAGTCCCTCCCTATACAGACTCCCTTTCCAGCCATGCATCTGCTCATGGCTCCACAGAGACACGGGCTCGTGAAACATGAACTACGTGAGGACAGACATTTCTGTCCACTCTGTGATCTGTGGTTTGTCTCCAGAGCCTAGAACAGTGCCTACAAGCAAGGCTCAGTAAATACTTACGGAAAGACTGCAGTCTTTGGTCTAACAATGGTGTACGTTCTAGGGCTGGGGAGATGGCACAGTTGGTAAAGCAACCTGTGTTTGATCCCCAGGACCCACATAAAAGCAGGGCACAGCTTAACTCCAACTCTAGAGAGGCAGAGACAGAAGGATCGCTGGGCCTCACTGGCCAGTCAGTCTAGCCTAACTGGTGAGCTCCAGGCTCAATGACAGAGCTTATTTCAAAAACTAAAATGGAGAGTGACTGAGGCCGACACATTATACCTGTGGCCTACACTCACTCTCTCTCTCTTTCTCTCTTTCTCTCTCTCTCTCTCTCTCTCTCTCTCTCTCTCTCTCTATATATATATATATATATATATATATATATATATATATATATATATATATATATATATATAAAACATACCAAACTTAGAGTATTTTAAAGACAGATTTGCCCCTCATGGTATCCTTGCCTCCCACCTTGTGATCAGCCCCGAGGCTGACTCTGGGCAGATGATCCCACATGGCTGAATCAGTCTGCCTCCTTCCAAAGCACTTCTTTGGGGAAGAGTTTCTCATTAAACAGTCTGACGGCAGCACGGAGCCCCCTGGCTTTCTCCATGTATTTTTATCCTACAGGCTTGGCATCACTTAAGCAAATCCACCTCACAGGGACCATACTCACGCAGAGGCACAGCAACCTTCATGGACAGCTATCCGATATGGTAAGTCCTAAAGGCAGGATCGCTTTTCAGAGAGGCCCTGCCTAATGTGTTCAGATGATGGCCAAGCGGGCAAGTTTACCTCCTTCTCCCCAGAAACACGAGACTGCTTCCTGTACCAACGAGTATTAATTGAAATCCCTAGTGGGCCATCCAGGATATGAAAATTACTGTAATCTAATCTTGTAAAGGAAGAAGTACAAATCATAGTTACACGGTCTGACAAAGAGAGGAGTGATTAATGCCAGGCTGCCTCAAGGTTAGGGCCCGTGGTGACTGCTCCCTGATAACCATAGTCCGAACAGAGGGACCCCTCAGGCAAACATCGGAATCGACACCCTGGTTTTCATGCTTGGGTGGGGGGTGTGGGAGTGGGGGATGCCTTGTTCTCAGGAGCATAATTCAGAAGACTTTATATACTGGCCAAAGAAGCTCCATGGCCGCCTGAGCAGAGGGGAACTGTTGGGGTTCTTCCGACTCAGGGGGCTGCGTTTAGGCTCTGAAGTTACTGTCCTAGAGGCTGTAAGTCCTGTGGAATCACGACAGCTCACAAAATGACCTAGAAACCCCAATCCTCTGCAGGGAGGACCACAGCCTGATCAGAGCAGAATCAAGAAAGAGCTGCCGGCACCCCGCCCAGCAACAACATAGCTCTGAGGAAGTTTTGGCCCTCCCTGAAGCAGCACTCTGCCTCCTGTCTCTAAGGAACCACCACAGCCCAAGTGCCCTGGGAAAGTTGGTCAGGATGCCTGCAGCCCGGAACCAGCCTTCCACTTTTTTATTTTTTCTTCTGCACAGCTGTGTTCAATTTTCTGTCCTTGGGGTTTTAAAGGAACATTTATTCCAGGGCCAGGATTCTCAAGTTTTATGGTTATACAACTCCCTCCCAGGGCCAAAGAATGTTTGAGAAGTCTTAAGCCCAGTGAAGAGAATTAGTGAAACAATCCCAAGAAATTGAAATGAGAAACACTAAGACCTGTTCCAATGTAGAGTCAACCTCCGACTTTACAGCAGTGTGCATTCCGTTTGCCCTTCAAAACTCGTGCGACCTATTTTTCATGCAATTATAGATAGGGGTGCAAGGTCCAGTGAGTGTGTGTATATGGGAGACTGAGACAGGGAGATCGCGCATATGCAGGAGAGGCGTTCAGAAGCACAAAGGTGTGTTACAGGGAGCATGCATATGCAGGAGAGGCGTTCAGAAGCACAAAGGTGTGTTACAGAGAGCGTGCATACGCAGGAGAGGCATTCAGAAGCACAAAGGTGTGTTACAGGGAGCATGCATACGCAGGAGAGGCATTCAGAAGCACAAAGGTATATTACAGCCATTCACGGTTCCTCCTTCCTGTTCCATGATACATTTTATTATAAATTAGGCCTAGAGATTAATTAGACTTAATAAAAGATTTTAAAAGAGAGTGATCCCTTTATAAGGGCTATCTTCTGGTTTATTTTGCTTGTTAGAGTGATGGATACCCTTGGTATTCTTGGCAGCTGACAGAAGGAAAGGGGGGGCGGAGAAGAGAAGGAAGTCAGGAGGGAAGATAGACCTACAATTTTGCTCAGAATTTCAGTGGCCTGTTTAACTGACTGTCCAGAAGCCATCAACATCTAAGCATCCTTGACAGGATAAGAATGGGTGACAGCCTCCCCCAGCCCATGGAGCGCCAAGTGGCTGTCCAAAGGCATGGCACTGCTTAGGAAGGCTCCAAGCCCCTTACCTGGCCTCTTCTGCTGTCTCTTCATGTCACCAGCTCACCCCACCTCAGCCATCTGTCCACACAGGCGTGAGCACATTCCTTCACCCTACCCCGAAGTCTCCCACAGGCTTCAGGCCAGCTTCCTGCAAAGGTCTGAGCTGACAGCAAGGCTAGGCGGGGGCTCTGGGGCCTGAGGTTGACGACACAGCACACACCACCCACAATTAGAGGCCTGGCCATGGCCCAAGACAAATAAGATGTTTCTGAGAAACAAAGCGATTTGCACAGATCCACCCTAAGCAGATGGAGTCGGAATTCCTCCATCAAGGCAGCCGCCTGTCAGCAGCACCTGCTACCCACAGCAGCGCCGAGAAGGACCGGAAAAGAAGTGCACTGACCTGAGCTGGCCCCGGCCATGATGAGGCCTGCTGCAGCCTGGCTCCGGGCTGGAGTCCCCAGCAGAGACTTCCAAACCCTTTGTCTCTGTAGCACTTTCTCTTACTCTTTAAAAACCAAGCGATCGAAAGTATCCTTTAGCACAGCCCTGAAGCAAAGCGAACAGGTTGGGTCAAAGGGCAAACGATTCCTCCTAGATAACCACTCTACACTCCCGTGGAAGTGGATAGATATTAAAGTCCTCAACCAACCGACAACAGAGCTAAAAAAACAAAACAAAACAACAACGAAACACACCCAAGATTGAAAGTCGGGGCTTCTGTGAAGACAATATAAAATATCTCGTTAAGTAGTTCACAGAATGAATAATATTTTTAGAGTTTATTACATTTTAAAAATTTATTTGTGTGGGTTCATATATGTGTGGGTACCTGTGTGCCATGGTGTTCATGTGGAGGTCAGAGGGCAGCTTGTGGGAGTCAGTTCTCTCCTTCTACCATGTAGGTCCCAGGGATTGAACTCCGGTCATCAGCCAGGCTTGGCAGTAGGCCCCTCTACCTGCTGAGCCCTCTTGTCAACCCTCATTTTCTCACAATGACAGATTTAAAAACCCTGTGAACCTGTGTTCTAGATCGTTAAGATATCTCTTCTGGAATAGCCACATTTAATCCTGGAAACATTTTTTTTTCAACCCCCCCCCCCCCAAACATGCATCCTATGTGTATAATAAAATATAAGCAAGCAATTCCCAGCTCATGGGTCAAAAATGAACAACAACAACACACATACACAGCCCCTTACCCCAGGAGGTATTAACTGAGGCTAGTGAAAAGGGAGCATTCTCTTGCTCCATGCCAACTTATGATAGATTGTCTATATTCCAGACAAGAAAAGGTTGAACTTTTAGCTAATGACACTCAACTATAATTTTGAAAATCTGATTCACTATTGAAGCTAACCTGGTCTACAAACTGAATTCCAAGTTAGTCAGGGACACATAGTGAGAAAACACACAGAAAACTCTGACTCAACAAAGAATGTGTGCACATCTGCACACACACACACACACACACACACACACACACACACACACACACACACACACACATCTTGTAGGAGGAAAGGTAAATGCCGCTTAGATTTCTCCAAATGAGCACCTGTGCTCATGCTCAAACCATGATATTTGCTCAGAACATATCAACAGGACTTTTCAGTCTAAGGAGCAGCCTGTCCCCAAGGAACCATTTCCCAACAGGAGGGAAGACTGGGTTGTCACTTGAAGGAACATGTGTTTCAAAAAGCAATTTTTCAATCATCTAAATTATTAAAGAAGCCTGGAAGTGAGTGGGATATGCTAATGGAGGTGAAATAGCCATAGTCAGCATTTTTGAGGTTTCCAAAAAGTATACACTAAGTCTCTCTCTCTCTCTCTCTCTCTCTCTCTCTCTCTCTCTCTCTCTCTCTCTCTCTCTCTCTCTCTCTCTTTCTCTCTGTGTGTGTGTGTGTGTGTGTGTGTGTGTGTGTATCCTATATCCTTACCATGGGGTCTGCTATGGCCCCAGTGATCCACACTCTGGGTTCCACTTAGGTCTTACTAGACACAAAACAGAAAGGCATTTGTAGTTAGGACCCCACTGTATCTAAGAACACCTTATCCTTTCTTTTTCCTCTCGATCACAATAACAAAATGGGCCTGGTGGTGCCTCAATGGTAAAGCTCAGGGTTAACATTTGCCCCAGGCTTTAGGTTCAATCCTTAGAGAAAAAAACAAAAAACAAACCACAATCAAAACCACTAGAGAACAAAGCCCAACATGGCATTCTTTCTGGGGACTCCAGCCCTGCAAAGCCTTCTGGCCTGCAGTCTCCCAGACACTGCTACTTGTATGATTATTAACCTTGGGAGTATGAGGCCTTCAGACTCAACAGCCATCAGAGTGCTGCTGCAGGGTGCTTCTCCAGCACCATACAGCTTCTCCCTCCCCATGCTGCCTTGGCCTCCTCTGACTTGGAGTCACTATAGATGAGCCACTCCTGAAGAGGATGTGGACACATCCATCATGGCAGCTCCAGCAAGCACTTCAGTCTTCTTACCGAGAACTTTATGGGGGTAATCTTCAACTTTGTGCACCCTCCCTCTGAGCAAGTCACCTTAGGTCAGGGGCCTCCCTTGGGCCATGCCTGGGCTTGCCCAGGTTCTTCTGTGGCTCTGTAACTCTAACCCACCTCATACTAACCTCACTGACCACCCCGAAAGTGGGTTTGCCTGTCTTTGTGTTTCACCTCCTGTCTGGACTGCACCTCAGAGTTCCACACTCCTTTCCGAGTTTCCATACATATGAATATTGCACAGGCACCTGCACTTAGAGTGTCTGTACAAACTCATGAGCAGCTTGAGGAAGCTCCGACTTCTCCATTCTCATCAATACCCATCAAACCCAGCATTACATGTCTTTCACACTGGGGATGAAGTGGTGTCTTACTGTCTTTAAGGAATAATGATGCTAAAACTCTTCTCCTATGCTTCTTTGCTATTAGTGTATCTTCTCTGAGGAAACATCTGTCCGGGCCTTTTACCCAGTTTAAGTCATAAAAGCCCTTACATGTTCTAGTTATAGCCCTTCATCACACATATGACTTGAAACTGTTTAGTCAGTCCCTCCCCCAGAGTGTGCATGCGTGTGTGCGCGTGCGCGTGTGCGTGTGTGTGTGTGTGTGTGTGTGTGTGTGTGTGTGTGTGATATGCACAGGTATGTGCAGATGCATGCACCAGAGAGCATCCAGTGTCTTTCTCTACCACTCTCCTCGTTTCTTTTTGGAGGCTGGGTCTCTTGCTGAACTTGGACCTTGCATTTCTCAGCTAGGCTGGCAGCCAGCATGCCCCGTGATCCTTCTATGTCTGTCCCCTCAGGGCTAGGGTTACAAGCATGTGAAGGATCACACTAGCTTTATTTTTTTTTCTATGTGGGTGCTGGGACCCAAGCTCTGGTCCTATAGCATGGCAGGAGTTCTTGGCCTCTGAGCAGCCAGCCTCTCCAGCCCTCTCACTTTCTTGCTCCTGCACCTTGGTCAACGGAGGCTTTGGATCCCGATGAAGGTCACTTCATCATTTCTCTCTCTTCGTTTGTGCTTCGGACGTTGTATCTTCAAAACCAGGCCCCATCATAACTCATTAAATGTATGTTTTCTTCTAGTTCCTTCTAAGTTTTCTATCGCTTTTAAACTTGTAGTTCTTACATTAAGCTTTGATCCATCTTGAATTAATTCTTGTGAGACGGTGTGAGGTAGGGACTCAAGCTCATCCCTCTGCATGTGGGCAGCTTCTGCGTGTGTCACAGGGCTCTGTGCTAAAGACACTTGCTCCTTCCCCTTGGGATTGTTTTGCTAAACTGTCAAAAGTCAATTGACCACAAATGTATGGATTTACTTCTAGACCCTCAATTATAGCCTGTGTGTCTCCATTTCCAACCTGGTCCCCGGTCCTGACTACCGTAGTCATTTTAAAGGAGAAGGCTGAACCTTCTGTTCTGTTCCCTTTCAGCCTGTTGTGGCTGTCGTGGTTCCACTGATTTTCCCCATCAGTCACAGGATTAACTGCAAAGGAGCCAACTGAAGTTTATAAAGACTGAATCAAATTTGTGGATAAATTGGGCAAGTATTGAATTTTTTTTTAAATTATGAGATAGGTCTTCAGTATGTAGTCCAGCCTGGCCTCAAACTTGCAGCTCTTTCCGTCTTCCCCTTCTGCATGCTGGGTTTACAGGCATGTGC
This sequence comes from Peromyscus californicus insignis, assembly GCF_007827085.1. Lineage (NCBI taxonomy): Eukaryota > Metazoa > Chordata > Mammalia > Rodentia > Cricetidae > Peromyscus > Peromyscus californicus. Next base: position 77,262,526 of record NW_026294606.1, on the reverse strand, counting down.
CATTATGTCCTGCTAGAAGTATTGAGTTTTTGATAATACTAGCTATATTGATTCAACAACATGGGATGTTTTCACAATTATTTGTTCTTTTTTAATTTATTTCAATGATGTTCCATAGTGACGAGTATTCACTTTGACATCTTCTGCTAAATCTATTCCTATTCCTGTCCTGCCACTCCATGGAAAAACTTTACTTTATATTATACATTTAAAGTTTAAAATACACAGCAGAATTTTTTTACATCGGTTTTATATCCTGTAACCTTGTGAACTTATTCATTATCTCTCTCACTCTAATGGATTCTTAAGGGTTTTCTTTATAAAAAATAATGCCATCTGCACACAGAGATGGCTCTGTTTTTTCCTTTTAATCTGAAAGTCTCACATTTCATCTCCTTGCATAACTGCCCTGGCTACAACCTCTAGCACATACTGTATTAGTTTTCTAATCTCATTAGTTTTGAGAAAGAGTCTCCAGGTTTACTAGAGAGATGGGACCAAGAAGATGGATGGATGGATGGATGGATGGATGGATGGATAGATGGATGGGTAGATGGATGGGTGGATGGGTGGGTGGGTGGATGGATAGGTGGGTGGGTAGGTGGATGGGTGGGTAGATGGGTGGGTGGGTAGATGGATGGGTGGGTGGATGATTGGGTGGATAGATGGATGGATGGGTGGATGGATGGATGGATGATAGATGGATGAATGGGTGGATGGATGGGTGGACAGATGGATGGATTAGAGGTGAGTTATTAGGGGCTCTGGATCTTGTGACAATGAGAACTAAGTCCACAATGGGCCTCCTGCAGGCTGTAGAGACCTAAGGATGCCCTGATGTGTGGCTCAGGCCAATTCCAAAGCCCTCAGGACTGAGAACTAGTGCTAGACCTGTCAGTCCAGTTGAGTAAAAAGCCTGATTAAAAAAGCTATGGTGTAAGACTGGAGTCCAAAGTCCTTAGAATGCTTGCTAATGTCCAATGATTGAAAATAAGGGTATCCCAGCTCCAAAAGAAAGAGGAAATCAACATCTTAGCCTTTTTCATATACCTGGGCTCTCAGCTGATTGGATGGTTCTTTTCAGATGAAGAAGTCCCCTGCCAGCCCTGGTTTGCTGAGTGTTGTTAATCACAGTGAAGCACAGGACTCAGTCAATGAGTTCACCACACCTTTGCTTACTTTTCCTCATACCCTCTACCTACCTTCGGCTTAGCTTGCTATTTCTCACATACATGAAGTCTCTACTGAATGCATTCCATCTATCTCCAGTCAGTCACCATATACGTGAACCTTCAACCTGAGTCAAAGGATTTGGCTATTGTTGTTATATGAACAAATCTGATGGCATCTGTATATAGTCTAGTCCTTCAGGCATTCCTAATCCCTGTCCTTCTAACAACCGTTCCTATGAGACAGATGCGATTGTCACCGCTCTGTAGGCAAGGAACATGAAAGACAGAGGCTACATGCCCTTCCGTCAGGAAGATACAAAAATCAGACTCACCCAGTATTAAAGCTAGGCCACCAAGCTCTGGAAATCATTCTCTTAAGCCCTGTGGCTTAGTAATTCCTTTTGTTCACTTGTAGCACTTACATTCTGCATGTAAGCATCACCAATCTTATTTATAACTATATCCTTAGTGTCTGACGTCACTTGTGGCTGATATTCAGAAAATATCAAATTCACAAGTAGAATGTTAGTCACAAGCCATGATTTGCACAGGACCATGGCAAGCACTGCTGACCACACACAGCTATGGGGACTTGCAAGGTCCATTAGTTCTGAGATAGACCGTTTATTCAATGAGATGTTTCCTAGTCACTTGACTACACCACCAGTGCCCACTGCACAAACAGTCTGGAGGCTGTGCTCCAGGAAACCCTCTGAGAAATACCACCCTGATGTAAGCCAATAACAGGCCTCAGAAGTATGCCTCTGCCTCCCTGTCTGCACTGGCTCTGTTCTTTTATAAAAAGTCCAAAGTAAGCTGAGCATGATGGGATGTGTCTGTGATCCCAGCACTCTAGAGGCTGAGGCAGACTGGGTGTGTAGTGATCTCTGTGTATATGTGGTTTTGCTGTGAAATTAGCTTATATGGAAGGATTAGACCGAATACTTTGTAAAGGCCCGTGAAGGTGATCACTAAACATGAGTAACAAATTAGGAGTGTGGAAATGACAGCAAAGGCTTGATGTAATAACCCTGGAAAATTCGAGGATTTTGTATCCATCCCTTCACAAGAATCCTTAGAGTGAACTTCAAGGAAATCTAAGCTGCACACATCATTACACTGTGATTTAGTTTATGCACAAAGAAAATGACCATTTTTCATGAACACACCCTGAGAATGTATAAATGAATGGGAAGAGACACACATAAAAGAAAGGAAGGAAGGAAGGAAGGAAGGAAGGAAGGAAGGAAGGAAGGAAGGAAGGAAGGAAAGAAGGAAGACTGAGGCAGAAGGATCATGAGTTTGGGGCCAACCTGAACTACATAATGAGAGTTTGTCTAAAAACCCAGAAAGTTCCATTAGAGCCAGTCGGAGCTCTTTTAGGACCACAACTCAGCTCAGGAAGAATGCTCACATTACCTTTAACCTCCCTTTCCTGGCAGTCCCCGCTGGAACAGCAGATACAGGACCCCTGAGAACTCCATGTGCCTGTAAGTTGGGGAACACATGTCGACCCCAGGAGTGCTTTGTACTTCTCAGAGTCTGGCTGGATGTTAGGTAGACAGGGCTCCCCTTCACTGTGTGCCTTCGTCTGTTCCCAGAACACAGAGCAGCCCTGTACTGTGCCATCTCCAAAGTGTTTGTCCCCCTGAAACTCACCTTAACAGTCAAACCACGGCTTCAGATGCAGGCACGCTCATCGTCGGCTGTTCAGCTTTCCACTCTTCCAACTTATCCAGCTGAGCTCTCTGGGGAAGAGAGAGAGAGAACGAAGCTTTTACTTTGAGGTCTAAGGAAGACAACAGAAAAGGCTATAAAACGCTGCCCAACCCTTGGCTACGGTTACAAGACTCGGGCCCAGGAGGAAAAGCAGCCCACCTCAGTCACCGACGTTCCCTTAAACACACGGAGATCTGAAAGCAAAGGGCCAGCTAGCCTCCTCAGGAGAAAGAGAGGAGCTGGGTAGGCAAGGCTAGAGAGGCCACCTAAGGCATCCGGAGTGGGCGGGTTAGTGAACTGTCTCTGAGCACTGAGTCCAGGGTGGGACAATCTTGAACATGTACTTTCCTCAAAGCCTAGAGAACACGGGAACAGTGTACCTGCACTAGCAGGTACAGAGTACAGTGACCGTCAACATACGTGCCTGTCGCTTGTGTAACAAGGTGCGTGTGTGATGAGAGGTGTGGACTGGGAGAATCACCGCTCACATTTGAAATGGGAGAGTGACTGTGTGGCATTCTGACGGCTCAGCCGGGGAGGGCGGGAGTGGGGGGTGCTGACACAGTTAGACTCCTGCCCCAAGATGCAGAGGGAAGCAAAGAGCGGCAGGTATGTCGTGCTTGGGGGCGATCTTGTTGTAGGCTCCTGAGCTATGTCTACCTACTTCATGACAAGTGTCTTCATCACTTCCTGCTTGTATCATCTTTTGAAACTGTTGGGAGGGAGTTCACTTGAGCACTGAGTGTCCTACAGTGGGTGGAAGGCTGGAGATGCCCCGCCACTGTGGAGGCCAGAGCTGGTTCCCACTCATGGCAGAAGTGTGCTCTAGCTGGCGTCCAGAGAATGGGGCTCATTTTCAGAACCAGAGGCAGACACAAGATATGAAGGAGCCACCCTGTGCTGGGTGAAGGGGTGGCAGTTAGTCTGTTCATGTGAAGTTTCCACAAGGCAAAGTAATTATCACTACCACGTGGTGAAATTCAGACAGCCATTAACTCATTACCTGAAGCCACAAAGATGTCTGTCTTGTGTACGAACCCCAGGGTTAAACAGACTGTTCTTTGTATGCATATATATATTTTTTTTAAAAAATCATGTTCTCTCTTTCCTCACAAATCTGTTTATTACTAAAAACACTTTGGAGGCCTTGTAAAGTGGGCTAGACCAGTTAGAAACTGCCTTTCCCCCTGGGGCTCCTCCCCAGCATCCTAAGCTATGGAGGAATGTGGCTGCTTCAGAAGAGAATTGCCAAAGATGGGAAAGCCCAAGAGGGCCAGAAGAATGAGAGGAAGGGAAGGAGGAGTCACAGGCAGGAGAGAGGGATTGTCATCTCTGCCCAGATGGCACATCTGCATCTGGCCACCTCCCTCCAGAGCCTTGAGAACAAAGGCCTCGAAACCAGGTGTGCACAAGACACCTTGGGCTGTGTTAAGTGCAGGTTGAGGTAGAAGAAATTCTTCAATGGAGCCCAAGTGCCAGGAAGGAGTCTGAAAGCTGACACGGCATTCTTTTGTTGAAGGAATGCGGTTTGCTCCCACAAAAGACAGACCTGGTCACTGGACAAAGAAACCACCTCAGCACCTAGAGCGCCTTCACGGGGCATGGCGGTGGGGGGAGGTCAGCTCACTGCAGTCAGGAACACGTGAGAGAAGGAAAGGAATGGATTCAAGTTTAGTGACAGGTTGAAACTGAAGAATCCACTCAAACAGACAGAAAAGTGTGGGTGGTGGTGTGTGTGGGGGGGATCTGGAAAAAGAAAAGAAAACAAAAACTGGGCACTGGACAGTGAATGCCCAGTGTGGTTGATACAAGGAGGAAGGGGAGGGGCTGGAGGGCTGGCTCGGAGCTTGAGAACACTGGCTATGCTTGAGGACTCAGTCCCTTTCCCAGCACCTCATCAGGTGGCTCACCAGTGCCCATAACTCCAGTTCCAGGGGACCTGACACCCTGGGCTCTGGGGGTACCAGCCACACAGTGAGGTGCACACACATGCATTCCGGTACTCATGGAACAAAATGAAAGCGAGAAGAGGCAGAGGTGAAAGTCAGGGGCAGGTGGAAGCTCCAGTCTGCCTCTGGGGCACTCCCTTCATTCTCAGGGTACCGCCCACTTCCACTTGGTCTCAGTCTCTGTGCAAAGGCCCTGGCCTGACTTGAAGGCCTGTTCCATACTAATTGCACCTGCCGGGAAGGGGTGAGAGGCCTAGCTTTAGGGCAGGGCTTCTAAGGGCTTGTTGAGCTGACAGAGGCAGTTGCTCATAGTTTATGGATGCTTCCAGTGTGTTTATTCACGCACTACTGAATTACCCCAGTGGCAGCTACCTCATAAGCTGAGTCTGGGCCCCTTTAGTCAGACATCTAAAGGTCCCTGTTCTAGAGATGAGGAATGTTCTTGTCATGGGACCTGGCTTCCAAACTCTGGATATTTCTCAATCTCCTCCCAGGATACCCAGAAGCAAGGAAAGCAGGTTCCTAGTTTCACAGAGCCTTGGGCACTTCCTCCAGACTCTCAATTTTCAAGTGCCTTTCAGGTTTTTTCCCAGGGAGATTCCCAGACTGCCTTGCTTCCTGCTCAGGAACCTCTCTCCTGAATTCATACATTGAACTTTCAATGAACAGGACAGTAGCAGTGGGATCATCCTCAGGAGATCGGTTCCAGGTTCCCAGTGGATACCCAAATGCACAGCCACTCCAGCTTTGAGCAGTACAATGGAGTATTTGAATAACCTAGCCACAACCCTCCCCGAACTGTCCATCATCTCCAGATGAAATGTAATACCTAACAAGCAAATGCTATGGGAAATCATTGTTTATGGCACTACTTACAGAGTAACACTGAGGAGAGTCTGTGTATATTCAGCGCAGGGGTTTTCTTGCTCTGAACATGCCTGGACTGCAGAGGTTGAGGAATCCTTAGAGGGCTGACCTTTAATCTTAACTTTTACGGTTACTTTAGCCGTGGCAACATTTTCACAATCAGAACTATTAGAATAATCATCATTTGACTTTTTCTAAAAATTAAATGCCTCCTATATAAAATTGTCAAAACAATTTCAATAATAAACAAATAATTCCAAATTGGAAAAAAACAAAACAAAACACCTTACTACTAAAGGGCCTCCTCAGTAGGAATGATATAACGATATTATGATCTGTAGATCTCACCATGTGCCTGCTAATAGACCGGGAATGGATCAGCTCCTTGCACCATAACTTAATTGACTGGTACTTTCAGCTTCTCATTCTGTTAGCATTAAATCTAGACCTGAGCCAGTGGAAAGAAAATCATTAGTAGAAAACTAGATTATCAGTGAAAGAGACATGTTTAGAACCAAAGGACAAGGACAGAATGGAAAGGTGCCATCCAGAGGCAGCCAGCAGAGACAAGGCTGGGGAAAGAAAACTCCCTTCAAAACTCTCCAGGCCCAACACAATGCCTTCAGAAAGTGGAAGGGTCAGTTCTCATGGCACACTGAGGTTCCTGTGTTCCACCTTGATGGGGGCACGTGCGTGTGCATATGCCCGTGCGTGTCTGTGTGAGAGCACACAGAACCGAGACAAAGAATAAATCACAGGCTACCTCAACAGCACCAAGCATTTGCCCATGTTATCTGTCAGGAAGGCTGTTATTTTGTGAACCTAGACTGCTAATATTACACACACTAGAACAATATCTATAGCTCAGTGGATGCTTTCCTAATACTGGATCATTAGTGAAGGGAATGTTGGTGGTTTTCGCTAAGTACATGTTAAAGTTGACTCTTTGTCAACAGTACCCTCTTCACATGTATCTGTTCCTCTAAAAGCAGCCCGCAGGTTTTAGTAAACCGGATTCTTCTCAGATGTTGTACGTCTCCAATGCTTCATAGGTGTGAGTCTGGTGCTCCACAGACACTGACAGGGACACAGGGGTAGCCACTAGCCACAGGTGCTCACAGTCAAAATAGCAACTGACACAGAGGACACGCTAAGCAGAGGGAGCTAAAATAAGTACCGCAAACCTTTCATGAGGTCCAGAACTCTGGCACTCCTCTGTCCTTGGGGCCAGCTTCCTGAATGACGAGCTCCCCACTTTGTGGGCTTTTAGCTGTTACTGTATAATATATGCATACATATTCATACTTGACATACATAGGGACACACACGCGCACACACACACACACACACACACACACACACACACACACACACACACACTTTCTCTAAAGCCTGTGGTGGAGACTGAAGGGGTAGCTCAGTAGTCAAGTGTTCTTAGCACATACAAAGTCCTAGGTTCAAGCCTCAGCACCGCAAACAAACAAACAAATCTGATGACTTCTACTCCTTTCCTCAAAATTAATAAGTAGCAAACATTGAAGAAAACCCCTTCTTGCTACACGACAGGCACGTGCTTGTGAAAATGACGTTATATTTTCTACAGCATCCGATTATAAGATCCAACCTTATAATTTAACAATTAGTATTATAACAATGATAATAATGATCACAATTATAGTTGAATACACACAACTGTCTCTATAATGGCTGATGGTGAACAAATAGAACACAACACTTCAACGTCTCACTGGATGCCTCAAAGAACATTACAACTCACTCCAAGGGCCTGGCACATCTATAACCACGTGAGAATGTGTTACAGGCAGTTCAGGGCCTCTCTGGATTAGCCAGCACAGTGGAGGAAAACTGTAACAGAGGCAAAGGGCAGACTCCTCAGTGGAAGACTGTAGGGTGAGAGAAACATGTGCCTTGAGTTTCCTTGACCCCTCTCTAGATTCTTGAGACCTTTGAGGTCCATTCACACATTCAGTCCTGGTAAAGGCAGGTGTTTCTCTCCTTCCTTCCAGTATTTCACAAAAACAAGACTACACTGACCAGACCTTCATCTTTGTGACCTAGATGATACATACCTAGGCAAATAGCAAATTTTAGAGCTTGCTGTTCTGTACACTAGGTTTGATACAAAGAGCTTGTGATGATTAACTAGACAAGTTGGAGTCACCTTGGAAGAAGGAACCTTCATAGAGGGATTGCCTTTATCAGATGGCCTGTAGGCTGATCTGTGGAGGCATTTCTTGATTAATGACTAATGTGGCTAGCACTACCTCTGGGCATGTAGGATTGGGTTGTATGAGAAAAAAAAAAGCTGAGAAAGTCATGAGGAGCAAGTCAGTAAGCAGCACTCCTCCATGGCCTCTGCTTCAGTTCCTGCCTCAAGGTTCCTGCCTGATTTCCCTTCATGGCGGATGGTAACCTACAAGGTGAAATAAACCATTTCCTCCCCAGATTGTTTTTGGTTCATGTTTTATAACAGCAAAAGAAAGGTCAATTAAGCCAGGGCTTGGGTTCACTGTGCATACCCTGCCCTGCTGGCCAAAGTGGTGATTCCCATTAATATGGCCTGCAATTCAAGATATCACTTCTGGAAATTCTTATTTCATATTTCTGAATCACATTGGCCACAGGTTCCTTTAACCATGAAAAGTGAAACTGTGGGTGAGACTGTACCGCTTTATGAGGAAATGTCAAAAATAAAGTTGCGAAGCAGTACTAAAAGAAAGTTTTGGGATGGAAACAGCAATAAAAAAAATTAAAAAATATTTTTGTAAAAACTTCCAAGCAGAGCGTGTAGGGGCCCAGCTTTCAGCAGCCGGGACAAGAAGGTTTTGAGTTCAAGGCCAGCCTGGGCTAGTCAGTGTGAGAGCTGGTCAAAAGAACAACATAAAAAAGAAGGAAAAAAAACCTCCCCAAACTTCTAGCTCTAGCATGTTATTCAAACTTGTAACTCAACCCTTCTCATGGAGGAAACCAGCTGAGAGAGGAGAGAGCACCTCAGAAACCACAGCTTCCTTCTGCACCGCCGTGAGTCTAAGAAATAAGTGTGCTCCACGAGAGACATGATGTACTTTAAAAACATGTGACCTGAGTCAATGGATGGAAATATAAACACACTCCTCTGAGGGTGCTGGCCACTAGAGGTTACCAGGAGTTATCAGATACCTGCTTCCTGTCAAATGAACATGAATCATTCCTGTTTTGAACAGGTTTCTACCCTTGATCTTAAAGGCAAGAAAAGGAAACGAACAGGTGTCCAGCTCCCACAATGGAGTGTGACCAACACGAGGAACAGGTTTTTAGGTGCACTGCTAACAATGACCACAGCAACTGTATACTCAACACTGTATATGTACTAACAGCTAGTCATTTCTAGCTCCAAATTATCAAATTACCAAACCCCCTTTCTACAGATGAGGAAATATGTTTAAGCAAAAAGGAGGACAAGAGGTTTTTAGGCAGATGGATACCTCTATGTGGATTATGTGGTAGTCACATAACTAAACACACTTACAACACAGTGGCACACTAACAAAGAGGGAATTTTTCTACATCTAAATTATGCAGCAATGACTCTGATTTAAAAGCAACTCAGCAATCACGCCAACAAAACTGTCCTCTACAAGAGTCTACGCAACATGAAGCTTTTTTGTCTTGTGGACTCACGCTCCCATTCTCTTCACACTATATTTACAGGAAGACTACTGGTGGGGATTACATGTGTAGGGAATGAAAGCTCCTTTCATCATACGACATTTCCTAAAGTCCCCTGGAGTGTTTAGATAGTTCTGTATACTGCTCCCCTATTCTCAGTTTTGCCTTCTACAAAGATTAATTGGGTAATTCCAGAACCGATTTCTTAGGCTATAAAGCCTTAGGTTATACAGAATGGTGTCTATAGGTAATATAGTCTTAGGTTATACAGAATGGTGTCTATAGGTTATATAGTCTTAGGTTATACAGAATGAGCAGCATGAGGAAATTCCACCCAATCTGGCTCACTCCCTCACCCAAAGTTTCCACATTCTGTATAGCACCCACCTGCTGGCTAACTTGCAGCCACCTCCGCAGATAAACTGTCAAGGTATCCCCAGTGCTTGTGATCAAGCAACCCTTATTTTTCTTAATCGTGGTCCCCACCACAATAGTATTGATGTCGGTAATGTGCTAGGAAGTGAACTAAGAGGCATGAGCACTTGAAAGGACAGTCAGTTAACTCGAGAGAGAACCACATCCTAACAAGTCAGAATTTTGTCATAACTGGCCTATTTATTATTATTAGTTATTTACTCTACAGGTTGATAAGCTAAACTTAACATAACTAGGTATGCGTAGGGGAGAAAACTATTTTTTATATAGGGTTTGCTAATAGCCATGGTTTGATAAGAGCTATGGTTTCAGACTCCCTGCAGGGCATCTTAGAAGCTATAACCACACCTAAGTGGGAACCTCTGTGTTACAAATGGATGAGAATGTCTCTTTTTTCCTTATGAGAAATATCTGGCTGGTAACCATCGGGGAAGGAAGAGAAGCGAGCGTATTACAGAACTGTCTGTCAGCACAGGCCATCACTATGGACCTGCTGATTAACTGCTGCCTTCCAGGGTTGTCATCTAAATGTTGAGCTACACCGCAAATCAATACAAAGTTACTGCTGAAGTCTTTCCACAAGACATAAACCAAGATAAATCTTGGGTGTGGAATGGCAAGCCTTGGGTGATACAGAAAACAGTTTTTTAAAGAAAACTCGCGGCACTGTTGAAAAACTTAACTGCAGTATGATTTGGTTTGGAGACTCAGGCTCAAAAACAATGTCACAAATCTGGCTCTTCCCTTGATTCAATACTCAACAGTCTTGGTGGTCCATGTGTGCCCAGTAACACAGATCATGTGATCCACTAAAACCCTTGTCACCAAGGACACATTTTCTGAAAGTAAGCGAACTAAGTAGGAAATATATGAATGGACAAATGAAATATATGAATGGATAAATGAAATATATGAATGGACAAGTGAAATATATGAATGGACAAATGAACTGATTGATTCATACACACTGAATGTGATCACATCATGCTCAGGTGTCTCTGAGGAGGTAACGCTGGCGTGGAGGCTTGGGCGAGTTCTGAGAAAGGCCTGCACTTATCAGTAATGAGCACGTTCAGGTGAGGGAGAAGCAAGACCTGATTCCAGGCTCTTGAGAGGGGAGTGGGAGGCAAATGTTAAAGGGACAAGCAGTGTGGCCAGTCTGGCTGGAACAGAGGATGGGAAAGGAAAAAACTCAGGGAGCCAGGAGGACAGGGTGGCTGGAAACAGCTGAGTATGGATACCCCTTGTGGGTTTGTAATAGTAAGGACAGAAGTTTATTAGTTTTTAAAGCTCAATCTGGTTACTCCAGAGAAAATAGACTTTGGAGAATAGGTAGAGAGGTGGGCAAGAGGAAGCAGGAGTTTGGCAATAGGACCAATTAGTCATGACAGGGGGTCCTTTGACTGGATGTGATGATGTGGTGATGCAGTGGGCAGACTAGGAACCTGGTGAATGAAAAATGCTTAATAGGATGGACTCCTTACATAGTCAACAGCAGCCATCTGAGTATACTTGTATCAAGAGTTAATGGTCAGATTTAAGATAAAAGAACTGGTTATTTATACTCAAATAGCATTAAAGACTCTAAGAGTTTCACAATGCAAACAGTTTACTTAGGACCAGTTTAGATAATAATTTGCTCTTGCTACACTATCTCCACCAACTAGGCTACTGACTACACAAGGTAAGAAAGAGATTTGGGGGACTGCAGAGATGGCTCAGTGGGTAAAGTGCTTGCCTCACAAGCTTGGGAACCTAAGTTCAGATCCCAAGCAACCCCAAAAAGAACTGAGCATGTCAGCATGCACCTGTAAATCCCAGCACTGGGAAGGCAGAGATGGGAGGACCCCTGGACTTGACAGCCAGCAGTTTAGCTCAATCAATGAATCGGTTAGCTCTAGTCTCAATGAGAGATCCACTTCAAAATAAAGTAGAGATTGAAGAAGACCCCTGACACTGACCTTTTGACCTATGTATGCCCCCACACACACATGTACACACACATACATACATGGGAGGGGAGGGGAGGTGGGGAGGGAGAGAGAGAGAGAGAGAGAGAGAGAGAGAGAGAGAGAGAGAGAGAGAGAAACTATAAGAAACATGGCACTTCCTGCCATGGTTTGGGTAAGCGTATCCTAAAGGCATTCTAAAAGTGGCTTGTTCCCTGCCTGTGGTAATACTAGGAGGTGGCTGAACCTATTAAGAGGTGGGGCCTGGTGAGTGCTGTTCAGGTCACTGGCAGTGTGCCCTCAAAGCGGTTTGGGAACCCTGTTATCTTCTCCTTTTGCTTCTGTCTTGAAGTGGTCATGTCCCACCACATGCTCCAACACTACCACTCCACAGACCCAAAGCAATGCAGTCAGCCACCAATTCTCCTGAAACCATGAGCCAAAACTGTAAACTCTCTGTCTTTAAAAGTTGTCTCTGGTATGTGTCATAGTGATGGAAAGCAACACCCCATTAGAAAACTTTCCAGAAAACAAAGACTTCCAGCAAAGCTAGGAAAAGCTTCAAAGCTTATTGAAACACAGCCATGGTGTTTTTGAAGACTTCTTTTAATTCTCAGGGAAGCAGAAAAGCATTAGCAAGATGATAAAGTATGACTGTCCCCTTACCATAGTTCCTTTATTAAAAAGCTTCGTCCAGTGGGAAAAAGAACTCAGCCCACAGCCATGTTCACTTGGTTTAAAAAGTCTTTTGGGTAAACACCCATACTAAGGATTATTCCTTCGGCAGCTCAAAATTTTTACAAGAAAATGTTTTGGGTTTTATGAAGCTGTAGCTAACACCAATCAGGCAAGAAACAATCCAGGAATGTGTGGAGCAAATCAGTTTGATCCCTTCAAGAGTGAGACTCAAGGGCTGGTGAGCCAGCAAGGCTCAGGCTCCACATGACAGGACGCAAGGCATGTCCCCAAATCACATGTTATGTCTAAGACACAGTCCTCATCCAGGATTCGAAACCCAAGACAAGGTTTAAATTATTTTTGCTTAGAATAACTGCAGCCTCTTCCTACAGCTTCTTCCAGGAAGCTATCAGCTCTCACACTTCCATCTTTTCCTCCATTCCACCCCTAAAAGCAACAGCCCAGAGCCTGCTGGGAAGCGGGATCAAATAAACCGCACAGTGCCAGGCCCAGGCTCTCCAGAGACCACAGGCTTCACTTTTCATCTGTTCCTAGAGAAAATGGTTCAAGCCACTCAGAGCCATCTGACACTTCATCTGCTTCTCATTTTTAAAGTTTTACTCAAAAAAAAAAAAGTTTTCCAAAGTCATTCGCTTCTCCATTATCAGCCAAGAAACAGATACCCTGTGGTCTCGTCAGGCCAGCAGAGGGGACTCAGACGGCTTCCCCATGTTTTGCTGGGGTAATATTTTTTAAGTCCTTTAATGTTCTACCACACCATAGATTTTAGAATTTGCTCTTGGAAAGACCCATCCTTTAAAAACTGTGCTGTTTTGCTCTGAATGATTGCTCAAGCCTTTGAATGTAGTGACTTTTCCCACAGAATCTGCTATTAAAGACAGATTTTCCTGGCTTACTGCTTTAAGATGTCAAGATACATTCTTTTCCCTAATCTGTGCTTGGGACTTCCTTTCACACAGCCTTCATTTTATACTAACCAGCTGTTCCTGGCTTCTCCTCATGCTCTAGGTTTCCCACAGGTCACCCGTTCAGATATTCACCATGCTTCTTCCCAACAGCTCCAAACCAATCATCTCCATTTTTATTTTTCAAAAACCTTAGAGTTAAAACACACATACTCACTCAGTGTCAAGCCCTCTGCCGAGACTGGATTAGTGTGGTTTTCTTGTTGGATTCCTGTGATATAATGACCTAAAGATGGATTAGATCTGGAATCTCAGAGGTCTGTTAAATATTAACCAGGATGTGAAATGCTGGAAAATTGAGTCAATCTGAGTCTTCATTATGAAGCCAGACTGCAATCATTTCTTTGTGGGGTTCTAAAAGACTCTCAGAAATTCACACAACTCCTAGGTATTACTGGCTCACCTGAGAAGCTACTGAAACCTCCAGGCTCATTCTGGGGAAAACTCCAAATGATACTTACACTAGCTGTTGTAGAACAGGGTTGAGAAAGCTGCAGCTGCCAGGGCCAGACCCAGCTGGCTGCTCTATTTTGTCAATAAAGTTTTATTGGGACACAACTATGTGTATTCATTTCCATATTACCTATGGTTTATCCTCTCCTCCCCCCATGCTACAATGGCAGAGCTGGATAATGACAGATAGAGCCCTTAAAACATGAAACGTTCACTCTCTGGTCCTTCATAAAAAAGTATGCTCTGAAGCTTTGAAACCAGTGATGCCTAAGCCTTCGCATGTACAAGTTCAAAAACCAGAATATCGGTTTCCATGGGAGAAAAAGCAATGGAAAAAATGACCAAGAAGTAGCCCACAGAAATAGGATCCCAAGCCCAGTTCTTGGTATCTATTTGACAGCATCCCTTGGTGTCTGAGCACTTGGTCTCAAGGGCCCCTTTCCTATGCAGCATGCTCCCCGGGATGCTGACAGGGGCTCTTCTCAGAGCCGAATCATCTCAACACCAGCTTCTTTGTGTCTACCTCACTTGCTCCCTTGCCTGCCTCCCCACCTGGGATGTGGGCTCCTCTGGGGAAGGTCAGCTCTCCTCCTTTCATCTCCCAGGACCAGGTGCATACAGATGTTTCAGCAAAGATGGGGTCAGAGGATGAGTGGGGAAATAGATCAGCACTAGAAACAGCCTTGCTTCAAGAAGATGCTAGACCAAGCACTTGAAGAATTTATTAGTAAATAACACCAGATTTCCCAAACCAAGTTACACCAAAAAAAAAAAGACTATTTCTGTGTATATTGGATATTAACAAGTTTTAATGAGGCAAGCATAGTGGCTTACACTGTTAACGCTTGTATGGAAGACAGAGGCAGGCAGATCTCTGTGAGTTCAAAGCCAGCCTGGTCTATACAAGGAGTTTGAGGCCAGTAAGGGCTATAGAGTGAAACTGTGTCTTAAGAAGTAGTAGTGGAGGAGGAAGAGGAGGGGGAGGAGGAGGAGGAAGGGGAGGGGGAGGAGGAGGAGGAGGAGGGGGAGGAGGAGAAGGAGGAGAAGGGGGAGAAGGGGGAGGAGGGGGAGGAGGAGGAAGAGGAGGAGGAGGAGGAAGAGGAGGGGGAGGAGGAGGAGGAGGAAGGGGAGGGGGAGGGGGAGGAGGAAGGGGAGGGGGAGGGGGAGGAGGAAAAGGAGGGGGAGGGGGGAGGAGGAGGAAGGGGAGGGGGAGGGGGAGGAGGAGAAGGAGGAGGAGGAGGGGGAGGAGGAGGAAGAGGAGGGGGAGGAGGAGGAGGAAAAGGAGGGGGAGGGGGAGGAGGAGGAAGGGGAGGGGGAGGGGGAGGAGGAGAAGGAGGAGGAGGAGGGGGAGGAGGAGGAAGAGGAGGGGGAGGAGGAGGAGGAAGGGGAGGGGGAGGGGGAGGAGGAGAAGGAGGGGGAGGGGGAAGGAGGAGAAGGAGGAGGAGGAGGGGGAGGAGGAGAAGGAGGAGGAGGGGGGGAAGGGGGAGGAGGAGGAAGGGGAGGAGGAGAAGGAGGAGGGGGAAGAGGAGGGGGAGGAGGAAGGAAGGAAAAGAAAAACTACAGCAGAGTTAGGTAGATTAGCTTAGAAATGAACTTTAGCAGGCAGGCAAAGAGCAGGTGAACATGTCAACTACATTCAGCTACCGAGAAGTTCCAGAGGCAAGAAGTACAGGAATGGATGATCCCTTACCAAAAATTCTGGGGATGATTCCAAATGCCAGGTATGTTTCAGATTCAGGGATCCCTGTATGTACACACTGAGGTGCCCTGGGGTTGGGACCCAGAGCTAAACACAAATACCATGCCACCTCCCAGGTCTGAAGGGAACTTCACCATATTAGCATGCTGCCTGTTCTGACAATTTCCCACCTGTCCCACTGATGGGTGGCACTTCAAAATTGTCATATTTTGGAGAATTTTCAGTCTTTAAGTTTTCAGATTAGGGTCTAAATCATGATTTTTGTTTCATTGCGACCTAAATTCTAACCAAGACTCTCATTTCCAAATGAAAATGCAAGGTACTGGTATTCCATGGTATTCCATGCCATCCACTAATGGCGATGTGTTTCAACTTATGATAACTTCCTGGAAAAGCAGCTACTTCCCCCGCTTATTTTGTTAAGAGATCCTGGTATTGATCTGGATTGTGAGGACACGATGGTAAAGAAAATCAATCCACTGAGGTGTGGTGGCTCACACTGCAATCCCAGCACTCAGGAAGCTCCCGCCAGATGATCCAGGCCAACCTAGGCTGGGAGGGAGGGAGGAAAGAAGTGGGTCAAAGAGGAAGGAAGAAAGGAAGGGAGGGAGGGAATGGGAAGAGGAGGAGGAGGAGGAGGAGGAGGAGGAAGAGGAGGAGAGAGAGAGAGAGAGAGAGAGAGAGAGAGAGAGAGAGAGAGAGAGAGAGAGAGAACTGGAAGAGAAAGGAGACCACTTCCCTGATGAAAAAGGGAGAGGGAAGGAGAAGGAAAGGGAGGAAGCGAAGGGAGAATCACCCCTGCCCTTCAACCAGCAAAGTTGGCTTAGAAAAATCCCAGAATTAGTTTGGACAAGATTTTCTGAGTTATTTATATTCCATAAATGTCCCATAAACACACACACACACACACACACACACACACACACACACACACACACACACACACACGTGTATGCGAGTTTTATGTTTCCAAAATAGACAAAATAGAGACAGGCTGTCATACCACATCTGTAGTACACAGTTCTCAGTTTAAAACAACACACACTTATTATGTCAGACTTCCAGAAACTGGGGATGAAATGGGGCTCTCTGAGCTGTCAGGGAAGGTGTGGGCAAGGCCATTGTCCTAGGCCCATAGGAGAGAATCCACTTCCCTGTTTTGCACTTTCTGGGGTCCTCCTGCATTCCCTGGTCTACAGCCCTTCCTGCACCTTCCTGACTCAGGCAGCGGTGATCATGGAGCTCATCCCAGGGAATCCCTCTGACCTCCCTGATCCCTTTCATCACTTCAGGAGCCACTTCATACTGGCCCACCTGGGGGGTCACTCAAGGACAGATGACTAGCAGCCTTAATTTCAGTTTCCATTGGATTAGGACATGGGAATGTTTGGGGTGGAGTGGCATATATTTGTAGAAATCGGGCCAGGCAGCCCCAAGTGACATACATGCATGAACCCCAGAAGGAAACCTGGAACCACTACATGATCCCTACACCACTGCTCCCACCTGCTGGGAGCTGTTTCTGCCCACAGCAACTTACACTGCCTCACAGGGCACATGCCTCTGCTCTCCCTCCCCAGCCAGAGCAAGTGCTGTTCCTCGCTGTCTCCTCATCCTCAAACTGTTCTGAGTTGAAAGATTATTTCTCCTAGACATCGACCCTCCAAATGGGAAACCCAGTCCCTCCATTCTATTCTGAGGGATCTCTTACTTAAGGATTATACAAAAGGCTGCGTAAGTGGTAGTGAAGACCCGTTCACTTGTGTCCGTTTCTATGTCTGTGTTACCAAAGCATCCATGAGGTCATTCAATCTCCCCTTTTTAAGTTCAAGGGATATGGATGTGTGTTCACATGATATAAATTCCTTGAGAGTAAACACTGGGTTTTTGCAGGTGTGTATGTTTTGTTTTGGTTCTGTCTTCTAGTGTTGAAGAGTCAACCCAGAGATTCATGCATGCTAAGGATGTGCTGTTCCACTGAGCGACACCATCAGTACGAAGAGTTTAACTTGCTCCACACAGACACTTGGTAACTGCAATGCAGAGAGCGTATTCAGTGGTCTTGGACTACGGCAACAAAGCAAGGCACAGGGATTCGAACAGATTTCCTCTGGTCAAAGGTAATCGGAGAGATCTGCAAGGCTCTGGCTGGCCCAGCAGGCAGGGCAGCGGAGGTCATTCTGGCCCTGAGATATCACCTCAAGGGGCCCCGAACAGCTGGCTCCTAGAGCACTGGGCTGGATTTGGTTCGGGGAAACTGGAGCCAGGTCTTCTGTTTTTTGACAACAGCCTGTGGCCACACTAGGGCAGCATTTCAGCTGGCACTGGCCTGGGATGCAACTCCCTCTCATTTGGCCATATGGAAAGGATTTTCCAGCTCTCTGTTCCTGCTGGAATGTTTTCATGACCCTCAGGCTTGGAAGCATCTATTGACAACTAGCCCTAGTAACAAGAGGTCCTCTCAGGTCACCAGAACCCATCCAGGCCAGGAGTCACACACCTCAAAATTAAGGTGAACTGTGGTCAACAGTTTGCTAGTGGAAGAGATGGCTCAGTGGGTAAGAGCACCTGCTGAGCAAGCAGGAGGGCCCAAGTGTGGATCCCAGCACCCCCAAATACAGCGGGGTGTGGTCGTGGGC
Organism: Peromyscus californicus insignis; assembly: GCF_007827085.1. Taxonomy (NCBI): domain Eukaryota; kingdom Metazoa; phylum Chordata; class Mammalia; order Rodentia; family Cricetidae; genus Peromyscus; species Peromyscus californicus. The sequence continues at coordinate 77,244,311 of NW_026294606.1, read as the reverse complement.
ACACACAACGTGTAACTCCAGTACGGTAGTGCTATGATTGCTGGAGACAAGAGGCTTGCTGGCTGTCAGCTAACTCCACGATCAGTAGGAGAGAGGCCCTGTGTTGAGGGAATAAGAGGGCTGGGAGTAGGACACCTGACGTCCCCCTCTGTGCCAACCTCCACATGGGCTTGCACAGGCGCGACCACCCACCCACACACTCATGCTCACATATACCACACATGTGCATATTCACATTAAAAGTTAGAACTGGAAAGGTGTAAACGTAAGGAAAGAGGAACCTCCAGCCCTGATTCTGTCCTCATCTCAGCGTCCCAGATGCCTGATGCCTTTTCTGCACATTCTCCTGTGGATGGGCCCCCAGCCTCACCTCCACCCTGTACTTGGGAACTCAAATGTCATAAAGATGAGTCCTTTGCTTTCCATCCAGGTAATACCTTCAGACAAGCACTTGGAAGCTTTCCACTCATCCTGCTCATTCATCTAGTTGGGCTTTGGGAAGATCCCCAAGCCAGATAAAAATGTTATCGGGAGCATCAGGTCTGGCCAAGCCCTCAGTGTTTGCCAGGACCACGGTCAGCTGGCGCGGTCACCTCAGCCTCTCAGGCCTGTATGGAAAGGGGCAGAGCAACCCTTTCCCTGGAATACTGTTATTCATCCTATCAGGCAAACCACACAAGGCTTCATGTCTCATACTGTCTCTTCAGTCACCATAGCTTGAGGTCCAACCTTCAGCTCAGAGAGTCCAAGTACTCAAGCAAGAAGACTCCCTGCAGCCCATGATGCCCAGGTACCCTCATCTAGAGGAAAGATACTGAGTATCATGGGTCATTGACCTTCTTCTTAAAACAGTCACTGTCGTAGCCAGTTTAATGTCAAGTTGACACACACTAGAGTCATCTGAAAGGAGGGAACCTCAATTGAGAAAAATGACTCCATAAGATCCAGCTGCAGGGCATGTTCTTAATTAGTGTTTGATGTGGGAAGGCCAAGCCCATTGCGGGTGGGTGCCATCCCTGGCCTGGTGGTCCTGCATCCTATAAGAAAGCAGGCTGAGAAAACCAGGAAGAGCAAGTCCATAAGCAGCACCCTTCCGTGGTCTCTGTGTCAGCCCCTGCCCCCAGGGGCTCTGTTTGAGTTCCTATCCTGACTTCCTTCAATGATGGACTAAGATATGGAACTTTAAGCCAAGTAAGCCCTTTCCTCCCCAACTTTGGTCATGGTCTTTCATCATAGCAACAGGAATCCTAACAAAGACAGACACCAAGCAAGAGTTGAGGCCTAGCTGGTCTGGAGAATAACTGGGCCTAGAATCTCACTAGAATCCTGCATTTGGAAAGAGTGGTTCCACAAGGCAATCACCATCTGGAGGAGTTAAGGCCGTCACAGTCAGAAATGAACCACGAGCATTCAGGAGACACATTTTTGGATCACAGAAGAGGTCAGGGCATGCTGGAGGCCCAGGCTCTCCTGGCAGTCTCCCTCATACACCGTAGCATGGTCTGGGCTGCATGCCTGGCCATCTTCTGCCAATAGATTTCTTATGGAAGCTCATATATAAAATTTTAAACACCTGAGACCGTGGTTATGTATATGCAGTGGAGAAATAAGTTCCTCCAACGACTTCAAAAATTCTTAGATGTGGTAGGAAATACATCTGCAATATTCTTGGGGTTCTAGAAATGATAGTTAATGAAGCCACTGGAGCCATGAACATGGAGTCCACAGATCTCTGGTCTGCAGGCTCTATTCCCTTCCACAACAGAAAGGACTTTGTGTGTATGTAGTAGCATACATATTCCTGCGGGTGTGTCCATGTCTGCATGTGTGCATGTGTGGTACACAGGCACATGAGTACCTCTGCATGTGGAGGCCAGAAGTTGTCGGGAATCTTCTCATGAGCTCTATCTTATTTTTTTTTTTTTGAAACAGTTTCTCCCACTGAACTTAGAGCTCATCCATTCAGCTAGGCTGCCTGGCCAATGGGCTCCAGGGATCTGCCCGTCTCTGAGCACCCCAGGGGCTGGTGTTCCGCATGAGTACCACTGTGCTTGGCTTTTTTATGTGAGTGCTAGAGATGGGAACTCAGCTCCTTGTCCTTGTTTGGTGGGTCCTTTACTGACGGCACCACCTCCTAGCCCCAGTACTTCTTTATTAAATGTTTTGCTTGCCAAGCAACTGCCTAAAACTGAAAGCATTGAGTATGGATTTGAAGATCTAAAAATGAGAGGTGAGAACGCCAGCCGTTTAACTAAAGGCCTATACATTTACACAAGCACTTTAGAGACGTCCTCGGCTGAAGACTGCCTCTGAAGCATTCATCGTGGGATATACTCTGAGTCCTTTTCACTCTCCCCATCCCTGCCCCAGAGGCACCCGATACAGCTGGCTTCCTGGAAGAGGCAAAGAAGTGGCACCTTGAGTGATCATCAGATTTAGCAAGTTGAGAAGGAAGAGGCCAGACATTCCAGCTAGAAGAGGTACGTGTGAAGCCATATAGTTGAGACGGAGCCTGGTCCTTGCAGAGAGCTAGTTCCCACCCATGTGCCCACAAGGAGATGCCCAGGCAAGGTGAGAGTCTGGAAGCCTGCATCAGAACGGCCCCTGATGCTCTACTGAAGCCCTGGACTTGAGCTCTGGGAATACAGACAAAGAGTTTCACTGAAAAAAACATCGAGTGGGTAAAAGAAAGGTGGAGTCTGGTGACGATCCAGAGTTGCCAAGAAAGGGGGCAGGATGAGGTGGGTAACAGTAACAGAGGACGTGGGCGCCACCTGTGGGGTTGGCCTTGGGGACAGAAGAAGGTAAGTCAACCCATTCTGAGTGTAGACAGAATGAGGTGAGGCCTCCTAATGGCGGACTAGACAGCCAACCACAGGTACTTCTCTTCAACTGGCTTCTCTGGTCAGGGGCTACACGTACACTGGGAGGGGGATTCTCTCCACCGGAGGGTGAGTTTGGGAGTTGATCAAAGAGGGCAAGGGTCTACAACAGGACCCCGATCAAAGCAGGAGAGAGGGAGGGCAGATGGGTGGCCACTGGGCAGCCCAAGAAGAGTTGGTAAGTCTGATGAAGGGACTCCAACAGACCATGAGGGCTTCTAATGCTGGAGTGGTGGGGGTGGAGAGGAAGGAGAGGCAAGGAAGGAAGCAAGGGACTTCACAGCTTTGCTAAAGTGACATCCTCCTGACTGTCTCAAGATTATTTACCAGTTAACAGGAAGGCAACCAGCAGCCTTAAAGTCCTCTTACCCACAATTCCCTTCCTAGCAGATGCCATGAGCATGGAGGTTACGGGAAAGCTTGCCTCCCTCCCTCCTCCCAATCACCTGGGAAGGAGAAGGAAGCCAGAGGCAAAACCAGAAGGGACTACTCGATTATCAGACCTATCCTGGCCTCCTCCATCAGCTGCATTTCTTAACTGCTGACCATCAGGAGCCTGTGTCAGGAGCCTGTTTCGCAGCCAGGGACTGCTACTGCTTAGAAATGGAAGGGCCACCTCGACCCACCAGAGACAGACAGTTCACCTCCCTGTGACTCACTGCAGGCATCCGATCAGACCCCGCCCAGGGGGAAGCTCAGTGGTGACGGCCAGCCTACGCCCTTCCTGCTCTCTTCCCTCCCAGCCTGCAGCCCACCAGACCTTCTCCTGGGAAGGGCGGGCAAGCACAGCCTCTAAAGGGGGCCTGGTGGGGACACAGGCACTAGCTTTTGCTTCTGCTTCTCTGCCATCATGATCCATGAATTGCCAACTTTTTATAGCCACCAAAAGGAATAACACAACTGCCTTCCTGACCGAGAGGGACCCACATGTAATGGTGTCACATCCCACAGTTGAAAAGGGAAGTCACCTACTACCCCACTCCCCACCCCCCAGCGCCACGCCCAACTCCTGCCAAAGGATTTCTGGTTTGATCCGATAGCCTTAGCTCATATAAAAGTTGACAGAGATAGCATGAAAGACAGGGGAGAAAGAATCCTTTCCCTGTGGAGCTTGGAATCCAGTAGCCAACAGGAGACACCATGAATAAAAGATACAAGGAGTCTGGAATCCGGCATCAGAAAAGCCCCTGATGCCCCAGACTTAAGTTCTGGACCACAGACAGATTTACACTGTGAAAGCACAGAGTGGGTAGAGAAGGGTGGCGTTCAATGCCAATCCAGAGTAGCCAAGAATGGGAGCAGGGCGGGGAGCGACAGTAACCAGAATATACGGGTGCTACCTGTAGGGCTGGCCTTGGGGACAGAAGAAGCTAAGTCAATCCAGGCAGAGTACAGGACAGAAGGAAGTAAGACCATTCAGACAGTTGAGAAACACAGACTCACGTTCAGTGACTACTCTGCTGTCCCACAGAATGGAAAATGGGGAGCTTGGTGGTGGGGAGCAAGCACCAGGAGTTCACCAGCAGAGTGGGTAGGTTCAAAGGTCATGGTAAGATCCTCCCAAATGTCATGTTTATAATCAACTCCTAGCTGTGGTCTCCCAAGCCAGCACACACTCTGCAGGGACATTTCCAACATTTTCTCTCCTTGGGGAAGCTCCTCATGGTCACCTACCTGGACTCACTTGGACCCTGGGAACCAGCACAGCAGACCCTCTGCCTGTGCTCAGGCCCCTGCTCCCCAGGCACACTGCCCCATCGCCTTGAGGAGAAGCAGAGCAGAACTGAGACTATTCCGAGGAAGGCTCTGAGCTGCTCTCCACCAGGGATGGACCTCAAGGGCACATGGCCATCCTCCTCCGCCTTCCTGACAGCTGACAAGACACCCAAGGAGGAGGATTTAGAGAAAGACATCTCAAAGCACCACCCAGGCCCTACACATCACAAGTACAGTATCAGGTCAGCATTTTTTGAGTGATTTTTTTAAAGTGTGTGAAAACAAAACTCAGAAATGTTTGCTTTCTCTGAGCTATCAACCAAGAATCAGTAGACTGCCTTCCTGGCTGGAATGAACAGACGAATCATTTTGTTTGACTATCTCCCCGTTCAGCCAGGTCCATCTGCTGCAGTATCCCCATCAGAGCCGCAGAGGTATTCCATCAGTGCATGGTCTCCATCAGGTCAGGAAGCCTTGTCAGCAAACTGCCTGGCATCTCAGAAATTCCAGCACTCAGGAGGCTGAGTCACGAGGATCACAGCCCAAGATCAGCCCTGTCTATATAGTATCTCAAAACAAAACAAAATCTCCTTGGGATAAATTCAAATTTGTTTTATTTTTGATTTATTATTATTATTATTATTATTATTATTATTATTATTGTGTTTGTGTGTCCACGGGAGTGTGTGTTATTGTGGGTGCACATGGAGTCTAGAGATGTCGGGTCTTCTGGAGCTGTATATAGGCAGCTCAGCCATCCAACATGGGTGCTGAGAATTGAACTCAGGTCCCCTGGAAAGGCAATACATGTTCTTAACCACAGAGCCATCTACCATCTCCATTTTTGTTCGTTTGCTTTTTACACACTCTATCCATTGACCCTCAGACCAATGTGCTAAATAAACGGATGAATATGAATTTAAACGTGTTCCCTTAACTACATATCAGCCATTAGGCAGAGCAATTGGAAGTGGGGCACAGACTGACACAGAAATGTGGGGCGGGAACTGGGATGGTCCAGAATAACAAATTAGCATGCACATATTAGAAAGGCAGTCTTTTGGGGGTGTGGTAAGTGATCTAACTGCAAACTTGAACTTCAGTTGCAAATTCTGGGAACCATGGGACCTGCAGGGTTCAGGGAAGGACTTCCAGCCTGAAAAACACAACCACCTTTCTGGGGAGGTGGCAGGAAGTGGGGAGTGTCACAGAGACAGGAGGAATCAGTCATGTTGAGCTCACACCATCAGCTGTCAGGGCCTCTTACAAGAGCTAGGACTGGAGGTGGGTGGAGGGCAGGTGATTATTGAGTTTTACAAAATGTATGAGAGATGAAGGGCTCGGGAGTGGAGGGCTTGCCTAGCATGCAGAATCTAGAGTTTGATCCCTAACATTGAAAGAAAAATTTAATTCTGTGAGATGACAATGAGTCCTTGTAGTGTAGAAATTCTCCCAGGTTCTCTAAATGCAAGGATGATACACAGAACAGATGTGGAGGGGCAGGCCTAAGGATGAGCGTAATAAGTATACTGGAAGTATAACTCAATGGGTGGATGGAACCCTACGTTCTGTCCCCCGGCCTGGAAGGGTAAGAGATGACACAAAGACAGAGATGCTGCAGCAGGTAGTATTTTAATCCCTGTGTACATTTACCTAGCTGAAAAGACATATTTGGGAAGAGGATGTAGGTTGTTAATAAATCCAATAACACACCCCCACCACCCCACCTCACATAACTAAACCATGATGGTGCTGGCTGACAGCACAGTTAACAGTGCTGTTTTCTGAGAGAGGGAATGGCCCCGACACTCCATGTTCTATTTGCCACTGTTGCAGGGGCACCGTGGACTGGTGAACTGTGCCCTACGTGGGCACAGACTGGCGACCGCTGTGAAGCCATCAGTCATCACCTTCCATCCTGTCGCTCAAGACTTAAAGAGAATTCACCATCATCCCAGGTTTCTCCTTTTGTTTCAGAAATCAACCCTCGCCAGTGTTAGACTCTGAAAGAGTGGGGAGGGAGGGGGATTCAAAGTCTAAAGCCGGACCATCCGTGTGTGAGACGGGGCTAGGTGGTCTGAACAAGCTGCAATTACAGAGACTCTCCTGCTTTCATGGTGCCCCTCCGAACCCTTTGACCTACCACAGGAGAACTGACACACAAGTCTATAATTCTCTAGGGTTTCCCTTCTGTGCAGTTTGTTTTTGTTTGTTTGTTTGTTTATCCGTAGTGCTGGGGACTGTACCTGGGGCCTTCAGCATGCTGAGCGTTGGAAACTGTGCTCTCGCACTGTGCTATGTCTCCTACTGCTAGCAGGCAATTTCTATCATCACTGAACTTGCCTTGACTGGCTTCATTGGAAACATTTGGGAATCTGCTCCTGCAAACAACGGAGTTGTCCCTGTTTCTGCAATTACAGCTCCTTTTCTTGCTGTGGCAGGCTATGTGCAACCCGTGTCGCCGACATGCACACATGCCAAGGAAGCAATGGCACCCAGAGACCGCCGTGGATGCCACTCAGGAAGAAGGGAAAGTGTCAGTTAGCCTTTCTTCATCCGGATAAGAGGAAGCAGATGAACAATTGCCCCGTGGGCGCATTGGAAATGCTCCTCAAGATGTGGAAGAAAAATAAAAAGTGCCAGGTGTCAAGATGGCTCCGTGGGTAAGGTGCTTGCCACCAAGCCTGACCACAACTCAAGTTCGATCCCTGGCACCCGTGTGGTGAAAGGAGAGAACACATTCTCCATGGCTAACCTCTGATCCACCACAGCAGCCAAGATAAACATGCACTGTCTGAAGCATGCATGGGTACGTGTACACACAAATGTAAAATGTAAATATACAAATAAAAGTGCTGCATTTTTAACAATAGCGGAGCGTTGGCTGATTGAGGTGTGGCTGTTGCTCCACCGGGAGCCCACCTGTTCTAGGGATAATTGATTGCTTTGTTCTAGGGACAGGGCTGTGGATCTGATATGCAGCTGCAGAGGCCAAAGGTCACAACCGAAGGTGATCAAGGGTGACCAAGCACCCAGGATGCCGGTCTTGTTCCTCAGCTTCCCGGACAGCCTGCAACCTCTCTCCATTGCCCTGCCTGGAAGCAACACTGACAATCTTCCTGCCCTTGTCTTTTGTTCTTCCTTCTGCTTCCCGTCACTGGGAGCGTGCCTTAGCTTGTTTTCCCGTTGACAGCAACAACAAACGGCACTAGCGCACCGATGTGGGCATGCAACTGTGATGCCAGTCTGAGATGCTCTTTGCAAAACACTGCTTCCGTATGGCAGACCAGAGCAGAGCCAGCTCTGCCCACTCATGGGTCTCTGGTTTCCTAACACTCTGCAATGGACTCACACAAAACTTGGGGCTCCTTGTTAGGTATCCATGATTCAAACCTTACAGTAGGCGCTGCTGAGAGATGCACACCTTTCAAGCATTCAGCTGTCTCCTAATGACCAATCATCTCATGACTAATGCTCTCTTCAGAAATCTGGCCATCTGCACCTGCTCCTGTCTGGTAGTTAGAGGCCTGTGCCTCTGCCGCAAACAACACCGTACTCTTGCTGCCAATGCAGAGCTGCATGAGGTTAACAGAAGGACACTAGCAAATCTTCCCAGAGGGGAACAACAGTGAGACGTGGAGACTGAGCAGTGTGGTAGGGAAGTCGTCGTGGAAGACAACAGCGTAAAGCAGGGGGCAAAAGGAGGCATTTCGGAATGATTTTAATATTAAAGGAGCTAAAAGATTCCAAAGAAAAATGACCAAAGACTTTGCCGGCCATCTTTATGACATGATGGTCACGTCAGACGTGATGGGGAAAGGACTGGAAAGCCAGGTGTGATGGTGCACACCTGTCATCTCAACATTTGGGAACTCAATGCAAGAAAACAGCCCCAGGTCAGAAACTAGCCTGAGTTACAGGGCAAGGCTCTGTCTCAACAAACAAGCAAACACATAACGACAGCCACACGAAAAAGGAAACAGACAAGCAAACGAAAAGCACTACAATGTCATGGCTATAGTGAGAGCTAAAGAAAACCGTACTTAATTCACGTGGATCTAATACTTTAGCAAAACGGATCCGAAGGCCAATAGGAAGAGGATTTTTTTTAAAATGGAACTGGACAGATGGCTCAGGAAATGAAGCATTTGTTGTGCAAGCTTGAGAATCAGGGTTCAGTTCCCCAGAATCCATGTAAATAAACGCCCACAGGCGTGGTGGCCCGCCTGTAATCCTGGCAGAGAAAGGGGAACTCTGGAGCAAGCTGGCTTGTTAGACTAGCCAAATGAGCGACCTCCAGGTTCATGTGAGATACCTGTTTCAACACATGAGGTAACAAGGGAGGCACCCAGTGTCAACTTCTGTCCTCCACAAACATCCACACGTGTGAACACACATGCACACACATGCAAAACACAGGAGGAAAACACAGGACAAATGACTGAGGTGCATCCCTCGGTCCCTACCTGTTACTGGGTATAGCTGATATATCCTGCCCCCTATCCTAAACTTCTCCAGCCCAGGGCTGGGCTCCCATCCCCCAGCTGCCCTTCCCTATATAATCCAGCCATTATAGTTACCTGGTCTTTTTTCATCTACTTTTTCCCCTTCTGGCCTCTTGGTCTGGCTCACCCTTCCCCACCTCTCCTCACATGGCTCAGGGCCATGTCCCCTCTGGACTGTCCCACATGTCCCTGACTCTGGCTATGCTCTCCCTTTTATCTATAGTAAACTTTCTCCTCCACCACACCTGAGCACTCATGCCCTTCCTTTTTTATTTCTTTTTTTATTCGCATCATAGGGAAGATTTTGGGGGTTTTTTTTGGGGGGGGGTTTGGGGGTGTAGGAATTGTTTGTTTGTTTCAAGACAGGGTTTTACTGTGTAGCCCTGGCTGTCCTGGAACTCAACTTGTAGACCAGGCTGGCCTCAAATTCAGAGATCCACCTGCCTCTGCCTCCCGAGTGCTAGGATTAAAGGCGTGCGCCGCCGCCGCCGCCGCCGCCGCCACCACCACCACTGCCCAGTAGAAGTTTTTAAACTGTCCAAAAATTTACTCCCATGGGGGGAAAAAAAACAAAACAAAAAACCAACCCTTGATACCTACACTGATCACTCTGAGAATGGGCTGTGGTATCTTTCCAGCGCCCACTCTCCAGACTCAGATCTGCAAATGTAATAATGATTGCCTAAATTTTGTTAAATATAAACTAAAAGGTAATTATTTTCAAATTTTTCAGTTTAGTTTTTCAAGACAACACCTAAAGTGTTTTTTTTTTTCTCTCTCTCCAACATATTGTGAAATCTTGGTCCCCGTTTAAGTGGGTCACCAGTGGCCCCTTTCTGTTTTTAATTATCCTCAGATAACAAGGACATGCTGTAGAGGCCCTAGGAAGAATTTTTTAAAGTATAAATCAGTGCTTTGGACTGTATTTATGTCATTTTGAGCCAAGTACACATTTTAGAAACAGGAGCGCCGGGATCCAGAGCACGGTGTAAATACAAGGAACACTATGTTTTACTTTGTCCCTGACATCAGAAATAATGTGTTTTAGTTGATACAAAATAAAAATAAAAATAACAACACAAATGACTATTTGTCTCAATTCTTCTCCAAAGTGTCAAAGTATGATTGTTTACACAATCTTGAATTCTCAGCTCTGACATCCAATTGTATTTGAATCAAGTTCTGAGACCTCCCTTGCTTGTTAATAGTCCTCGGTTTAAGCTCTGGGACCTTCCCTGTGTGTTAATAGTTTCTCATTTAAGCTCTGGGACCTTCCCTGTGTGTTAATAATCTCTCATTTAAGCTCTGGGACCTTCCCTGTGTGTTAACAGTTTCTCATTTAAGCTCTGGGACCTTCCCTGTGTGTTAATAATCTCTCATTTAAGCTCTGGGACCTGCCCTGTGTGTTAATAGTCCCCGATTTAAGCTCTACAACCTGCCCTGTGTGTTAATAGTCTCTCATTTGAGCTCTGGGACCTTCCCTGTGTGTTAATAATAATTAATGATAATTGTCTCTGCTTTAAGCTCTGGGACCTCCTTATTCATTGTTAGTAGTTGCTGACTTAAGCATTGAGCTCTGGTTCAAGCTCTGAGATCTTCCTTGATAGTTAACAGTCCCTGGTCAGGACCTTCATGTTCATTAACAGTCTCAAGTTTGTGTACCGTCCTTACCTTCATAGCCTGAGTCTGTGTAATTTCTGGTCTGAACTTCACCTGGGAATAATCAAATTCACTGAGTTTTCCTACATGCAAAATGTTTATTATATAGAAATAGTTAATATTCAGGGCCATCCAGAAGTCATTTGGATAATGAAAATTATTCCCAAATCATAAATGCCAAGGCTTCATTGTAGAAGCATCAGTTACTCAGGGGACATTTTCTTCCAGAAAGGAAGGAGTAAGAGAATAGTTTTCCCATTAAATAAAACTGCAGCATTCCACAGCAAAGAGGTAACTTCTTGTATATTTCAATCTGCACCATAATTAGGAGTCTAAGTAACTAACCATGACCAATTTACCTTAAAGGGGACAAGTCGTTTCTAAAGATTCATCTGGCATGAATTCTCCAGAGTGTCTGTAACCAAAATAATAAACATGTTTTGGCTTAACTGTTAATATTCCCATCTCAGAGATCAAGACCAAAGTAATTCAGTCTTCCTATCAAATTTACTCCTCTTCTCTCGATGAGTGTAGACTCAGGGCTGGAGACTAAGGCATGGCTGATACCTCCTCCCAGATTTTCTAGGACAGCCAAGCTCTCCACATCCCCAGGGCATGAACAGCAATTGTAAGACTTCTGCCATGTTCTACTGTAGGCACGCACTTACACTAATCCCATACCATGTCCAGGAGCAGAAAGAAAACAAGCTCTAAACCCCCTTTGCAAAGAGTGGAGACTTTACAGGTGAGCCATCCTGCTCAGCTTCCCTCCCCAGGATGGGAGCCACAGACAGGATGTCAATGAGCAACTTGGGAACCATGGGTCCCTACTCAGCTCACTCAGTGCATCCCCTACCAATCTCAGGTAGGAAGCTGAGCAGTAGGAATGTCAGCACATGCCCAAAATCCATTCTTGAGAGGCAGAAACAAGAGAATCACACATTAGAGGCAGCTTGGGCTACATTCCCAAGCCAGGTAACTTCAGAAACCATAGGAAACATCCCTCATTTGGGCAAAGTGATTTACAAGTGGTCACAGTCAAACCACATCTAAATGGTGGTGCATTCCTCAGGTCGTCACACCACAACAGATGACGTGGCACAGTGGGCTACTAATTCCCCTGGCTGTGTTGGGCAGTGGCCATTTGCCACAGAGGAGGCAGGGTGTACCACAGACTGTGCACTGTCACTTCCTACCCAGGATAAATTTCCAACCCTTTCCAAACCCCTTTTCTCTTCAACAAAACAGGCATAGAAGCAAATCCATCGATTGTTTCCTGTGTTTTTATCAGTATATATTAATTATACATAATAATTAGTTTCATTGTGACATTTTCATGCATGTATATGACATATTCATATTGAATTCACCTCCATTGCCCTCTCTTATCCCCCTCCTACTCCCACTGATCCCCTTCCTCTTTCTAATCAGTTCTCTTACTATTTCCATGGCCTTTAGTGTGGCTGTGACCCGGTGAGTTTCATTAGGGTTGCTTATGGGAGCACGGATTAGAGCTTGTGAACAGGAGCACGGAGACCTTACCAATGGCTACACCATCGCAAAAATGTCTCTCCACCTCTGAACCCCCAAGAGCCATGAACTGCTTATCAATCCTCAAGGAGCAGAAGGGCCAGAAGAGGCTACCGCCCCTCCACCCTGCCCACCTGCTGCCATTAACTACCTATAACTCCTTAGGGACTGAAGAGTCTTGTGGGCCATTCCTCTCTGTCTCAGAATGTTGACGAGCCCCGGGCTGTGCAGGTCTTAGAACAAGTAACACAGCTGCTGTGTGTTCATGTACACTTATACACAGACACACAGAAACACACACACACACACACCACGCAGCAGCAGCAGCAGCAGCAGCAGCAGCAGCAGCAGCAGCAGCAAGGGAGAGAGAATGTCCCCAAAGCCCATGTAATTAAGTCTCCAGACTTGTGGCATTGCTGGAAGGGAGCAAAACTTCTGGGACAGAGAGCTCAGTGGGAAGAAGTCAGGTCACTGGGGGGTATGCCCCTGAAAGCAATACCAGGGCGCCAGACACTCTTCTTGCATTGTTCCCAAGCAGTCGCGAGGTATGCAGCCTCCTCTACCACATTCTCCCTGTGTGATATCCTGTGCTTCCACAGGCCCAAAGCAATGGGGCCAAATCACCATTTACCAAAATCTCTGAAAGCATGAGCCAAAAGTAACCTTCCCGCTTTATGAGTAGCTTATCTCACATATTTTGTCACAGTTAACCCAGGTTAACCCAAATATACTCTCGGTGGCTCGTTCACCTAGGGATACATGGAGAAGGAGGAAAGCAGAGACACCTGAGCACAGGATGGATTCATGCACAACTGCAAAGATAGTTCAGGGAATTTGCCACTGGGTGCACCATGATGTGCCAGAAGCAACCCAGGACGTGGTGCTGTGTAGATCACAACTTCCTAAACACAAGACATCTGTGAGCTCCTCTGTCTCTAGTGACAGCCACCCCTTGCCAAAACATTTGTCTTAAATAGTAATGTCTTGCAGTATATAAGAAGCCAAGGTACTGGAGCTAGCTGCTCACCGAAAACATGTACGTGGTCTATGAAAGCCCATTTCCAGTGTTACCAAACTTTCATTCACCATTTAAGAGACATCCTTATTTTAGAGGAACTAAGAGATTGAATGTTTTATACCACGTAAAAGGGTAACTGAGATGGATGGATGGATGGATGGATGGATGGATGGATGGATGGATGGACATATCACAGCTGAAATTCCACTGTCTAGACATTATGAAGCTAAGGTGTCCCTGAGGTTCCTAAAGAGATGTCAGCAGCATCCCACCCCCATCCCATGGTGAGTCCTTTCAGAACTGTGCGATGTGACCACTGCACCCTATAAGATAACATCAACACAGACAAGTGCTCAGAACAGACAGAGCAGAGGGAGCCTGCTCCACCACGGGCAGCCCAAGAGCTTGATGCTCCACGAGCACAACCAAAGCAGAAAGGGAGAGAGAAAGAAGAATTTGGAACTTGAAGATCTGGGGACAAGAGATGAATAACCACTCTACAACTGCCATGAGCCACAGAGCCTGATGGACAGAGTCACAAGGAAGCTGCCGTGCATGTTGCAGATCCCCCTACACACACACACACACACACACACACACACGCCTTCTGCATACACCACACAACTCCTGGTACTTCTCAGTGCAGAGGCTGGGATTCCTTGAGAAAGCAGTTCTCCAGGAGAAGAGAGAACAATCAATCTTTCTGGAGGTCAAGAGAGATGTGGGGAGCCACAGCCATGGAGACCGACTAAGATTAAAGACAGCATTACAATGTGGGGCTTCAGCAGCCTAAAGCCACAGTAGTGCGGAGACACACACCATGGAGCTGGGTGTGGAGGGACATCCCTGCAATCCCAGTACTTGGAGGCTGAAGAAGGAGTTTTGTGAGTTCAAGACCAGCCTGGGCTACAAAGCCAGATTGTGTCTCAAAGGCAACAGATGCGAACATCCACTCACTAAAGTATGAATTTGAAGTTCTGGAAGCTGAATGACCTCCGTATCTCCTAAGAGGAAACTGCTGCTTAAATGTTCTCACTGGGGGAAAAAAAAAAGTGGAGTTTGAAAGAAAACAGGTCAGTTACTTGGAATTTGCAAAGCGTAGGTGGTTAGCTGCACCAGCACGATGGGAAAGGCCATGCACACCGACAGGTCTGCTGGACTTCTCGGTGTGTCTCTGAAAGCACTCACTCCACACCAGGCAGGGAGGCAGCGGCTCTCTCTGAGACTCTAAGTTAGGGAAAGCCCAGCTGCAGGCAAATACAGATGACATGAATCAAGCAAACAAAACCCCCATGGATTTCACTGTGCTGCAGACACTCTGAACAAACACGGGATGGGCTGCATCTGGCCAAATCTCCTCTTTCTCTAAGAGCTAAATAAAAAAAACAGATTTTAATATTTGAACAATGACTGTTGGGCCATTTTGATTTTACGGCTACCTCAAGACACACCGAAGCCAGCTAACTGATTTGAGTAATGTGCTAATCATCTGACGATGGGGTGTTGGCCAAGAACCAGATGAAGCTGAAACTCCAGGCAAAAGAGCACAAGCCGGATGGGGCCCATCGGGTCTCCGCCCCCCAAAGGCCTCAGCCTCCCTGCACAGCCTGGGGTAGTTCTTGTTCAGCTTCCTAGGGCCATGAAAATGGCTAACTAAGATGAAATCTAACAGCAGAGAATGGCTTGCATTCTCTACTTTCCCTTCTGACGATATCATGGGGTTCAAAGATGACTTTAAAGACTCTGATGGGTCTGAACTTCCAGACTCAGGCCTCATTCTTTGTCTTTCCAAAGAGAGAGGGAAGACGATGCAGTAGTGAAGCCACGGGTCACAGATGCAGCCGTCCTCCGGCAGCAGATGCAGCCAAGACCAAGCATGCTTGGTGGATCCACAGCCAAACCTCACCCAACAGTTAAGAACCTCAATTGGATGAAGGTGCTCATGGGAAAGCAGAACCTCTGGCCACAATTAAACATGGCGTGAATTCATGAAGAATGTCATCAGCCACACTCTTCACTGAGAGGGTCATGTGTTACTTGGCTGTGGGATGCTCCCTTTCAAATCCAACCTCAGCCCATAGTCATTATTTTAGGAACATCACAGAGGACATGTATGCAAGCTAAGATGGCCACAATATCACTAGGCAATACTCCATTATGGACCACCATCATATTTGTGGTATGTTCGTGTGTGTTGTTGCATATAGCACAGAATGCGTTTCCACACACATGCTCTAAACTACCAAGTGATCCAGGAGCACCGTACCCTCTCACCAGGAAGACGCAATTACAGAACCCTTCCACCTAATGTCCTTCCAGGAGCTGGACACTGTCACAGGAGAGTCTGAATGCCCTCAGTGAATCCCTTCCCGTGCCTTACAAAGCTCTGAAGAAATGCTTTCAGGTCCTACCCTTCATGTGAGACAGCACTGGACTACCCGTCCCCACCTACACATCACAAGTTCCTTCTGCCGGGTTGTCTGAGTGCTTAACTCGGTTGCATTTGAGAAGCACAGTACTTGAGTTCGAGGCTCCCCAGACTGACTGGAAGGAGGGAGGACATAGTCACGGACATGGCTGGCTCTGGTCTTTCCTCTCCTTTGCAGTCAAGGCTGCCGCCAATTTCACGGAGGCAGGGCTTCAGTAAGCATGGACTCGTGGACCACCTCTGCCTCCAAGGGACACACGCCACTTCTGTTGGACTTAGGCCTCTTTTCAATCGGGGATTCTCCCTCTCTCCACCAGCCTGCCCTACCCAACCCTCTTCTCCATCCATAGCAATGAGCACGTGAGCCAGACTGAAGAAGTTCTTCCTCAAGAATTAACTTAGACTTCAGAGCAGGAAGAAAATTCCTTCCTTCCTTCCTTCCTTCCTTCCTTCCTTCCTTCCTTCCTTCCTTCCCTCCTCCCCTCCCTCCCTCCTTCCTTCCGCCAAGAGAAACATAAACAATCCCCCTAGTTCCAACCACTTTAAGTTACTTGCTTTTAGTTGCCTTTAAATCTTTAATTTGGGAGGTCAGGAAGCTAAGCACATAATTATCAGTCACCCACCAGCAGTGCTCTGGCTCACACTTCTGACATGTGGGTCCCAGCGATAATGGTTGCCTAGGTTACTTCTCAGACTCGTGAAGACCTCTTTTGTTGCAGCCACTGATTCTTCATTTAGTCCTCTCCAGGTGCTGAAATGAGTGACCTCCTGGCACCAGAGAGCCCAAACTTTATTCCCTTCTCACGAGTACCACACGTCTATCAAGAGCCCTGAAGCAGAGAAGTCAGATTAGCCCCACCCCTCACCACTGCATCTCCAGCTACCGTTCCCCAGGCCTTAAGCTACCCAGCTTCTCTGTCCCACAAACCTGACCAACCCCTACCCTTAGGGACTACCCTTTGCTTAGTGCACAGCTACCTAGTGGATAAGCTCTTGCCCTTCAGGAAAATCAATATTCCCTGTGGCATGCATACTGGAAGGAGGCTCTGGCTCCTTCCGACAAAAGCTGGCATAAACCTGCAATCTCAGCAACTCTGGAAACCAAGGTAGGATTATGGACCATTTAAAGCCAACCTGGCTAAAGAGTGAGTTTCAAGGTCAGCCTTGATAACTTAGTGAGACCTTTTCACTAAGTAAAAAGCAGGCTGGGAAGCCAGGCGGTGGTGGCGCACGCCTTTAATCCCAGCACTCGGGAGGCAGAGCCAGGCGGATCTCTGTGAGTTCGAGGCCAGCCTGGACTACGGAGTGAGTTCCAGGACAAGCTCCAAAGCTACACAGAGAAACCCTGTCTCGAAAAACCAAAAAAAAAAAAGCAGGCTGGGAACATCACTTGGCAGTAGAGGTTCATCTACTGTATGCGGTCCTGGGTTCAATCCCTGGTGAAGGGGGAGGAAGAGGAGAGGGAGGAAGGGGGGAGGAAGAGGAAGATCGGGGAGAGGAGGAAGAAGACGCCGCAAGAGCTGCTGGTGGCCATCCTCAGGCCATCCAACGCACTGAAGAGTGAGTCCAAACCCAGGGGGCACCTAAAGCTGGCTTCACCTTGGGTTTTCCTGTCAGATCTGTCAATCAACTCCATGCTTTCCTTAAAGTAGTGTGACTCTGGGAGATGAGAGATGTGCAGAGGTGAAGCTTCCCCAACAACGTGAAGCAGGTGCTTTTAAAGACAAGACCAAACACACACACACACACACACACACACACACACACACACACACACTGTCTTCTGATACACCAAAAAAAAGTATCTAATAATATACTTTCTATCAAAAAAACTCCTCATTTGTACAGGAAATAATTCATAAGACAGTTACATTTTCAGGAAATCATTCTAACTTGATATTGACTATTATTGTAAGTATTGTTATTGCTATTCTTATCCAATGTCATTAGCAAATATCTTAATTAAAAGTCTCCATGTTACCTGCTATGGCTGACATTCTAAAAAAAAAAAGTAGAAGATGAAATAAAAATGTTTCTTTGTTTGAGACAGAGCCTTGCTGTGTGACTTAGACTAGCCATGATCCTCCTGCTTTGGCCCCCTGAATGACAGGATTAAAGGCATGTGTGCCCACAGCTGGAAAGTCAAGTATTTTTTAACGACTGGTCTGACATCAGGCAAGGCAGAGTAGCCTGTTGAGAAAGACAGAGTAGCAAAGGTGGTCCCAGTGAACAGCCTCATGCTAATACCTCATAGAAATTTCTGCAGAGCATAGCATGCTTTTGAATAAATGTTTCATCAAAATAAGAAAAACTGCTGGAGACATCACTCAGAGAGAGGTTGCTTGCCTGGCATGTGTGAAGCCCTAGGTTACAACCCCCAATACCGCAAATAACAAAACAAAACAAAACGAAGCAGGTAAACAACTCCATACCCCAGAGTACAACCAGAAATCTCTTCCTACAGCTTATCCTGCCCAGGGACTCCAAGGGAACTGGAAGCTGACCTAACTGCTGAAGAAACCAGAGGGTCCCTGGGTACTGACAAGACCGGAGAGTGATCGGAGCATCAGCTCACAGCATGCTTGATGGGGCTTTTCAGAGGGCACGGGAATTCTCAGTAAAATCATCCGATGACAGAAATCAGGCGAGGCTCTGTGCCTTGGGCTGCCTTTGCGTCTTCGTCTGTCACATCAAAACTTTCCACGGGGCTGGGAGATGGCTCGGTCAGTAAGCTGCTCACTGTGCCAGCACAAGGACCTGAGTTCAGGTCCCAGGACCCGCATTAAACACCCAGGTGTGATGATACAGGGCCAGTAATGCAGACAGCCTGGCCGTTAGTGACCTCCAGGTTCATTGAGAGACCCTGTCTCAAGAACTAAGGTGGGGAGTGACAGAAGAAGACACCAGACGTCAATCCCAGGCTGGAGCTATAAACCAACCCAGGCACTTACTTCTAATAAACAAAAGCCAGAAACATTAGTTTTTATAAAAGTAAATAATAAAAAAAAGCCCGAAGTTTGAGACAGGCTGAAGGTTATTTCCCCGGGTGTGGCCATGCACAGTGGCACACACCTGTAATCCCAGCACTGCAGATGTAGGGACAGGAGGATTTCGATTTAGAGGCCGACCAAGGACTGCAAAGCAAGTTCCAAGACCTCTAGTAAGACTGTCACAAACAACATTTTTAAAGATTATCTCCCTTTTGTCACAGTTTTCCACTGATATTTACAATTTCCCTTAATTCAGTCCTTTCCTCTTCACACCGCCTTGGAGGGCAGCTTGGTCAGCTTTGGGTCAATGTCAAGTACCAAGCCGGTGCGTGCATCCCTTTCTCCTGGGAAGCTGGCAGCGGCCTGACCATTGCCTCTACCTCTTGCCAGAAGGCTCTTCCCTAAAGACTGTACTTCTCACCCCCAAGTGCATGCCTCCTCCGAGCCAGGGCTCTGTCCATTCACAACAGCTGAAGCAGAAAGAGCACAGCAAGAACACAGACCCCTCTGTGGGCCAGTAATGCACTTGGACAGCCCCAGGGGCTCCCTGCCCTGAACAAAGGGCTCAACATGCAGCCAGTGGGACAAAGATACATGAAATTAGTCAGTGACCTCTGCTAAGGGTCTAGACACCAGTGGCCTCAAAGAGATGGGGTGGGGTGGGGTGGGGGGAAGTTGTCAGAAGTTGTTGGAGGACATTGTCCTGGCTCTGCCTGGAGGAGCAGTACCCCTAAGCTTAGGGCATTTCTCAGCCTATATAGGATTCCTAGGTGACCAAGATACTGCCCAAGGGAAGTCATGGTGACAGCAAAGACTTCCCTCTGAGGCAGCTGTCTGGTGGGTTCTGAACTGTCCATGCATGACCGTTCAAGTGCACTGATAATTCCTGTACCTTCAGGAGAGGTTCCCAGTCTACCAAGCTCACAATGGCTCCTCTAACAGCCAGATCTGTGATTTCCAAGTCTGAGGCAGAGCACAGGCCTCTCCCCAGGACCACAGCAGTTTACAAGAGGAGGTGGGTTTCACTAGTAAGTAAGCAAACAAGAAATCACAACCTACATGCTGTTTTCACAAAGAAACAATAAATGCACAAGGAGACGAGTGTCAATTAGCCCGATTTGATCGTTATGCATTGCAGATGTGTATGCAAATATCACGCTGTACCTCCAGAAAGAGGTGTGATTACATGTGTCAATTGAAAATGTAAAGATGTTTATGTATTTTTACAGTAATTCTGAAATGTTTATTCTGTCTCTCACCAGCAAGGACTTTCTCCTCTCCTTGCCCCTTTCCTGAGGAGAACATCTAACCTAAACACAGACTTAAAGTCTTGTCTCAAGTAAATCATTTACTGCTCAAACTGAATCTTAAATTCTCCTCCCTTTTATTTGAGAGAAAATGGAAAGGGTTTATTATGGAACACAAATTCCTAGAATAAGGAAATCATGATTGAAAAATATGCAACCACTTACTAATATTCCCCTGGGAATTTAATGATTCATCACAAAACGTATTTCTGCCCTGAAGAGCCTCCAGCCACAGGCATGGTACACTCAAGTCAGCTCCAGGGGAAGTGGAGGCAAGCATGGGCTCTTGTGTAAGTGGTTGCTGCCAGCCACCAGGGGTGCACTCTCAATTCCAGCTGACAGGGTACCTCTTCTAAGAAGCCAGCCCCCAGCACCAGGCTAGAGGCTCTTCACCACCCCTACTCACATCACTGCTCCCAGCATGCCACACGAATGTAATTGTGTTCCCTAGTTCATCATCCATGCCTGCTCCCTTTCTAGACCAAAGCCCCCTGAAAACAGGGCCAGGCTGGCTCTCTGCATCCCTGGTACCTCACACATGGTAGGCTGTGAGTGTGAAGCAATAAACACTCTGAGTGTATAAACGCTTGATGTGGCCAATCCTACCACCATAATGAAAGAAGGAGGACATCCGAAGAGCTGTCCCAGGAGAAGCTGGGACAGAGGGACAAATCATCATCCACAGGGACAGAGAAATAAATTTGAGGGGTTCACCTTTCTCTTCTGCTCCCATTTCCTCAAAGTGGGCATAACTGCTCCCCAACAGCATTGCTGTCAAAAAAATCTCTCATGGCACCCAGTGTGGAGTGCGCTAGAGCAATTCAGTCCATTCTCCCAGGACTTGTGACTACACATGTACATGTATGTGTGCAGATGTGTACACACACACACACACACACACAGAATATAAAATCCTCTGGAACACATTTTAATGGAGCCATGCCCCCAGTGGGGACTGGACCTGACTGGGGGGCAGGAGGGTAAAGATGAAAGTGATATGAGCTGATGCTAGCCATTCAGGAGGGGCTGACTGGGAACCACTCCATTGTAGTCTATGTTGAGCCCTGTGCTAGTCTAAGTACCTATTTTATTTCACTGCTCCCTCGACCATCCCTTCACCAACAAGGACAACCCCAAACACCTCAGGACCTAACCTCCCACGCCAAAAGACGTGATCAGACAGTTCTCAGAAGTTCTGGGCTGGAGAAGAGCATTGGCTTTTTTTTTTTTTAAAAGATTTATTTATTCGTATATTTTATATATACACCAGAATAAGGAATCTGATCTCATTACAAATGGTTGAGAGCCACCATGTGGTTGCTGGGAATTGAACTCAGGGCCTCTGGAAGAGCAATCAATGCTCTTAACCACTAAGCCATCTCTCCAGCCCCGAGCATTGGCTTTTAATACAGTTAAAGAAACTCACAAGACCACGTTTGCTTAAGCACTAGGTCAAAATGCTCCCAGCAGAACTGCTCAAACTATGTGAAGTGTGTGCCAGCCTTAAGAGGGTTATTTGCAACAGGACAGGCTGAGTAGGAATGAGAGCTGTGTATTTGATGAACACATGCATTGTAAATCATAAGGTGGACGTTCTTCAGTTTCAAATATTGGTAAATAAATGAAATTTTAAGGGAGTATCTTTCTATCTGCACTTTTCCTAAGTGCGTGTGTGTATGTGTGTGTGTGTGTGTGTGTGTGTGTGTGTGTGTGTGTGTGTGTGTGTATTGCTAGGGATTGAAGCAAGGCATGCACATGCTAGGCAAAGGCAACACCACTGAGCTAAATCTTCAGTCCCTCTAGGAATCTTTTCATACAAGCCAAAATTAAGGTAAGCTAAATGAATATTCATAGTCCCAAAGAAAGGATCTTTGTGGCTGGCTGAGCAATGGAGCAGTCTGTGCAAGCATGGCTGGCAGCTCTACGGCAAAGACACTGCAGGCTGCAGGTAGTAATGAGTTTGAGCTGGAAGATAATCCTGGATTATGACAATGGACCCCACATAACCCCAGTGTCCTCCCCAGGGATATGACTGTACACTGTTCTTCCCACTGTCCTATAAGCTTAAACATTTTCAAACTCTCAAAACTTGCCAGAAAAATTCTAAAGGAAGAAATAAGAAACGTCTCTAAATCATATGCCATGAATTTTTGACTTAACCTAACCCACAAGCTCCTATGGCTGCTTGTTCGAAGCTCCCTGGGGTAACGGCAGCAATGACAGCCACAGCAGAAATCAAAACCTCCAAACACCCTACTCGACAGACTATAAGAGCTGTCAAAGTAATAACCAAATGGGGAAGTGTGGCTATTGCCTGGAACTCTAACCCTCAGGAAGCTGAGGCCAAGGCAGGAGAATGGTGAGTTCCAGCCCAGACTGGGCCACATAGATCCTATTTCAAAAGGAAACCAAGAAATAACTAAATGCATTATCATCAGTTTTTAAGATTGTGTGTGTGTGTGTGTGTGTGTGTGTGTGTGTGTGTGTGTGTGTGTGTGTATCTACCTTCCACATATTACAACAGAGTCACAAAGAAAACACAAAACAGTGACATCAGAACCCGAATGCTCTGTCTCTGGAATGAGATCACTGCTTTCTGATGGGTGAATCTTTTTTCAACTGTCTTCATGAATCTATCTCACTGAAGATGAAAATTGGGGGTCAGTACACTTTTACAATTACTCAAATGGTGACTATTTTGGGCACTGTAGGCCGTATGGGGATGCTGCAGCTTTCCAACTGTGCTGCTGTAGCTTGAACAGATAAATGGACGGGTGAGGATGTGTGCCAACAAAACTTTACACAAACAGATATCATGCCAGATTTGGCAGGCAAGCTAGTCTAGTACACCCCCAACTGCAAAGGACAGACTGTCCCAACACATTTAAGGGTTTGCCTCACAATTTAGGTGTCTTCGTGTTCACATAGTTGAGGAAAAGCTAGGTTTAACAATGCCAAGCAGAATTCTTCACTTCATGGCTTCTTATAGGACTTAATGTGCTTACGAGCTTCTGTAGTCAAAATGACCAAGGTACATGATGCACAAGATACCCTGAATGCATTGGGGTGGGGGACCTCAACTAGTAACTTTTCAATTTGGGGAGGTCAGTTGGGCAACCGTGTTACAAGGGAATCCCTACACCAAGGAAGAAGTAAAGGCCAAAGACAGCGAAGTCGCTGACCCAAGGCTACTCAGCAGACGGTGTCCAAAGGACCAGTAGAAGCCAGAGGTCCAACACCTCCCAGCATCGCAGCATGTGCTAGCTCCCTACACAGCTGTCCTCAGCCATCCGTTCCTGATGGCTTTCAGGGACACACTTTGTCATATGTGAAATGATAAACAGACTAGAGAGCCTACGTTTTGTTCTTTTCTTCAGGAAACAGGTGCCATTCGATTGACTAGCTATCATCTCTGCGTGTCTGCTCCAAAGTCCTAAAGTAGGAAGGGGCGGGGTTTGGAGAAAATGATCTTCTCGAGTCTAGGACTACTGAGGTGACTAAGCAGACTTTTATTCTCTGTAAGTTGAGTTCCACCTGAGCAAACAGCAGCAGACAGAGCACGTGCAGGCAGCTGGGAAACACTAACAGAGCTGGGGGAGGACTCAGCGGATAATGTGCTTGCTGCACAGGACGAGGATCTGTGTTCAGATCCCCACCACTCACATAAAAGCTGGATATGGCGACCTTTGCCCATAACCCACACACTTGGGGCGGAGTGATGCAGAGACAGGAGGGTCCCAGGGTTCACTGGCCGGAGTCTAGCTGAATGAGTGAGCTCCTGGTGAGCAAGACAGAGTGAAGAGTAACTAAGGAAGGCACTTCTCCTTGACCTCTGCCCCCTCACATACATACGTACACACACAAACACATACACGTACACATACATACCACCACACACACAAACACACTGAAGAGGATAATGGACAAAATAAAAGCTGTGAGAATCCTAAGTGCTAAGTGAGCAAACCCCCCCCACCCCCGCTGCCACTTTAGGCAAAGCTCATACTTTAAAATAAGAACCAAAATAACGTATTTCCAAATAAATGCATTTTCTAATATAAACTGAATTTTTGAGCTGAGAAAGAGAGGGGATTGAGTGGGGGAGGGCAGACAAGATGAAATGAAACAGAATCCATTTACTCATGCTGAATACAACATTCTGGTTCATAAGGTGGCTTGTGAATTTTAGAATGGCCCACTACATCATTTTCAACACACTTAACAGACTACCCATTCCCCCACTTACAGGTGTGCTTTCAAAGCCTGTGATTACTAATAGAAGTGAAAATCTGAAAACTCCCATAGCCAGCTTAGCCAGAGGCAGCTTTCCCCAACTACGGGGAGGAGGAGTGGGGGATAAAGAAAAAGGCTCTTGGCTGAGGACCCTCACCCACGAAGAGCTGCCAAAGTCATTGCAAGAGCAACCGTGGTGGGCTGACACACCCTGAGTGGCCTGTTCAGAAGGTTCAGCCTCTTTTGATCTGCAGATTGGCCTAAGGTCCAACTTGGCCTAATGGTCCTGGCAGTGGGCGGCTGTCCAGCCCCAGAGCAACAGTCGGGAGACTTGTCAGACACCACTTCCTTCCTCGGCTATCCTTTCAAAATTCCCAAATCCTGAATAGACAGGAAAGACACAGCTGCAGGACCAGAGAAGTGAGAGACTGTCTAGGTACTGGCAGAGGTCCCAGAGGTTGAGATGCAAAAATCTGGGCTTGATCTGTCCCTAGGATACCCAGTATCCACACTTGGCTACTGGAAATGTGGCGAGCAAGACGGAGGGACTGAATGCTAGCCTTTATTTAATATGAATTTACTTTATTTGAAAACTGAAGCACCGTGGGATATTTTTCCTTTAAGCATGAACTCGCTGTTCTGGGAGGAGTTGGCTTCAAAGCTACCTTCATAAAGATGGTGACCCGTGAGGGTGGTGTGTCGGCCGGTCCAGGAGCACACCTCTGATCTGCTCCATGCTGGCAAAGGGAGGGTCGGATGGAGGCAATTTTGTTCTCCACACTGCTCAGCACTCCGCGCATGCACCTGAACGTTTTGTACCGTTACAGTGATAATTATGTAAACCATGCTTGATAATTACATGGAAAAACATGCTACACCAAAGGGAAAAAAAGTAACTACATTATTTCTTTTTTTTTTTTTTTTTTTTTTTTTTTTTTTGGTTTTTCGAGACAGGGTTTCTCTGTGTAGCTTTGCGCCTCTCCTGGAACTCACTTGGTAGCCCAGGCTGGCCTCGAACTCACAGAGATCCGCCTGGCTCTGCCTCCCGAGTGCTGGGATTAAAGGCGTGCGCCACCACCGCCCGGCTTATTTCTAAAGTTGTTGAGAAAAAAAATGGCTACGTTTTCACACTGAACACAGTACTAATGTAAAACCGACTGAAGACGTGGACATTAATACTGTGACCAGAAGACTAAAGGTAAAAAGAGAATTTAAAAAAACACCACAGCCACTGGCAATGGTGATTGCTATGGCAAAGCAACGTGGACAAGCTGTGTACTACACTATCAATTCAAAGATTTGGTTAAACGGCTCAGTGAGTATAAGTGCTTGCCACTAAGTCCAATGACTTGACTTTAGTCTCTTGAGACCCACATGATGGAAAGAGGCAACTGACTCCTCAAGTTGTGCTCTGACCACCAAACGGACAACACGACACATGAATACAACACATACAACACACACACACACACACACACACACACACACACACACACACACACACACCATCATCACCGTCATCATCATCTATGGGGCTGGAGACACGGTTCAGTGATTAAGAGCATATATTGCCTTGTGTACTGCTCTTGCAAAGGACCAGTCTTCAGTTCTCAGTACCCACGTCAGGTAACTCACAACTATGTGTAACTCCAGCTCCAAGGCACCTGACACCCTCTTTTGGCCTCTAGGCACATACGGACACCCACACAAATAAAAATAAATCTTTTTTAAGAAAAAAATGATTTTTCTCATTCAAAGAAAAAGAAAAAGGTAATCTTAGAATTAAATCAGAAAATGGAGATGGCAGAGTGGATTAAAAGACCAGGTTCATCCACTTACTGACTTGGAAATAACACAAATCCTCCATCTAGATGAAAACTCCTCACTACTTTCAGGGTATGGTGGTACACTCCTTTAATCCAAGCACTCAGGAGACAGAGACAGGCAGATCTCTGTGAGTTTGAGGCTAACCTGGTCTTCATAGTGAGCTCCAGGATAGCCTGGGCTATGTAGAAGGAGAAAAGAAAAGAAAAACAAAAACAAGACCAGCTCCCCATGACTTAGCACACGGCTTCTCCATGGGAACGCACTGAGAGCTAGCTTGAACTAAGGTACAGACAATGCCTGGCTTCGGTATAGCACATCTCAGTAGATACCGGTCTGGGCCCACATGTACACACTACCACCATGAGCATGTCTAGAGCAGGGCTCAGCTCTCCATCATATCTGCCTGGATAATCCCAGCAAAGATGAAGCCAATCAGTAGCAGCAAAGCCCTCCTCTGTCCTTGGGTCTCCAGGGTCTCCTGAGCCGGGCTTCTCCATGAGCAGAAGGCTGTGCTCTGTCTAGGGTGGGAACTAACTGGCTTCTAGCAGCTGTTGCCTTAGGGCTCCTGAGGGATTAGCGCAGAAAAGAAGGTGGACAGCTTTGTAGCCAAGTTGTAAGTGAGGAGATAACCATAACTACTTTATTATTTTTTCTTTTTTTTAAGTGTGCTGTGAAAAACCCACAACTTGCTACGGGCACAGTCAAAACAGGAGAAAACAAAGCACGGCCGAAGTCAGGGGCCTTGTCCCAGGCTGGGCCATGACACTGGCTTGGTAATTTTGGATACAGCACTTTTCTTCTTGGGCCATATTTTCCTTGTATTTTAAGGTGAAAATACTAACTAACTAACTAACTAAATGAGCTATATGGAAAACCACAAAGCATATCAAAGTGCAACAAGGCATCCTTCTGAATGATTAAGGCCAGTGCTTCTGTCAACACTGTCAGGAGCTATTGGGGGTATAACAGACTGTCAAGAGGTATTGGGGTTACAATAAACCATCGGGAGGTATTGGGGGTACTAAACTACCAACTGAGCATTTTGTTGATTTATGTTCTTCGTATTGTGTCAGCAACTATAAAAGGGTTATAAATAATAATATTTCCCAAATGACTGCTAAAGACTTTCTGTCAATAGAGTAACAATAACAACAACAATGATGATGATGATAATAAAAAGTGTAGTAGCAAGAAAAAGTTGAAATAATTTATGCAAGACCATCACATAGAGTATTGGAAGTTAAAAAATTGACTTAACACTTGACCCAAACTTTTTACACAAAAAGCTGGCCAGAAGCCAGGAGGTTAAGAAGACAGTGACAATATCACTTCAAAGCAATAATGAAGCTTAAAGGGAAGAAAAGAAGGAAGAGAGGGAGGGAGGGAGGAAGTGGGAGAGAGAAAACACACTGAAGGAGTAATTTCCCGCTGCTCTTCCTGCTACCCATGGGCCATTCTGACCAGACATTTACCTCTGAGGGCCTTGATACTGTTCACCTGCGAAAGGGGCATTTCTGTCTTGATTACTTTTCTATTGCTGTGATAAAACACCATAACCATGACAACTTTCAGAAGGAAGAATTTATTTGGTGCTTATGGTTCCAGAGGATTAGTGTCCACATTAGCCAAGTGGAGGTGGCAGGTGGTAGACCTGGGAGGTGGAGTTGGAAGCAGAGAGCTGCGGGCTCACATCCCAAATCACAAACAGGAAGCAAAGAGCACACTAGAAATGGCACAAGTCTTTAAACTCCCAAAGCCAGCCTACTGTGAAGTACCTCCAAAGCCACACCCCCTGAGCCTCACCAAACAGTGCCACCAACTGGGGACCGAGTTTTGAAATGCCAGAGACTGTGGGGGACAGTGATCATTCAAACCACCACCACCACACCACCACTACATATATCACAAGAGGATTATGAAAAAAATGCCAGCAGAGTTCCTTGTACATAAAAATACCTAAAAGTATTTTACAAACATAAAATAGAAAATACGTAAGAGTATCTGGTCACTAAAAGCAAACTTCAAAAAGCATCTCAGATTTAAACTTGATTATTTCAAACGAGGAGGGGACCGAGGCTCTACACAGGAAACCTACTCCGATCCTCTTCTGTGTTGTCTTGGCCTTTCAAGTCTACCAACAGGCTCATTCTCACATGTACTTGGTGATGGCAACTGACTCACCAAGCCTAACTGCAATGGGGTGACAGTGCCTGCTGCCACATCTCATTAATGTGTTCATTTGTCCCCAGAATCCAAAACAATGAGAAGACCATTCTGAAAAGATGAAACAGAGCAGCCACTGTTGGGTAAACTGTAAGCAATCTATGTGAATTTGGCAACCAAAGAGAATTAAAAAGGAAAAAGAAAAACGTGGGAGGAGAGCCAGTGAGGTGACTCAGTGGGTAAAGTCTCTAGGCCTGACGACCTGAGCTCAGTCCCTGGGGCACACGTGCTAAAAGGCAAGAGCCAATTCCTACAAGCTGTTCTCTGACTTCTCCACAGGCTCTGTGGCACCTATGTAACCCACACCCACCCCACCCACCCAATAGATAAACTGTAAAAAAAAAAGTCGCATTTTAAGAGGGGAAGAAAGATTGAGCAAAGATTATGCAAACATAGCATTACCCTTGGTCAAGTCTTTGTCTCGCTCAGCGGTTCTCAACCTTCCTAATGCTGCAGTTCCTCGTGGTGTGGTGACCCCAACCATAAAACTATTTTGTTCCTACTTCATAACTGTAATTTAGCTACTGTTATGAATCATAATGTAAATATCTGATATTCGGTCCCCCAAAAGGGTCAAGACCCACATATTCTAGCT
The DNA here is from genome assembly GCF_007827085.1 of Peromyscus californicus insignis. Classification (NCBI taxonomy): domain Eukaryota; kingdom Metazoa; phylum Chordata; class Mammalia; order Rodentia; family Cricetidae; genus Peromyscus; species Peromyscus californicus. Next base: position 77,215,398 of record NW_026294606.1, on the reverse strand, counting down.
GAACTGGAAAGCGGAGAAAAGGCTGCATTGGAGGCCATGGGTCTGGAGCAAGCATAATCTGGGAGTGCTACTGTCTGGCCTGAGACTAGTGTCTATGCTCAAAAGTCAAAGTGAGTTTTCCACAGTAAGTTTACAGAATTTTTTTAAAAGTATGTGTGTGTGTGTGTGTGTGTGTATGCACTTGCTCATGGGAGGTGGGTAAGGGGGATTACTTTTCTGTTGCTGTGATAAAACACCATGACCAAAAGACTTATAAAAGAAAGAGTTGACTTTGGCTTATGGTTCTAGCGAGGTAAGAGCCCACAATGGCAGGGATGCATGGCAGACAGCTAAGGCTTGTTGGTAGGAAACTGAGATCTCACATCTTCAACTCTAAACACAAAGCAAACAGCTGACTGGAAGTGGGGCAGGGCAATGAATTCTCAAAGCTCACATACTTTCTCCAGCAAGGCCACACCTCCTAAACCTCTCCAAACAGCGCCACCAAGTGGGGACCAAGTGTTCAAATTCATGAGCCTGTGGGGAACATATCTCATTTAAACCAGCACTAGATGAAGGGCTTGTTTTTGAGGCCCACTTAAGATGGAACTAATTTTCACATGGAAGAAAATAAAGAGCTTCCTCCAGCACTCTAGGAATCGAAAACAGGAAAAGCGCCCTGTGATGAAAGCTTTTAGTTAAAGAAAAAAATGAGGAAGTTTTGCTAGTTTTTTTTTAACACAGAGATGTTAGAGTTACATAAATAATCAACTAAACCATTTACAACCATGCAATTTTCTTGTCAAGCATGTTTTTCTTTTTCCTGGAAACTCAATGTCACAAGTATATTGGGAGGGTTGGCTTTCAAAAGATGATTAAATAATTCTGGGTCCAGTATGAAGCATGTGGGCGAGAGGCAGGGGGTGAGTTCAGTTTCAAAGTCTCCCACCAAATTCGTTTTCAGGAACAGCATGGGAATGGTCTACTACTGCTTGAAGGCTATTCCCTCTTAACTTGTTCTTTGTTCTCGTGGTCAGATCACTCACTTTTTTCCAGGAATGTAAGTCCTTAGTTCTTTATGCAGGACTTCTAGACTTCAAATCCATGAACTTTGAGGACCATAGTTTTTTAAAACAGGCACCTTAACCTCCAAATTTTCAACTGTGGCTTATCCACATTAGAACCCAGCCCTACATACACCCTGACAAGAGCCAACGGCCCAGGACAGGATAGTTTATACTGTTCTGCCGGCAAGGACCAGATATCCACACACCTTCATTAGTGTATGTCCTGCACTTGTGTGCACATGTGCTCTGCACAGGTGTGCATGCATGCATGTATTGTACTGGTGTGCACATGAGCCTGCACTATTATGCACATGTGTCTTGTATTGGTGTGTACTTGGGCATCCTATACTGGTATGCACACATACCAGTAATATATGTGTGTCCTGTAATAGCATGCATACATGTCCTGTATTAGCATGTTTGTCCTGATAACTATGTTCTATTTAGCAAAGGGCCCATTTGGACAGCAGAGACCCTAAGTGTGGAAGCCACCTAGGCAGAAACTAGAGACAACAGGTTGCAATGCACAACACCCAGAAAGGATGCAAAGAGGTGTGAGCTGTCCTTTGTCCTGGAAGACAGGAAATATGGCAGTGTGCTACTGCAACACTCAGCAAAGGGGAAAGCAAGTCTCTTTACAAATACAGTTGGCAGAAAACTGAACACAGAGAACACGCTGAGGACGTGTGTAATTACACTCAGTCAGACAGATCCCCACGGTGGGTCTCTTGCACAGCAGGGAGGAACTCTTTAAATCACCACTGAATATCCTTTATACAGATGGCTCCAGACTTAGATTATCCTTCGCTACAAACAGCTGTGGGGTAGGGAGTCAAGGGGGACAAGTACACACCAGAATATACTGATACAGTCCATAATTTATTACAAAAGGTTCATGACCTTAGATCTAGGTTCAAGAGATTGTCATCTTATTTCATCTCTTCAGAGGCACTGGGCGATAGAAGCTTGTGTTCAGAGACAGAGCATGCAAGGCCTCTGTCAGGACTCAGGTGGCTGCAGCACCCCACCTATTATGGTCTGGAATGGACCTTCCTCCCAGCACCTATGCTGCTGCCTCTGCACAGGAGCCCTGACCGAAAGCCCTGTGAGGGCAGGATTCACATGGAGCTGCATTCTCAACATCAGGAAAGTTACACACACACACACACACACACACACACACACACACACACACACACACGAGCACATAATTACAGAAAGAGTAGTTTCCGGGCAATGAGAAAGTATCAGGTAGAAGCCTCCGCAGCACATTACCACAGAGCAGGGCAAGGACAGCCAACAGCCAGGGGCTGTGTTCCCAAGACGCCTTCATTAGGATCAGTCTGATAAGAATTTCCTAAGATTCACTCTCTCTGAGGCATAGGATCCTGGCCTCTCACCATCAGAGCTCAGAAATCCCCAAAGCCTACTGAACAAAAGGCCCCAGGACAACCATATAAGACCAGTCTGCCGTGACTTACACACAACCCAGACAGGCAATGAAGCACAAACTGCCGCCAAAGATTCTCCAGCAATATAATTTGAGGGGGGGGTGGGGTGGGAGGTGGGGGGGGGTGCACAATTTAATTCTGCTCTGCACGTACGATTTCCATTTGCAACAAGGAAGGGTTATCCAAAACAAGCGTGCATTTCTATTGCTCTCAGGTGCTGCCATGTGGAAGGGAAGCCAAAATAAATTTCAAACAATCTTCCCCAAAGTTCAAGCCTTTAGATGGCCTGACCTGACCAGTTTCATAACTGCTATTTCCACACTTCAATTCCAAAGAACCTTTTTTAAAGGCAAAGGTTGCCTGGAAACAAAAACTTTGATGGCGTACTCAAAGTAACTACTCGGCTACAGTGAGGAGATGGCCAGATGGGACCAACTCAGAACAAAGGGATAAGTTTGCAAATGATTGAAAAGAATTAAGAGGCATTGTCCAAAATGGGGGAAGGAAGAAGGTAAGAGACATGAAGCCCTGTTCCTGGAAACCCAGGGGATGCTGCTGGGGTCAGGGTGATGGGGACTTACCCCAAGTCAGAGCAGGCTGGCTAGTGGGGGGACGCAATTAAACACCAATGACAGGTGGTGGAAGGGCATCCAAGGCAAGGCTTCCCTAAGACACCTGAAACCTTGAGCTGCCAGGAGGTGGCCAGTCGGTGACAGCAGCAGACCAGAGCAGGACAGGCAGAATGACAGTGAGAAAAGGGAGGTCCAGCTAGGGATGAGGGAAAGCTAACCGAGTTTGAGGGCGAGAAGGGAAGGTACTAGGGTGCATGGAAAGAGCAAGACTCTGGCTGCTGGGAAAGTACTGAGCCAAAGGGGGCCCTCTGTGGCTGCACCCCAAAGCTTTTCACCTTCTACCTACAGGGAAAGAAATGGGTGTTGTTTCCAACCCCTGAGCAGCATGAGGTAGAAGGGAGAACATGCCACTCCTAGGGAGAAACAGGCTTATCTCCCAAGGGTCCTTCTAAGAGGAGGATTGGCCAGGTTATTTCTGTTGCTGTTGTTGATTCGGTTTTGTAAGATTTATTTTTATTATTTTTAATTACATGTAGGTGTGTGTGTGCATGCATGTGGGTATGTGCATGTGAGTACAAGTTCCCTCAGATGCCGGGGCACTGGATTCTCAATAGCTGGAGTTAAAGACAGTTGTGAGCTGCCTGATGTGGGTGCTGGAACCAAACTCAGGTCCTCCAGAAGAGCAGCAAGTACGCTTAACCAATGAGCCATCTCTCCAGCACAGGCCAGGTTAATTTGGGCCTCCCATCTATATCTAACATCATCAGAAAATCTGCAGCATCCAAACCATTGAAAGGAAATAAACCATTTTATGCCAAAAGTGCGGAGTTACCTCTGAAAGATGTTGGGCTGGCTGAGAAAGGAAGATGGGTCCAGAAGTCATAATGAGTCTCTGTGTGCACATAGAAGTGTGTGCACACAGGGGTGTGCGCATGCAGGGGTGTGTGCATGCAGGCATACATGCACATGTAACAGAAAGGAGGGGTGTGTGCACTAGAAAATAATATCTGTGGGTAGTTTTTTGTCGAGACAAAACTTAGAAATATAAGACACCAAGAGAAGAATGGCAATGCAAATGATATAATGAAAAGCTCTACCCCAGGGAAGGTGTGCAGGGGTAGAACTGGGCAGGGCCACTGTGCTCAGGACAAGCACAAGAAAGCTCAGAAGCAGACACCAGATTAAAGCTCTTCTGTGGAGCTGACCCTTCCAATCCCCAGCTAGAGAGGGGCTGAATTTGGAGTTAAAAGATTTGTGTAGTCCTAGCCTAGCTGGTTATCAGATGCAGAAACCTGTTTCTTCTGTGACAAGAGACCCATGTTCATCAGCCCTGAGGACCAGGCTGGGCATCCTGGATAGGCCCCAAGTGAAAAATAACAAGAAAACCAACCCAAAAAAACGGAAGTAGTGTAAAAACCCATGAACTCTGTTCAGGCAGGTGAAGCACAAGGTGTGTGAATATGGCAAGGGGGGTGGAGGGATGGATGGAAGAGCTGAGGACTGCAGAGTCTGACTCACTGACAATAGACAAGAGCCCTGAGGAGTGAGACTCGGAGTCAGGGGGCTTGAGGTCCATCCATTTTATAACTTCTCACAGAGCAAAGGAGAGAGAGACCAACAGACAACCAACAGAGGGCTGATATTTACACCGTGGCTATGCAAGGGCCATCAGCTCACACTTCACATTAACGATGATGGATGTTTCAGAGCCCTGGGCAAGAGCTGGCAGGCAGGGTCAGGTGGTGACAAGTGTCTCCCTACCAACAGTAGGAATTCCCCTCTTAGTACAGGATTTCTTTTTCAAAATATAATAGTTCTATTAATTCTCTGAGAACTACATACAAAGTATGTTAGTCACATCCCCCTCTCTCACTCCTCCCTATAAAGTAGTGGCTCTCAACCTGTGGGTCATGAACCCTTTGAGAGTCAAATGATGCTTTCACAGGGGTTACATATCAGGAATCCTGCATAGCAGATATTTGCAATTTAGAACAATAGCAAAATTACAGTTATGAAGTAGCAACGAAATAATTTTATGGTTGGGGATCACCACAACATGAGGAACTGTATTAAAGGGTTGAAGCCTTAGGAAGGTTGAGAACCACTGCATAGAACAATGTATATAGTTAAGCCAGATTCATGTGGCGATGTTTTTTAAAACATGTAATTCTACTGCTAGATCTAACACTTTATTAGTGTTATAAAGAAACTATGTTGTAAGTATGAAAAACTATACCTAATGGTTATTTTTTGAAATTAATTTGAGGGGCTGGAGAGATGGTTCAGCAGATAAGAGTGTATACTGCTCTGTGAGAGGACGCCAGTCTGGTTCCTAGCACCCATGTCGGGAGCTCATAGTCACCTGTAACTCCAGCTTCAGGAGATCTGATGACCTCTTCTGACCTCTGGGAGCACCTACATGCCCATATACAGACACACACATATATACATAATTGAAAAAATAAAATTAAAAAATCTTTCAAATAGTTACTTAGACAAAAAAAAAAAAAGTTGTGACATTTTCTTTTAAGACTTAGCCTGACAGGCTCCAGGGAATCTAATACCCTCTTCTGGCTTCCTTGGGCTCCTGTACTCAAGTGTGCATATTAATACAACACACACACACATGTGCACACGTGCACACACACACACACACACACACACACACACACACACACTTTAAAAAAATCTGTAAAACACTCACCTTGAAGAAAAAAGTCATGACATGTACTTTTAAGTCTTGTCCTGGCAAACTATAACTCTATCTGGAATACCACTGATGTTACAGAAACAAGTGAGAACTTAAGAGGCTGCTGTCGACAACGGTTCCTGGAGTTTAACCTCCCCACGACTGGACAAAAGAAGCAAGAGGAACTTCAGTGGCAGCAGTTGGCAAGTTCTCTCCCTTATGCAAAGACGTGGTGGGACAGCTGGGGAACGCAAGACGCTTTTGACCAGGCTGCTATGTGATCCAAAGTAACACTGCCTGTTCACCGTCCCCACAAAGGAAGCAGCAGCCCGGGGTGGGCCTGGCCAATGCCCTGCAGCTGCTCCAGGCTGCACACTGGGTCACAACAAGTGGTTACAAATGGAGCTAGAGGCACAAAGCTGGGGGGGGGGAGGGGGGGGGAGATCCCTGCTCCTCACCTATGTATCTGTCAACCAGTTACAGGGTCAGCTCATTTTCCAGTGTGGGACGGAGCGACATTTCACGTCCAAATGTAGAACCTGCACAGTGACAAACCTTCTCTGTCTCCCATCTCTACCACAGACAGTAGGTACCACTTATCAAAAAAAACACCAGGGCTGTGAATGGCCAAGGTTTTAGCCTGTAAGTGTTTGAAAGATACAGGTGCAGAGTCCAGAACAGAGGGAAGGAAGGGGGCGAGCAGGACAGATTATTTCTCCATTTCAGTTTTTGAAGTTGAGAACTTTCCCAGTGTTTTCTCATGTGAAATGGACACCCTGGCTGCTCCATGTTTGTTCAGCTTTATCCCTACATGCCGTCTTCCAGCAGCTTCTAAAAGCACAGCAATTTTCAGGTCATACAGTCTACCACACTTGAGAAAACACGGCTGAAAGCAGAGAGCAGGCTCCCCTTCCTCCCCGTCAACTCTCTTTAAAGACTCAGAAAATAGTCCCATTTAAAAAAAAAAAAAAAAAGACTCCTCTTTCCAAGATTGGGATGGCACAATTTCACAGAAGCAGATTCTTTTTTTCTTTAGTATTATAGATGGCTCATTAACTGGACAGAAAAAAAAAGAATACTTACTTCCTTTTCTCAGTTCAGTTTTAAGTTGTTTAGGTTTTTTTTTTTAAAAGTCTTGTCTCGGTGGTAATTTGGATACTGGCTTTCAATCTAAAGGAAAGGGAAATGACTGGAAAGCTAGCCACAAATGACACAGTGGTGCTGCCAGGAGGAAAGGCTCCTAGTTCCGGAGGCCCTGGCAAATTCCTCCTGCAAGAAACAAAGTTTCCATCACCAACAACCTTCCCTCCACTTGCCCCCACCCCCAGCTTGCTGACAAAGAGAAATCCCTCCGTGCACATGACTGAAGAATTGACAAAAGCGGGTGAGGTTGAGCCAGAGATTGGCCATCACCTTCTTTACCGGACTAGATATCACAGGGAGGGGAAGAACGTAGAATGCCCTTCTCAGACCTCATCGGTTGGTTGAGCAGCTACTATGTGCTGGGCACCGTGCCAAGTCTCTTATACACATCATCTAATTTTATCCTTGTAATTGGAAATCAGGCTAGACTACTATTATCTTAAAGGAAGAAACTGAAGCTCCGAGAGGCTGAGCAATTGGCTAAGGCAGTATTAGTTGTAGACGCACCCCAAGGCCAGCCACTTTGACTCCACAGATTTGGCCTTCACTCATTACCCCCGGGTGTCCCCATGGCTGCCACAACACTAAGACATTCTGAACCCTAGTGTATTACTCTAGACTCACACACCTCTCTCTTTAAAGTCACACATGTTAAGGAATATTCAGGGTCATACCAAAGTCCCATATCTTAAACATGAGCTTAGTGTTACTAGAAAAATGTGGACAGTATATTCTTAGGTCTGTGAAAGAAACTGGTGGGAGGGAGGTCGTTAAAAATGAGTCAGGAAGCCCAGTGGTGGTGGCGCATGCCTTTGATCCCAGCACTCGGGAGGCAGAGCCAGGCGGATCTCTGTGAGTTTGAGGCCAGCCCCTGGGCTACAGAGTGAGTTCCAGGAAAGACGCAAAGCTACACAGAGAAACCCTGTCTCAAAAAACAAACAAACAAAATTAGTCAGGAAAAGCAACTCTCGCAGCTCTTACTTAATTTAACACACACTTTCAGCCCTGTGGCCGTGTCACATAGGGTGGGGCCTGATGGTCCTGTGCTGGGGAGAATTCCTGGCCCCAGGTCCACCTGGTGAGACAGCACATGAAGTCTGACTTCTCTTATGGGACTGTCCTGTAATTCTACAGGTTGGTTTTGGGTTTTTTGGGGGTTTTTTTTTGTTTTTATTTAATTTTCCCACATTCCTTAAACTTTACAAAAAGTTGGTGTCACTGAAGTGGTAGCATTAATGGAAGAAGTCTAAGGCCCAACAAGATCAAATATGTCCGGGATTACAGCACGGACTGAACAGTCTACAAAAACGTCATGCCTGACACCCTAGCAGCACCTAGGAGGCTGAGGCAGAGGTACTGCCATGAGTTCCTCCAACCTGAGCTACAGCAAGAAACCCTGTCTCAAAACACCACCACAAGACCAAGCAGAACCTCTTCAGAAACTGAAGAGCAGGCACTTCAGCACCCCTTCCCGAACAGGACTGACTGGCAGACCTTCTGGCCTCTTGAACCTTTAGTTTCCAGAACCCACCCTCCAAAGGAGGTGGTGAGATGCAAGGCAGAATCTGAGGGATTTTCCTAAGTATCCAGCACGTCATCAACGCCAGCCAGCCCCGCCCTTCAGCAGCAGGCTGTTATGAGGCTGGGCTGAGAGATGTGAAAAAGAGACTTCTGTGCTGACCCTGGGGCTGAGGGCACCTGCCAGCAGAGTGTGACTGTCTGGCTTTCTTTTAAGTAATACTTCCTCCCCTCAGGTCCTGGTCCTGAGACACACAGGGAAGCCTCCCCTGACACCCATCGGGGTGGCAATAATTGTGCCTGTGCTAGGGTCTGTAGTGCGACAACTTGAGATGGAAATGGAGGGGTAGAAACCAAGTGGCCTCTTCCCTTCCACGGTACCGCAACTGCAATAAGCTGATTTCAACAGATCTCCAAGTCCTACACAGCAGGCCCTTAACCCTGCATCGGACCCAGACTGTGGCCCGGGACTCGAATCTCTCCTTCTGCTGCTCACAGTAATGCAATTAACACTTTCTGGGGCTCCACTTTCTAGGTGCGGGGGCTTCTGGCTGTCACCCGGGGTAAGCCCCGCCCTTGTGGAGCCGGCACACGCGCAGACTCCCCGGGGAGGAGCATGGGCAGGAGGTGGCAGGGTGCGCCCAGCGCCCAGTTCAAACCCCAAACCCGGGCAAATACTGCCGAGGCGCGGCCCAGGGCGCAGGAGCCCAGGCAATCCCCGGCGGCTGGGGAAAGGCAGGAGACCGCGAAATTGGAATTGTGTTCGCTCGTGCACCCTAGCCCGGGAGCCCTCTTCTCCACCCCTCCTCTCACCTAACTTCCCCAAAACTCGGAAACCCAAAATCCAAACACAGCCGGACCTCCCCGAAGTGGAAGCGGGACGGAAGTGGGTGGAAGCGGCAGCCTCACGGTGCCTTTGTTACTATGCTGGACCCCCGCGAGCTAAAACAGCACCCTGTGGTAGCGGCCTGTGGACCCGCCACCCGTCCCGGCTAGTGCCTTCCGGGTTCCAGCCTCGCCCCCACAGGACCGCTGGCAGCCGTGAAACCGACCCCATACCCCACCTTGGGAGGTGCACAGCGGCATCCCGAGACCCCGGCCGTGCTGGTCCCGTGTTGCCTCCGAGCGCCCGGCCACTCCTCACCTTGCCCAGCTCTCCCCGCGCCTCCTAGACAGGATCACAGCCTCCCGCGGGACAGCAGCCCCACAGTCCCGACCGACCGGCGACTCCTCGGCTCCTCGCCGCCTCTTTGCAACTGAGCCCTGCTCACCCACCCCACCCCACCCCCGCCGCTGGATGATTCACTACGCTCCTTACCTGGAGGCTCGCAAATCCCCTCCCCTCCTCTGGCCCGGGCGGCGATCAGGAGCTGGCGCCCTCTGCCGGGCCACCAGGCGGAGCCCCGCGGGGCAGGCAGAGAAGAGGAGCGTGTGGGATGCGACTCAGAGCAGGGACGCCCCTTCCTGAGCAGGAGCGATAGGGCAGGGACCGATCTGGGCCAGATCCTAAAAGCTATGCCTGCACCCAGAACAGTCACGAGGGGCCAGAGTTGTCCCCCTTGCGGGCCAAGCTGTCACCAACCACCGCCCCCGCCCCCCCCCCGTGCCCCGAAAAAAAACACATGATGCATCCATAATACGCACGTGCAGTTTAAAAACACTGAAAGAGCAGCGTTTACAGTGTTCAAACTAAGTTTGTGCCCTGAGTCTCAGTGCCTCTTTTCTGCCTGGATTGAAGAGACGGGAGGAAAGGGCGGGAGTCTGTCACACTCAGGGTCTCCCTGTAATAAAAGGCTCCCGGGGAGCTCCAGGTGCAGCGGCAGCCGCCGGGCTGGGGGCGCTGGGTCGGGTCGCGGCTGAAGGCCAGGCTGGGGGAGTGGCTAGGAGCTGCCTCCTCGGCGGGGTAAACACACTTCAGCAGCTTAGCTCTCAGCCTCCCGCAGGTCCACAGTGAAATTTAAGGGTCCGGCTGAGAGAACCATCTCGGCGCGAGGGCCTGTTCCAGACCAGGAGAACGTCCTCCGAGACCCCCAACTTCCCGACCCTACTCACCTTCTCCGCGCTTCTGCGCAGCTGCCTTCGCCCACCTGCCTTCCCGGCGCCTGCAACAAGGTCCCCGTAGCCCCGGGGACGCACAATCGCGCTGGACCTCAGGGTCCTCAGCACAGTCCTCAGCCCCGGGCTCGCTCTCCAGGAGGGCGCGGGCAGAGTCTGCACCGCTCCCGATGGTCGCAGCGTCTGGAATAGAGCGATCTGCGGGCTCAGAACTGACCTAGCGCCTCCTTCCCGGACAGCCGGTGCGCGAATCGCCGCGCGGCGGGCGGGAGCCGGGTATTAATTGTGGGGCCCCCGGGTGTCCGCCGCCTGGCGCTCTGAGTGGCTCGGATGGCGCGCCAGGCCAGCGGAGCTGGTGCGACCCACCCCCTCGGCGCGCTCCCGCTCAAGCCGGGCCCGGGGACGCGCCCCGCGCACGCGCCCCGCGGCTCCTGGGCTCCTCGGCCCTGGGCTCTATTTACCCGAAGCTTCCGGGAGCCAGGGACGCTGCTCACCTCCGAGTCCGCGAGCAGCCGGAGTGAGCTTCCAGCGGTTCTAGGGATAAGACCTGGCAATCCCAGCGAACGTTGCAGCCTGTAGCGCTCTGGGCTGGTTGCCAAGGAGACCGACCTTGCTAGGACACTCACATCTGTGCAAAGTCCAGTCACACCACTTCCACCACCACCACCGACTCCAGGGGAACTTACCTACCTCATTGGTGGAGCTCTCCAACCCGTTACCTTAAGACTGCAACCCTTCAAGCCCCACCAGTGGAGTTGCTGGTTTGTCGTGCCTTTAGGTGGGCCTAGACAATTTGCATTTCTCACAAGCTCCTAGGTGATGCTGAGTTAAAGTTTGTGAAAACGCTGTGTGAAGAGCAGAGCGATAAATTTGTATGTGGAAAATTACATTTCTGTTTGAGCAGAGAGTGTTAGAATTGAACTTCCTTCCAGTCCCTGCTCGCTTCCTCTGGGTGTTAAGTTCTTATATTTTTTTCTCCGGAGTTTGCTCCTAGCTTACACCGAACAGGCCCCATAAAGAGAAAGGAAAGTAAATGTATTTGTTTGCTTAGGGCTGACTATCAAGAAATCACAAACTCGGGCTTCAAGGAGTGTGTGTTTCCCTGCGGTTCTGGAGTTGGGGTGTCCAAGATCAAAGTGTTGGCAAGCTTGGTGTTTCACCTGAGACTTACAGATGTCCCTCTTCTCTGTCCCTTCTCATGGTCTTCCTGGTTCTGTCGGTGTCCAAATCTCTTATGGGAACATGTGGCCTGGTTGCAACTTAATTACCCCTTTAAAGACAGTGTTGCAAATGCAGCAACTTCCTGAGGAATTTAGGGTTGGGATCTCTCTGATCCAAGTGGACCGGACATAGTCCATAGCTGTGAACTTCAATGCTATTATACTAGAGAAGAAACTGAGGGTTTTTCTTCCAAAGGCCCCACTCCATCTCTCTTCCCTCCACCTACAATGACGTGTGGACTTGATAGACACACACACACACACACACACACACACACACACACACACACAGAGTGACGGGAAGCCTGAAAGTCTGGTAAAGAAACAGCCTGTTGTGGTTCATGCCCTTGCAGAGTACTCTGAGAAGAACATGAGAATCTACCAGGGATGGGAGCGTCTTGCCCAATAAACAGTTCATAACCGGCCCTTTCAACCCTTCCTTACATACATATAGATACATATACATATATATATATATAATATATATATATAAAGAGAGGGGGGGATAAATCCAGAGCCAGAGGCATTCTTCCCTCTGCCTGGAACCTGTGTCACCCACAGCGGCAGGTCCTGGCTGTGTTGAGTAAGCACAGGGAGGCTTCTTTCCTGCTTGGATCTGAGAGTGCCTGTGAATTTCAGTTGGTGTCAACAGGAGGGGGAGGTGCTTGTGCCCAGGCCAAGCTAAGGAGAGGCTGTCTTCAGCAGAGTGAGTTACTCCTTTCAATAGGAGACCTTCTCAAGGCCTCAGCTGCACCACTTCATACCTTTCTTGTACATTCACTTTAAGCCTTTCTTCTTCAAGCCGGACTCCTCCTCATGCTTCGGGCCTGTGCTGGCTAATTTTATGTCTCCATTGAGAAAATGCCTCCATATGTTCAGGCTGATTTTCTTAATTAGTGATTGATGTGGGAGGACCCAGCCCATCGTAGGTGGTACCACACCTGGCCTGGTAGTCCTAAGTTCCACAAGAAAGTAGCTGAGCAAGCCAGTAAGCAGCACCCCTCCATGGTCTCTGTATCAGCTCCTGCCCTCAGGAGCCCTGTTTGAGTTCCTGTCCTGACTTCCTTCAATGATGGACTAAGACGTGGAAGTGTAAGCCAAATAAACCCTTTCCTCCCGAACTTGCTTTTTGTCATTGAGTTTCATCACAGCAGTAGCAACCCTAACTAAGACAAGGTCAGAGGGGTCTCAGATCACACTACCACTCTAAACTCCATAATTGAAGTCCACCCCCACCTGAGTGTGATACAAACCCACAGACTGGCATTTCCTACTGGGAATATGAGAGAAATCCCAGGTATAAACTTTGCATTTTGCTGACTTCAAGCCACCACTTACTCAGTCCTCTCATGAGCCCCTTTTCTGTGTTCCCTCCGCCGTGGCTACCATCCAAGTCATCCATACTATTCCTCCTCTGGCTTTACCACAGACCTAGCAAGATCCTTGCACTAGCCTGGCTTCCCAGCCAACGTTCTCCCCATTCTTCCTCCAACCATGTTGCAAATAGACCTTGTTGTGCTGCGTTAAGCCCCTTTGTGGGTTCTCCCTGGGACCTCAAGAAGCTAGTCAGCACCTTAGCCTGCTTGATGATTGCTCTGTCTGCCCTGGCCTCCCTTTCATGGGAACCGTTCACGTGCGACCCTTGCATATCCAAGGGTACCATGTTCCCAAGCTCCAGAACAGCCACACTTGTACCTTTCTACCATGAAAGAAGACATCTTTCCCCTTCCTGCCACCTCCTGGAGTCGCCATGTGCAGGAGGGCCCCACCCTTCCCTCTCGCTCCCACAACTCTGTCCATGAGCCCTAGTCATAACCCTTAGAACATTGGCCTGTGTCCACCCATCATTATTCTGTGTCTTCCACTAATTTCATTGTAAACATTCAGAAAAAAAGAACCTCATCCACTTTGGGAAAGTCTGACAACTAGACTGGACTAGTCTCCAAAAATATTTAAAATGCATATACACAAGTATATATACTATGAATTTATGCACACTATATATGTATATATACATATATATATATATATATATATATATATATATATATATATATATATTAAGGAATTAATTAAGTCTTGGAGATCCAGAATAGTTGGTAAAAAATTAGCATTTATTTACAGATTACCTATTTGGAGCAGTCCCCATTTTTGTGATAATAATATTTGTGAAAATTCTTCCCCAGGTCACCTCCTACTTACTGTCTATCTTTTGCTTCTGTGGCCTCAGCGTTCTTGAGACAGAGTTTTTCAATCTACTGGTCCCAAATTCTGTTTCATGGCCAAACACCACCTTCTTTTTCTCTTTTCTTTTTTTCCCTTTTAGTTTTTTAAAAATTTTGATTACATTTATTTATTTATTTATCTGTCTATAGATCTATGTATGTATGGAAAGGCACATGTGTCCCAGTACACTCATGGGTCAGAGAACAACTGAGTCTGCTCTCTCCCTCCCCAAGTGGGTCCTGGAGATGGAACTCAGCTTGTCAGGTTTGACAGGGGGTGACTTTATCTACTGGACCACCCTCTACCCCATTTTTAGTTATTTGAGAGAGGGTTTCATGTAGCTCAGGCTGGCCTAAACTTCACTACATAACTTTGAACTCCTCCTGATTCTCCTGACTTGACCTCCTGAGTGCTGGGATTACAGGCATGCACCCCTGGCCTATCGTATTTCTTATGAAGCAAAATTAGAAATAAAAAGATTAAAGTGCATCCTTGAGTTTACTCTATTTTCAAGGGGTGTGAGTGACAGTGCATGTGTGTATGTGTGGGTGGGTGGGTATGGGTGTTTGTAGGCCTGTGCCATTAAATGTACTTCAACCTGTGGGTCATGATTAAAAAGCCTGCATGTCCCTGCCTTAGGCCGCTACAGAGGACATACCAAAGAACACCCAGATCAGAGAAGGGGTACAGTTAAGCAGAGAACAGTCTCTGGAAAGAGATGGATGGTCTGGGGCAGACTTTTAATCAAGGGATGGCAGAGTAGACGCTAAAACACAGTGTTCCCTCTCCAAACAGTAGGTTGCCTTGTAATGCTTCTGTGGACTGAAGATAGATACACATGTACAAGATGGGAGTGAGCCTGTTGAAGATTGAGAGGACACAAGACCAGCAATTCAGGAAAGCAGAGAGAGGCCCAGTTCACTGCCAGAAGGAGCTGGTGTTGACTGAGGTTCCCCAAATGGGTGAGACATGCAGTGAGTTGGGGTTTCCTAACCCAGTTTGTATTAGGAGAAGTCCAGGGCTGCGAGAGTGTTATTGAGCTGTGCTTTGTAGAAATAAAGGTAGTGCGTGCTCTGTTGGAGCAGGCGTTAAAAGCCCAGAGCCAGCTGCAGCGCTCAGGGTAAAGTGTCCAGTGTCTGAGCTCTGATAATGCCTAGGCTGGAAGGCCAGGAACAGGGGCAGAACGAGATAGGATTATGTAACAAGGGAACATAACAAGCAGGCCTTGGAAACTACAACCTTGACAGTTATGCCAAGTATTTCCAACATCTTAGATGCCTTTACATGGGGAAGCAAGCCCCAGCCCACAAGTGTTCAGAAGGCAGTGTTCTCCCTCCCTAGCCTGAAGAACGTTGCCATGTAAATAAATGTTACATATTATTGCCATAATAGTTTTTTATTTCCTTGGTTATTCTGGTCTGGACTGATTAGAAGAAGGACCCCAGGGTGAATGTAGATGAAAATTTTAGAAGAAAGACAAATAAGTGAGCTGAAAACACACAAAATTATAAAAGAAAGATCTTTAAAAGACAGCTCTGATAGTTCTGCCTCTCAATAGAAACGGACGTGGTGGCCAAATGTCATTATGCCATTATGTTTTGTTTTTATAAAAGAGGCAGAATATGAAAGAAATCAGGCTGGGACAAGCATGAGTTTTAAGAAAACTTGAAAATGGGTTCCAGACTCTTTTACTTCTTCAGATTTGGGGGCGGGATTAGGAGGAGTTGGGCAAAATGAAAGGTGGTTGTGAAAACTTCCTGTAATAAATACACTAGTCTTTGATGTGATTCTTCACACTGGGCCTGTCTCAGCCATTGAAACTAAGCTAGGTGAGGGTCAGCTGGATTTTGTATCCCAAAATGCAAAGAAGACTCCTCATCTCTATGTAATTTTCCACTCTCTGTTGTAACTTTATCATTAACAATACTCAGAAAATAAGCAGGAGCTTGGCTACTAAGAGAGATATCCAACCAAATGAACGTGTGTGTGTTAGCTTGAAGAGAAAGGGTCTCACTATGCAGCCCATGGTGTCCTTGATCTCCTGGACTCCAGTGACCTTCCCACTTCAGCCTCTGCAGTAGCTGGGATACAAGTGCATACAGCACTGTACTTGCCTTTAATCAAAGGTTATTAAGGTTCATAACAGACTCTCACCCTCTGAGCTCCCTCCACAGGAGCATGCCATGTTTGGTCACAGTGGTTGTAGAAAGCATATGCCCAAGTTACTTTATACTCTTCAGGGATTTAAAGTAGCCGAACAGTCCACAGTAAGGGGTTTAGCTGATAAACTCAACAATGTATAGGCTATACCAAGAAGTGACATGTTTAACTCCTGTCTCTCCATCACTTCCTCTTTCAAGCCTCCTGTTGCCTGCCATCTCTTTTCTAATTTGGCCTTATGGTTTGCTATCTTCTGAAACCGACAGAGCCAGATGGCACGTATCCTGAGCTGTGTTACTCTTTTTTTTTTTTTTTTTTTTTTTGGTTTTTCGAGACAGGGTTTCTCTGTGTAGCTTTGCGCCTTTTCCTGGAACTCACTTGGTAGCCCAGGCTGGCCTCGAACTCACAGAGATCCGCCTGGCTCTGCCTCCCGAGTGCTGGGATTAAAGGCGTGCGTCACCACCGCCCGGCGCTGTGTTACTCTTGATAAGTGATGTGACCCCTCTGTTGGTCAGTCTCCACATCTGTAACCTGGGGACAGTAATGTCCACTTCTCAGGGCAGTTGTAGAGAACTAAGGATACTGACTCAACTTAGAGTTCTGCCTCCAACATAGTAACTAGATAGTACACATTGCTGATGTTCTTAATCGTTATCAGTTAAACTTCAGCCCTCCGTCCCTCGGGAAATTGTCTATTTGATAACAGCCACATTTGGGTTCCATTCAATGTTGTCATCCGGGATGGTACCTTCAAGTTTCATCAACCACAATTCACTTCTATGCTATAACGAGTTCTTCCTGAGTTCTTTAGAACTTGTGCAAAACGCTGGGAAGAAGGACTCGGCTCAGCAGCTCTGTATTTGAGCCAACAGGGCAAATAGACATTTCTCATATTCACTGACAAGTGAGGTGTGGTGATGTCCTGTTTTTTTGTTTTGTGTTTGTGAAACAGTCTCATTATGTGACCCAGGCTGGCTTGGAACTCAGTGCTTCTCCTTCTTCTTCCTACTGAGTGCTGGCGCCACAGGTATGAGCTAGGGTGTTTCTATGGAGCTTTTCCCAACACATCGTGTGGCCCCTTGGCAGCTGCTCTGACTGAAAGTCATTCTCTGTACCTGGGGTGTCCTTCCTTAAAATACCTAGGATCTCCAAGTTCATTATCTGACATCCTGCCACTGGCTATTTGTGAAGCTATTTGTGAGGGTGCTCCCTCAAAGTGATCACTGCAGCATGTACAGGGACAAGGGACAAAGGGCTCAGCTGTGACAGAGGAGTTGTAGTGATTCAGTGAACAAGTATGGTGGGAAGAAAGCTCCCAGGAAAAAAATCTTTCTGTATTTTGAAGTCGTGAAAGTACATTTGTTATTTCCTTTAGATAGTAGATGGTAAGTTTGTGTGTGTGTGTGTGTGTGTGTGTGTGTGTGTGTGTGTGTGTGTGTGTGTGAGAGAGAGAGAGAGGGGGGGGGGGTGCATATGTGCATGTACCTGTGTGTGGTGTATGTGCACACGCGTGTAGCATATGTGCATGTGAGGGATACATGCCTATGGAGTGAGTGGGTCACAAGAGGACACAGAGGATCTTCGCCTGTCACTTGGCATCCTATATTTTAAGCTCTCTGCTCCAGCTAGGCTGGCAACCAGCAACTTCCGAAGACCCCCCTGCTCCACCCTACCCTCCTGAATGCTGGGGTGACATGCACACGCAGCAAGTTTTGCTTCTATTTGGGTGTAGGGATCCTCTTACAGAACACTCTCACCCACTGGACCATCCCCCCCAATTCAAATTTTTTACACCAATATCAGCACAGAAGTGTCTGAGAGAAAGTGGTAACTGAGTGACTGTGACAGTGTCACCCCACCTGCTGTAGCGTTGGTCTAAGAAGCTACTGTTTCCACTTGCCCCACACAGAAGAGAGCTAGTCTGTGGCTTCCTGGTCACTCCACACTGCACCCCTGAGACAGATCCAGACACTGTGATTGGCAATGGTCTGTGTGGACTTACAGTTTCCTGAATGTCTTTGAATTTTTGCCCTAGGTTTGCCTTAGGTTTCTAAGGCAAAGCCCATGGCAGCAATGAAGCTGTTTCCTTCTGAGCTCAGCCACAAGAAAGCAGACAGGTGGTGCCCAGGGTAACAATGCTTCTTGTGGCTGAGGACCTTCATGTCACTATTTATCATGGAGCTATTGCTGATAAGAGACTTCTAATCAGTCCACCTGTTTATCAAAAACAGCCCCTTCATCCTCCTTGGAAATCTTCCCTAACTATAAACCATGATTTTAGTCAATGTGCCAAATTAAAAAAAAAAAAAGGACATTGTCCCCTTCCATACTAAGAGAAAAATGTAGGAAATAAACAGCTAGCAGCACAGTCACAGGTCTGCAGAGCTTTCTTCTGGGATGCTGATTAAGGGGTCTTCTCTGCTCCCAGCTTGATACTCCTCAGATGATGGAGGCCGAGGCCAACAGGCTAGCTTAGCTGCCACATTGATAGTATGAAAATCCATTCCGGGGATCATCCAGCCTGATGGTGTAGCAAAGGCTCTCTGGTCCTGCCTGGACATGGTCTTTGGGTAGCAGCTGTTCAACCAGGTTCAACCAGGAGGAGGCTTGTAGTAAAGTTGCAAAAATATACCAAGACATTGTCCTCAAAATTTACAGTTGAACCCCATAGGAGCATCTCTCCAGGGTGCTTAAAGAGAACCAGCAAGGCAATCTATGCTGGAGATCAAAATCTGTAGTTGATCACCACTGCCAGGACGAGGCTTTCTTCCAGACAGTGTAAAGATCTTTCCTCAGAGACAGGGCTTCAGCCAACAAAGTGTCCACACGCCAGGACTCAGGGATCAAGGTTTCTGTGTAGAGGTGGGAGGTGAATAAGTTTACTGGTGTACCTTAGGCATCGTGAAGACTTCCTGATTGTTGCTGCTCCTGCTGGGTTCTTACAACATGTGAAACAGTTGTCCCCAACTGTGCCTTTCCCTCCCTCCACACTGATAGCCTTTGCCAAGGTCATCAGGAAAAGTGGCCAGTATTAGTTACGCTACTTTCAGCTAATGTAACAAAATCCTCTTCATCCTGGTTTTAAGAGTGAAGGTTTGTGATGGGAGAAGTATAGGGGGCTGTATTAGAACTTACAAAATGACACACACACACACACACACACACACACACACACACACACACACAAATCTCCTATAGATATGTGTGTGTATATGTGCTGTCTACCAATGGAAGGTCCAAGTATCCAGTAGTTGCTCAGTACACAAGGTTGGATGTCTCAGCTGGTCTTCAATATATGCTGGAATCCCAAAGAAGTAGGCTCCAATGCCAGTGAAGGAATGGACTTGCTAGCAAGGGCGGGAGCAACCAGGCAGGGAGAGCTTCCTTCTTCACGTCCTTTATATAGGTTGCCAGCTGAAAGTGTGTTCCAGATTGAGGGTGGATCTTCCCACCTCAAAGATCAAGATTAGAAGAGGGTTTTGTGGTGATATATTGTGTCCCCCAATATATTGTGCACTCTAATAAACTTATCCGGGGTCAGAGGACAGAACAGCCACTAGATAAACATAGAGGCCAGAAAATGGTGGCACACACACCTTTAATCCTAGCATTCTGGAGGCAGAGATCCATCCAGATCTCTGTGAGTTCAAAGCCACACTTGAAACAGCCAGGCATGGTGACACATGCCTTTAATCCCACAAGTGATGGCAGGAAGCAGAAAGGTATATAGGGTGTGAGGACCAGGAACTAGAGTCGGTTAAGCTTTGAGACTTTTAACAGCAGTTCAGCTGAGATTCATTCCGGATGAGGACACAGAGGCTTCCAGTTTGAGGAAACAAGATCAGTTGAGGAATTGGCTAGCTGAGGTTAGCTGTGGCTGGTTCTACTTCTCTGATCTTTCAGTGTTCACCCCAATACCTGGCTCTGGGTTTGTTTTTATTAATAAGACCTTTTAAGATTCATGCTACAGGTCTTCCCACTTCAAAGGTGGCATGCAGCTTTAATTCCATCACTCAGGAGGCAGAAACAGGGGGATCTCTGTGAGTCTGAGACCAGCCTGGCCTACAGAGTGAGTTCCAGGACACCCAGGGCTACACAGAGAAGCTCTTTCTTGAAGGAAAAAAAAAGAAAGGAAGGAAGGAAGAAAGGAAGGAAGGAAGGAAGGAAGGAAGGAAGGAAGGAAGGAAGGAAGGAAGGAAGGAAGGGAGAGAAAAGAATCCCTTACAGGTGTGCCTAGTCATTTGGGTTTTAGTTAATTCCAGATGTAGTCAAGTTGCCAACCAAGAATAGCCGTCACAGGGGTGGTGGTTAACATTGCCTTGGTCTGGTGGCTCTGTTTTTCAGTGGGCTCCTTTTGTAAGTATCATCCTCAGGCCAGTGGCAGGAATGCTGCATCTGGTTCCGGGCTTTGTGTCTGCACTGGACAGTGTCCACAAGAAGAAAGACAAGCCTTCTCTGCCAGCTCTTTGGGGAGACAGTCATAAATTACCATTAAGCCCCCAGGAGCTTCAAGAGCCTTCTGCACATGCCCCAGTCCTGTAATACATTTGTTTATCTCTGAGCCAGTCCAGCAGGGAGATGGCAGGGCCCCTGACCACTCAGGGCTAGACAAGACCACACAAAGGGTGCTGACCATGCTCCCCTAGGGTTGCCAACTATGTGTGGGGTAAACCCTGAACAAAACTGAGGTTTCATTACCAGAAAAAGAAGAGGAAGGAGGAGGAAGACGACGAGGAAGAGGTAGAAGGATGGCTGAAGAAGCAGGCAGAGGACATTTTCGTTATAATTTTAACAATTATAATTAAAGCTGTGGCCATCATGCTAGTCCCCAAATGTCCCATCTCTCTCTGTCTCTGGGGCACATGGGACCATTGTACTCTTGGCTCCCTGTGGGGGTGGGGTGGAGGAAGGGCTTGTGACAGCATCTGCTCATGGTTTTTAGGAGAGATGAGATATTTGTGACTGCTGGCTGGAGTGTCTATGGCCAGAACTAGTTTCTACAGAGTCTTCTTTGCCTTAATTATGAGGACCAGCAATTCTCCAGCAATGTCCACCTGCCAGCCTTGTCCACCTGTCAGCCCCAGATCCTCCAGGCCACCAACAGTGAAGTGGAGGAGGGAAAAAAGAAATCACACTGTGTGTAGAGATAATTTGCTCCTGCCAGGAGAGCCTGTTTATTTTGACTGGCACAGTAGTTCACATCTCCTGAATGTCTGCTTTGTTCTAGGCGTGCGGTGACACATTATATCTAGTCGCTACAAGAGTGAGAAATCAAAAGTGGCAGACTCCTCCCACCAGCCCACAGAGCCCCCAAATGACTTCAACCTAGGCTCGTGTTCTAGTTTGCTTTTCTGTTCCTGTGATGAAAACACTAACCAAACACAACTCGGGGAGGAACAGGTTTATTACATCTTACAGTTTATAGTCCATTACCAGGGAAGCCTGCTCAAGCGGGAGCCATGGAGGAATGCTGCTTACCCGCTTATTTTCCTTGGCTTGCTCAGCTACTTTCTTATGCAAATCAGGACCCTCCCACATCAATCATTAACTGAGAAAATGTCCCACAAACATGCTCCACAGACAGTCTGACGGAGGCAATTCCTCAGTGAATTTCCCTCTTTCCGGGTGACTCTAGTGTGTGTATGTCAAGTAGACAAAACTAATCAGCATAGGATGCATCCCAATATGCCCAAGGATGTGTTTGTGTAGGTTGCCCCGCTGAGCAACATGTTGAAGTAGAGGCCAAGTGAGCTTTGTGCCCCTGCATACAGGAGTCTTCAGAAACTCTGCATTTGTACAGGAGTCATCAAAAGAGTAACCATGAGGTAAGCACAGAAGGGCCCTGATAAGACAGAAAGGGAAATCATGGAGATAACATCGCCCCCCTGCTGTTTCTGCATGTCTGTGGCCAGCTGCCTTTTATTCTAAACTGTCTTTTCCAAAACACTTGTACAGTGGAGAGCCTTGGAAGACAGAATGTGATTCCTCTAAAGTCCAAAGAAAGGAATGGGTTTGCCTCCACTTTGGAAAGAGGAGATGGATCCCCCTCAGAACCAAAGCGGGGCAAGTCTTCTGTCCAGTATGACAAAGGTAAAGTCCCTTGCAGAGGACAGCAGGCAGCTTGGTGCCCGTTACGAAAGGTTTGAGTTCCTCATTGAGTACAGATTTCCCCTCTCACAGGTCACTGGGTGTGTCCCAGCCATCGCTGTGGGAACAGATGCTCATGGTGAAAACAGACACTCTGCTCCTGCTGTAACCGCAGGACTCTGAGGCTCCTGCCTGCACTCATGATACTGAGAGCTCCCTAGCAGGCCAGTAGGGCAAATGCTCGGAGACTCATAACCCTTGATATGTCTGATTTTTCTTGGGTGGGTAACATTCCAGATAGAGTTGAAAGGAAACTTGCTTATCTCTCGAGTTTTCACAGAGAGGTATATCTTTTAAAATCAATATTCCTATATTTCTTTCTTACCTCTGGCCGACACTGATGATTCAGTCTCCCAGACTGGGCATGGCCTCAGCTCTTCTCGTCTCATGGAGAATGACTCTGGAGTGATAACATCCTCCTGATTATTGGAACAAGCGGTTTGAAAAGACAATCTGAGCAGGCCACGTACAGTGCAATTTTCCTGCTACATTTCAGGTCTTTCCATTCTGTTCTCAGCGGTAGAAAAGCTTGGTGCTCAAAGTTTCCAAATAGAAAGCCGAATGTGCCCAGTGAGAATCTCATTTGAACACACTATGGATTGATTCTGGGGGTCGAATATAAACTTTAACATCTAACCTCTAAGCCAGCTGCCGCATTCTGAGGGAGATCATGGCAGACATTCGGAGCTCAGGAAAATGGAGTTCGCAGTCCTTGACAACAGGTGGTTTTCCTCTCAGTTCAGTGTGAGAAGCTTAAATTACCTGTGATTGGACACTGTGGGGTTATGAGCGATCACACATCAGATGTAGATGGAAATCTGTCTGAAACAAAGACAAAATGGTAAGAGTCCTGCATGGAATTGAGGAAGGAACTGTTGGGACAGTCGAAGTCACTCAGCGAGAACTCAACAGATTTAAAATGAATCTTCAGCCTGTCAACCTGTTAGCCACTACTCCTCCTCCGAGTCTCTGAGATGCTGGGGAAGCCTTCTCCCACAGTGAAAATGAACTACTGCCATTACTCTGCAAAGATCTCAACCCATCCGTGTCAGGTGTTAAATCCATTCATTCAGTTACTCTAAATAGTTCATTAAAGCTTCACGAATGTGCCGGTCTAAACCAGAGAGAATCCCTTCCCTCAGAAATGTTCAGGAAGATTCATTTCAAAATGTGGTGAATGTGATGATGACGGAAACATGGACAGCAGTCACCTTGGGGACATAACCACTTTGTGGAGGTTGGCTAAGAATCATCCCTGAAATTTGATACTGGGGCTGTAAAGGGATTTTCTACCCAAGGAAACCAGTATTGAAGAAGAGGGCTGGGGAGACCAAAAGACTATTCCAGCTTCAAAGGACAGCACACACAAAGCTTTGCCTTATGGCAGGTTGATTTGAAAGGCAGTGAAAAGAAAAAAGACCAAACTGTGTAGACAATATATGCAATGTCAGAAACAGATAACTTATGGGCTGGAATAGCACTCGTTCACAGTGGTATTAGAAGGGTGAATAAATATGAAGAAAACAGACCCTTGTCAACTGAATTCCAATGAATAACTGGAGACTGGGAGATAGAAATAGAAAACCAACATTTGGCAAGTATCACAGTGATGATTATTGCATGTGAGGATTATTAATTGTTGCTAAAATTAGTTTCATGTATAGCAAGAAAATGAATGATTATAAAGACCCAAAATATCTCTCTTCCAAGGAAAGAGAGGAAAGGGCTGGCAGGGCCTTCTCGAGCAAGGGCTCAATGTGGACATCATCAGTAGTGGCAGAGGTTGGTAACTGTTCTTCCTGATACCATGTTCTAAGACATCCTTGCCAAAATATGTCACCTGAATTCCAACATGAGAAAACACCAGGTTAAACCCGTGCTTGAAATGGTGCTGTTATATAATTCCCTGCATTCCTGTGGACTGCCACGGTCATGTGCAGCGAAAAGCTCAGGGGACACTCTGGGCTGGAGAAGACTGGGACCCAGGTCCTGGAACAAGCAGAATCCAAGGATGTCTGCAGATGAGTGAATCATAGAGCACCTTGGCATCAACTTCCTGGTTTTGATGGTTGCACCATGCTTATGTAAGATGCTCACACTTGGGGAAGTTGGGCAAAGGGCATACAGGAAACTTTGTACCATTTTTGCAACTTTTTTGTATGTCTGAAATTATTTCAAAATAAAATTCTTTTTTTTTAAGGGGAAAAAAAAGAAAAGGGGGCAGGAAGGCTGGAGTGTGGAAAATGAGGAAAAGCCAGTGAGGCAGGCATCTGGAGACTGCAGAGGGGATGCAGGAGATGTTAGGGATTTGGATCATTATTCTAAAAGTAAAGGAAGACTTTGGGTGTGAGTGGGTGAATGTGTGTGTGTGTGTGTGTGTGTGTGTGTGTGTGTATGTGTATGTGTAAGCAAGCCCCCCCCCCCCCCCCCCCCCCCCCCCCCCCGCTGATTGCAGAGGGTAGAGAAATGGATTAGAGACAAGCTAGAATGCAGGTGGGGGAGGTCAGTGAGGAGTGCGACAAGCATGATGCAAGCAGAGTTCTGCAAGCTTGGCTCTGGGGAGTGACAGCCAGAATAGATGAACACAGGAAAGTTCTGGAAATGGAGGAAGTGAAATCATTGAGTGACATGGGCGTGGAGAACGGCAGTGATGTGGGTGTAAGGATGACTGTATACTCCTGACTTTTTTTTAACTCAAGCACCAGGGAATGGATTTACCCAGATAAAGTAGACATGGAAAAGCATGAGAGGTTGTGAGCTCAGTCTGGGGACTTTGCAGATGAGGTTCTTTTGAAAGCCCCACAGAGTGATGGCAGAAAAGGCGGGTCAATTTTAGAAGCTCAGAGGCAAAGTCAAACAGGAAATTGGAAATTGATATGTGAAGTAAATTGCCCTCAGAATAGCAGGAGAAGAAGGAGACATGGGACACATTACGGTTTACAATAAAAAGTACAAATATTAAACTATAAATAAAGTTCTGCATAAACAGGGAAGGGGAGGAGCTAGTGAGGGTGGGCCTCACAGAGGAAACACCGATGGAGATGAGCAGAGGAGCGTGGGTGGGAGTTTGATGGACTAACCTGGATCTGCACGGAGGTTACCATGTATGTGGGCTAGTTTTTGTCAACTTGACACAAACCTAGACATATCTGGGAAGAGGAGATCTCAACTGATGAATTGCCTCTATCAGACTGGCCTGTAGGCAAGTCTGTGAGGCATTTTCTTGATTAATGATTGATGTGGAAAGGTCCAGCTCACAGAAGGTGGGGTCCATCCTGGGCAGGTGGTCCTGGGTTGTATAAGAAAGCAGGCTGGGCAAGCCATGAGGAACAAGCTGGTAAGCAATGTTCCCCAGTGGTCTCTACTTCAGTTCTTGCCTCCAGGTTCCTGCCTTGAGCTCCTGCCCTGATTTCTTTCCATGACAGGCCATAGGCCCAAAGGTGAAATAAACCCTTTCCTCGCCAAGTTGCTTTTGGCCATGGTGTTTACCACAGCAGCAAAAAGCAAAGTAGATAGAACACCATGTGTGGTTAATTGGATGGCAGGTCCAGCCCCAGGTCCAGCTGGGTGTGGTAGTGGCCCTTAGCTGTCTGGACTCTGAGTCATCTAGATCAGTGCCAGTGCCATGGTGAGTGGAGAGGAAGCAGCAAGCCTCACTTCTCCAGGTGATTCTGTTTCATCCTTGTCCTTATCAGGAGTATTCTGAACTGGACCAGAGGTGCAGGCTACTCAGAGTCTGTCCCATCCTCCCTCTTCTTCTCAGCCTCTTCTATCAGAAGTCCCTAAAAGGCTGGGTGGTGGTGGCGGCGGCGGCACATGCCATTAATCCCAGCCAGAGGCAGAGGCAGGTGGATTTCTGTAAGTTCAAGGCTAGCCTGGTCTACAAAGAGAGTTCCAGGAAGGCCAGGACTGTTGCACAGAGAAACACTGTCTTGAAAAAACAAACAGAAGTCCCTCAGCACCAGCCAGAGGCTGTAGACTGTTCCTGTGGTTCTCCTGAACGTTTCTTGTTGGCTCACGTAACCATTTCATGGTAACCTAGCACCACCTCTGGGCATTTCTATTTCATGAGACACTGACCCATTCCCACTAGAAGCATTTTAAAATTATAGAACATTCTCTTTGTGATAGCAATTCAGGCTTCACAGTGACTTCTCTTCAGAGCTCTACACTAAGGTCCTAACTGATGTCCCATCTTCTAAATCACCCAAAGTCATTCAGAGTCATTTCCTACCCTCCACACTGGAAGATGCACTGTCCTCCCAACCATATAAGTGATGCTTGTTACTGAAGCAGGAATGGGGAATGAGAAATGCTCATGCCACTATTACATATCATACATTATTGATCAAAGACCTGTGGGGGGGGGCACACGTGTTGTATAACAGCTTCCTTGGAGATTGAAACAGTCCATCCTACCAGAAGGAAGCTCTTTAAACAGGAAGGCATACAACACAAAGTAGCTTCAGGAAGTCACTGAAACTGACCAGATTCACTAGGCCCCTCCCTACCAGAGTAAGCAATAGAAGCTCTCAGATGAGCGGAGGCGAGCTGCAAAGAAGACTCTTGGACCAGACCAGCTGCCTGGAAGAAGTGGAAACCAGCCGTGCTGCCTGGAAGAGGTTTAGACCAACCGAGTCACCTGGAAAGCACACTCTCCAACCTATTGAGCTGCCTGCAGGCTGTGCAGTGTGCTCCAGGTTCCCAGCTTTTGTGAGCTGTCACCCATGCTGGGGTGGGCCTTGGTGATGCAGCTGTCTGTTAGTCGTTTCTGCTACTTAAGTAGCCCCTCACCCATACTCCTGCCATAATATTCATTGACTCCCCAAGTTGAACTTTGGTGGTATCCTTATTTTGGTCTGTCACGAGCTTGCTATCTGGGGTGAGGAGACAAGTGCTGCATTTCCCCAGGAAATGTTTTGTCACACAGTAATATGTGTATACATGTACGTGTGGGGGCCAGAGGTCGACACTGGGTCACCTCCCTTAATTCTTTCCACCTTAGGTTTGGAGACAGGGTCTCTTCACAGAGCCTAGAGCTCACAGATCATGTAGACTGGCTGTCTATTATGGTCTGGGGACCCACCTGTCTCCATGCCGCCAGTGTTGGACTTACAGACACACACTGCCACGCCTGCTTTGCCCTGGGTACCGGGACTCTAAAGCAAATCCTCAGACTTGGAGAGCAAGCACTTTACCCAGAGAGCCACGCCTCGGACCCATTTCAAAGACCTTTACCTCCTCTTCCCAAGGAGCCAGACTAACTGCACTTTGCTCTCTCAGTTTGACTAAATTTATTCCAGGGCCCCCTCTGTCTTGGCCAAGCTCAGTTTGAGGACTTCCTTTAAAGTAAACCATTTCTTACATACCGTTACCCTCCGTGAATTTCTCCAGGAAGTTTAAAGATAACTTTTGGATAGTACAGGCTCTTTGCCCAATGTTATTATGATTTACAAAAAAATGGGACAAAGTAGTTAAGAGATCATGGAAACTAGAAATTATAATAAATATTGCCACATTTAACAAGGTATATGAGGAACCTAAACAATGAAGACCCCAAAATGATGTAGAGAAACAATTTTAAACTAGAAAAGTTGTAGATCTATACTAAAGCCAAATCTCAGGGCTGACTATAAAATTAAATAGATCAAGATATACAGTGCTAGCATATAAATACACAGATCAAAGACATAAAAATCCCAGAAAGAGACCACACATATATAGATAACTGACTTTTGACAAGGACACAAAGAAAATTACAGACATGATGTTCATTTTGTGTTGTGTTTGCAACAGAGACTCAATGAACTTATGGCCAGAAGACTTGAGGTATCTTGAATGTTAATAAGAAGAAACAATCCAATAAAAGTTAACCAAAATATTTGAGCAGATGCTCTATATAAAATGTCAGGTAAATGACCAATGAACACATAGAAAAATACTTCATATTATTTATTATTAAGGAGCTGTAAGTTAGATGTGCAAAGCACACCACTGCACACCCATTAGAATGTCTGGTAGGGGTGTAAAACAATGGGAGTTCTATAGATTGCTTCTGGGAAAGCAAACTGTGCAAGTGCTATGGAAAACGGCTTGACAGTTTCTTATAAACCTGAAACGACACTTTAAAGGATGCCCAGGAACCCTCCTCCTATTATTTACCCAGGAGAAATGGAACCGTATGTTCACAGAACATTTGGGGGTATGTATTCACAGAAACTTAATTCACAATAAGCCAAATGTGGGGTGGACCCTAATCCTGTTAAAGGGTGAATAAATAAACAGAGGTATGTTCGTCTAACAAACCGCTAGCCAGCCATGAATACAAGATGAACTAGTATCAGTAATATACACAATGGACAGCTAGAACCCAAAAACACGGCACTGAATAAAAGAAGCCGGGCACATCAAAGAATATATCCTGTGTCACTTCATGTAGGTGAAATTCCAGAAAAGACACAGCTAATCTACACTGACAGAAAGCAGCTTAAGAGGCTGCCTGGCGCTGGAGGGGGAGGAGGGCCGAGTGGGAAGCAGCCCAAGGCAGTCAGTCTCCTGGGATGATCACGGCGGTGGCTTAATTGGGTGTGTGAACCTGTCGGAACTCATCAGAACGTACATTGGAAATAAGCAGAGTTTGTTACATTAAAATTACACCTCAACGAAGTTGATCTTTTAAAAACTTGAACTAGTAGAAAATACTATGCTATAAAAACATCAAGTCATCAGTAGACTCCATAAAGAAACCTCTGTGTT
The DNA here is from genome assembly GCF_007827085.1 of Peromyscus californicus insignis. Classification (NCBI taxonomy): domain Eukaryota; kingdom Metazoa; phylum Chordata; class Mammalia; order Rodentia; family Cricetidae; genus Peromyscus; species Peromyscus californicus. The sequence continues at coordinate 77,186,415 of NW_026294606.1, read as the reverse complement.
TAGGACACTGTCGTGGCAGCCTAGAGTCCTAGGAGTTGTCCCAAAGACTTGAATTTGGCCGGACCCTGGCTTGGGGCTGCCTCTCCACCATCTTGAGACCTCAGTGTTTGTGCTGAGTCATGGGATGGGGAGCTAGGAATTCTGCACAGATTGGTTAAAGGATCCTGCCTGTGCTTGCTCAGCCATTTCTCAAGGCCCGGGTGTTTTCACAGTTCCTGGGAAGAAAGACCTTAAGGACTACTGGCCCTCCTTTGCACACTTCTCTGCACTATTTTTCCTGCCGGAACCCTAAATGGCATCTTGTGACTGTCACAAACTTTGTTCCTGCCCCCGACTCTGTGCCCCCAACACCTTCATGGAACAGTGTCTGAAAAGATTCAAGAGATTTCAGGGTAACCTAGAGACTTAGAAAAGGCAGGATGGGCCGCGGCATCCTGTAGCCACCAGGGAATCGGTGTCCCTGCACAGTGATCCTTTTCAGTAAAACCTTCCTTTGAGGTACGGCGAGTGGCCAAATGCCCCTGAATAATCACTTGGATAGAATTTTTAATAAATTTTGTTTCCTTTTATTTCTACAGGATATAGTTCATAATCTTCAGTACTGGGCCATTACCATCCTTTGTTGTCTAGGGTGTGTATGGGGGGGGTGCTGTCTCACCATGTAGTTCAGTTTGGCCCCCAAATTCAAGAGCATCCTGCCTCAGCCTCCCTCCCAAGTGTCAGGTACAATCTGGCCTTGGCCTGTGCCTGGAAATTGACTTCATTTACTAGTCTGGGAACCTGGCTCTGTTGTGCTTCAAGTCTTCCCAGGCCAAGTCTGCCCTGAGCTCCCACAGGAGAGAGCCTGCCCTCCTCCCCCGGCTCTGTACCCGTCAGGCCCACAGTGGTGATTCACCTGCCATGTCCTGTCCTCTCAGGATGCTCAGTTTATGGAGGACAGAGGGCACGGCTATCAACTTTTATAGCCTCCATGCCTGGCATTGCTCCTAACCTCTTGTTAGTTCTCAAATACTTCTTTATTGCTGATGCAGCAGTGGCTTCCACAGACACGGGTGCTGAGTCCTTCATCTCTGTCTTGTGGACACAAGTGTGAGAGGAGCTGTACTGTAGGAGAAGATGGGGTGTAGGTCTTACCAGACTCAATGTTGAGCAGGATGAGGAAAGTCAGGGAGAAGGTTCACATTAGAATAATTGGCACAGAGGTTTGGCTTTACGTAACAATTAATTATTGGCATTGATTCTCGGTACTCTGGGCTCTGTGTTAAGAACGAGCAGGGTGATTATATGCTGGCTTTGTTTCCTGGTTTTGCTGTAACGAACTCTACCAGTTGGGTGCTCTCAAACATCAGAAAATGTTTTCTTGTTGTTCTGCAGGTCAGAAGTCCAAAACCAAGGGATTGTCAGGTCCCAGCTCACTCTAAAGGCACTAGAGAGGAACCCTGGCTGTAGCCCAGCTTCCACGGTCACTGGCAATCTCTGGCATCCTTTAGTTTGTGGGTCATCACTCTGAAGCCAGCTTCCCTCACTACCGGCCCTTCTGCCTTATATGTCTGTTTTTCCCTGTATTGTCCCCCATCCTTTTAAAATTATTTTTTTGAGAATTTCATACATAGGTTTTGTATTTGCATCATTTCCACCTGTCCCTGCCCACCCTCCAACTCTTTCTGTGTCCACTTGCCTACTCTTTTTCAGATGAATGACCTTTTCTTCAATCATGATGGCTATGCATGCACCTATACATATGCATTTTAAGTACAACCTGCTGAGTGCATTCCGAGCTGCTCATATGCTCGTGTGTTTAGGGCTAGCCACTTAGGACTGAATAACCTAGGAGGGCTCATCACTGGAGAAGATGGATTCTCTCTCCTTCTACCATCGTTGATTGGCTGAAGCTCTTCATCTGGGGTGGGGCCTGGTGAGATTTCCCCATCCACAGTGGCCTGCCAGCTGGTTTTGTCATTGTGCGGGCTTTTCAAGGTAACGTGAGTTGGGAGATTTCGTGGGTGCAGCTTCTCTTTGCCTACAAAATCCCCTCCTCTTTTTCCTTCTCCTCTCCTTTTATTGGGAGGGGGTTACTGGGATGTCTCCTTTAAAGATTGATGGCTCAGGTCTTTTTTAAATATTGGTATATAAGCTTCATGGCAGCTATTTTTCATATTAGTCTAGAATTCTACCAGAGACGTGTACTGTATTGCTTGTTACTAACCTTTAATGAAAAAAAAAAGTCACATTATAAATCATTAGGTTGTGGTTTTCTCCATGTTAGATTTTTCACTTGAGGATTATATAAAATAGAATGGAGTTAGTACATCAGTGCACATGTTAGTGAGATATTTGCAACATTGCTTTTGAAAGGATTTTATTAATATATTAATTATACATGATGAGTTTCATTAGGGCATCTTCATACATGCATATACGGTTTTTTGATCATATTCACATGACATTACCCTTTTCTGTTTCCCCTCACTCATCCCCTTCCTCTTCCCAGCTCGTCTCCTTCCTTTCTGAAGAGTGAATTTAATTAGAAGTGTTTCCAGGAGGGTGGTGAGTGGTTCTTTCTAGGAACCTGGGCACCTATATCCCTGAAGAGAACATCCCGTCTTCTCCTTTCCCAGAACTCTTCCATCTTCTTAGGGGGACACTAGTGACTGGATTTAGATTACACCCTCATTCAACATGACCACATCTTGGCTGATTTCATCTGCTGAGACAAGATTTCAAATACAGAGGCACTGAGGAGATGGCCCAGTGGGTGGAGCCCTTGTTGTGCAAGCCCAAGGACCTAAGTTCAGATCCCAGCACCTGCAGCTGGGCTTGGCCACACATGCCCATAACCCCGGCACAGGATGAGGCATATGGGAGGGCCACTAAAGACTGCGGCTCCAGCCTAGCTCCAGCTTTATTGAGAGACCCTGTCTCTCGGGAGTAAGGCAGACAGTGATAGAGGACTTCTGGCATCCTGCCCTGCCCTCCACTTACTTATACATAGAGCCATGTACCCTCCCCCACACGTGTGGATCCACCACACATGCATGCATATGTACACACACACACAAAAGAAATACATTGATAAAAAGTAAATATCCTGAGGTTCAAGGGGAACATGATTTGGGGGAGACACTAAACTATTACACATGCATGTCATTTAACCCTCCCTGCTACTGTGGGAAGTGGTGTTCATATAACTCCCTTTTTATACACCAAGGAAGGAAGTATAGAGGACTTGCGTGGCTGTCCAAGGTAACATACCGGGAAGCGGCAGGAATTCAGATATTTTAACAGACACTTTGCTGTGCTCTACCCACCTTCCCTCAGAACTTCAAAAATAAAACTAAAAGCTGTAAGCTCCATCACTCATAGAACAGTTTTGGAAATTAAATACGTGCGTATAGACTATTAACAACCAGAACACTTTTGCTTGTCACCCTCCTTAAGCAGACCCTGTTGCTGTCTCAGACCTGAAATCCTGCTTCATTCTCTTTCCGCAGAGCTGGGAAGACTGTGTCGAAACTTCTTCCTTATGGCAGTGGAAGAAAAAGGTGAGGACGGTCAGGGCTTGATTCATTCACAAGAATCCACTTCTCACTGATGGCACAGTGCAGAGAACTAGCTAGGTGCCTCTTCCCATCCACAGACAATGCTGGTCTTCTCTAGAGGACAGGGCAGCAAGGCTCCATCTTGGAAGCAGGGATGCTGGACCCTCATCTGACACTAAATCTGCTGATGCCTTGATCTTGCACTTCTCGACTTACAGAAGGGTGAAGACATAAATTATGTTCCTGATACATATCCCAGACTGTGATGTTTTGTTATGGTAGCACAAACTGACCAAGACACTTATCCATGAGCTTTAAGGATGTTTATTTCCATATCAAAGTTTGCTTAGCAGAGAATCTGGAATTCAATGAACACCAGAAATGTTCTAGAAAGTAAACTTTTAAAGTGAGATTTTAGAGGTACATTGTCCCAGCTGTGGGGCTGAAATGTACAGGGACACCAGTATTATTGGAAGCTAGAGCACAAAACCCCCAGAATAGTGTGTTGATGGTGGTGGGGCTGGGGGAGGCTGGGAAAGTTCAGGATGTATTTACTATGTGTAGGATACGCTGCTTTCCTGTCTGTTGCTGTGCTAAAGCACTCTAACCAAAAGCAACTTGGAGAAAGACAGGGTTTATTTCATCTTACACTTCCAGGCCACACTCCATCACTGAGGGAACAGACCAGGTATTCAAGGTAGGAACCTGAAGTGGAAACCGTGGAGGAATGCTCCCTTCTGGCTCACTCAGGCTCATGTTCAGCTAGATTTCTTACAGAGCCCAGGACTACCTGACGAGGGATGGTGCCACTGACAGAGGGCTTGGCACCCCTGCATCAATTAGCAATCAAGACAATCTGCCACAGACTTGCCCAGAGGCCATTCTGAGCTAGGCATTTCCTCAACTGAAGCTTCCTTTCTCAGATGACTCTAGGTTGTGTCAAGTTGGCAATTAAAGCTAACTAGGGCACAGGAATTGCTAGTTAATTAGATATTTGTGGTGAGGAAACGACTATTAGGATGGCTAATGCTGAGCTCACATATGATAATGAGTCCACAAGGCTCAGTGGCTTAGCATAACATAAGATTATTTCTACCTTGTATCGTATCTCCATGTCGTTGGTAGGTGGCAGGTGAGGGATGCTCTACTCCATACAGTCACTCAGGGACCCAGGTAGATGGCTCCTCCCTCTTCTTGTGGTACTGCACACTGTCTGCAAGTTCTCTGAAGCTGGGCAATAGAGCCATTCTGTGATGATTCTGCCACATCACACAGCCCCACTTTGACCTCAAGAAAGGCTATAAAATATATGTATTGAAACACAGACCATTATCTCTTATTTGGAAATGAATCTATGTTTTGGGCTTGTTATGTTACACTACTCCTAGGGAGACATAAATACATGTCTACTCATTCCAGATAGGGCACCAATGACAAACCAAAGTCCAAGATGGTGAACCAATGAGTTATATTGGGTTACCACTTAAGCATAGTGAAGGATTTGCTTATAGGAGCAGACATGACTCAGACAGTCGCATCATCAACCCCGCCCTTCAGCAAGAGTGACAGCCCTCAAAAGCCGGAAGCCTGAGCACACTGTTGCGACTCACAGGCAGTTTGGCAGAAGTCCTTACTGTTTGTATAATCTTGGGGAAGGGGGGACCCTAGCATATCTGGTCCATTTCAGGGCGTTCTTAAACCTCCTGCATGGTTTACTTCCTGAGTCTTGAGGGCCCTCCCTTTGGAACATCCTGAGTCTTAATGAGCTTGCCTGCAGGATGCAAATCTTTCTCCTGGAGGAAGTCACTACAGGGATTGAACAGGGAAATGGATGGGGTGTTGCTTACTGCATGATGAACAGTGTACTTTGTGGTCACAGTGGTGTGTGTTGGGGTATTGAACTGAAGTTCTCTGAGGAAGCCACATTTATGATGAGGTTTCCACAGGCTGATTGGAACTTCACAATTATGGAAGGTGGGGTTCTGTAGATCGAGAGCCAAAATTATTCCGGTTGCTCTCTAGTCCCCTCAACGGCCATTTACTGCCAACCTCTGCATCTGACCTCAGGTCTTTGTGACTATTAAGTAAAGCTTTTGGAATGAGTAAGAGTTCTACTAGCTTCCACTAACCTAAGCCAAGAACATTGCAGGATACAGTCTGAAACCCAGAGAAGATGGCTGCCGCCACCGCTCTGCTGCCACCACCTACCTGTCAATCACAGAAACCTGAATCCATACTCTTGGGCCAGGGTCCCTCATACCCGGTTCAGAATAAACACTTTCATTCCCTTTGGAGCAAGACTGTGTTTTTGTGCTGACATGGGCATGTGGGTGTTAAATGTGGGGTTCCCACATGGCACACAGGGTGCAGAGTTGCCTATACGAGCCTGGGTTTCCAGGGTAAGGCTGGGCTAGGAACGTGGGTCAAAGGATAGTTTAGAGCACGTTGTAAACAAAGCGAAGCAAGGAGCTAGAGCAAGCTGGAGGATTAGGCACGCTGCACTCCCGGCCCTGCTAAGCAGGTGATTTGACGGGCAGCCTTCTTCTGTGTCCCTCTCCTAGGTGACAGCCTCCCACTTAGTTTGGGGGACCAAACTCTATCGCTGATCAGAGTTTTCCAGAACTGGCAGGACAGGGTCTTCAGGTTCTTTCAGCCACTACGGAAGTGGGTTATGATGTGTTTCACATAGTAGGGCTCCAAATTTAACATGGTGGGCTCCGAATTGAGCTTCCTTGGCTTTCTTGACTCAGAGGTTTAAGAATTGCCAGTGTCCTGGTGTCTCCTTCAGTCATTTATTTTTCACCTAACTCTCCAAGCCCACTGCTGTTGTGGAAGGGCCTCCTTCACACCAGGCCCATGTTCGTTTCTACAAGTGTGGTTGGAATCCTCTGGAAAACGAAGTGGGACCTGGTGAATTTGGTCTGAACTGTGGACTTGTGGGGCCTTCCCAGCATGCACCAAGGCAGCTTCTCTGAGAAGGGTGTTCAGGTATTTGCATTTTTTGATGAGGAGACCTTGTGAGTCTCGTGCACTTTGAATCTGAACACATAAGCCTTGTTAGCAGGCTTGTCTTTCAGCTCTGGGAATCTTGCGGGTGTGGACTGAGCTCGTTGAGACTCAGGAAAGGATACTTAATGAGGAAGAAGCACCAGGCCCCCAAGGGGGTCATTATGTGAGTGTGTTTTCTCTGAAAGAGGTGAGCTCTGTGGGGAGCTAGGGGACAGGAACAGCTGGATAAGGGCCTAAGAAGCTTTAAAAACTCATCCTCACAGCCGAGCGGTGGTGGCGCACGCCTTTAATCCCAGCACTCGGGAGGCAGAGCCAGGTGGATCTCTGTGAGTTCGAGGCCAGCCTGGGCTACCAAGTGAGTTCCAGGAAAGGCGCAAAGCTACACAGAGAAACCCTGTCTCGAAAAACCAAAAAAAAAAAAAAAAAACTCATCCTCACTACTCCATCTCAGTTCTGATCCTTTTGCCAATTCACTGCACTGGGTGGTGAGCAGCAAGTAGGTAGGACCTTCTGGAACTGGTATCAAAGGACACTAGGACCTGCTTCCCTGCCTGAGGACCACTGGCCTCCTTTGATTCCTTTAATGAAGCAACTTGTCTCAGAATTGGAATGTTACCTAGGCAACTTATTAACCACATCAATATTACATAGAACTTCATAGCCAGTACCTGGTGGTTTCAATGCCATGAAAAGGCAAGCAGTAAACATCAGAAATAGAATTATATAAAAAAAAATTTGCTAGCTAGAGAACATTTTTGAAATGAGAAACTAACATAGCAACATTTTCTCCTGCTAGAGTTAATTTTGAAGAAGGCCGAGGAACAAACTATTCCAGTCGTACCCTCCCAGTCACGTAGTAATGCGAAACCATGGGCATCCAGGCCATCCAACCAAGCAATGGCCAACTCCCAAATAGAAAATCGAGAGAGCTGCCTCCGTCTGCCACACCATTCTCTGCTGTAGTCCTCATAAACTCATCTTTGAACTTGATTTTGTTCTGCTCCACTGCCCACAGGCCTCCAGGGAGCACAGTGCACCACTGCGGGACTAGCAACTCCAAATGTCAGGTCTCTTTGCCCTTCAGAAGGCAAAGCGCCTGAAGGGAGACTCACAGCCGAACCTTCTACCACCAGTGGGGAGCTGAGCCAAGGCCACCGCCCGGCCACACTGCAGGTCAGATGTCCTCAGCACATGAGGAATTCTGTGGAAAACCGAGGATGGCAACTTCATAGCGAAATTTCCTGCAAGCAAGGCAAAGGCTGGCAGGACCTTTAAGGACAGTCGGAAGCAGGCCCTTGTGGACGCTGTGGCCAATGTCCCCCTCTCAGCTTTTCAACACGTTTCTCCAGCCTCGGGGGAGGCCTTGGTGGTTTGTACGTTCTATAGAAGGGGAGTAGGAGAGATTTTCAGTGTTGGCATCTCTCTCCCACCTCAGTGTGTGTGTGTGTGTGTGTGTGTGTGTGTGTGTGTGTGTGTGTGTGTGTGTACATGTGTGTGCAGATACGTGGATGTGGAACCAGAGGTTGATACAGGTATCTTCTTTAGTCACTCTCTATCCTATTTGAGTCAGGGACTTTCACTGAGCCAGGGGCTCGCTGACTTGGATAGACGATCTGGCTAGAGATCTCCAAGGGTCCTCTTGTCTATGCCTCCCTAGGACTGGAATTGTATGGGCATATGGCCATGCCTAGCTTTTTACATGCATGCTGGGGACCAAACTCAGATTCTCGTGCCTGTACTATGCAGCAAGCACTCTGTCCACAGAGGCATCTTCCCAGCCCTTCAGTGCTAATATTTCTAAAGAAATGGAAGCTAGTCTTTAAAATTATGAAAGTGGGGGCTGAAGAGATGGCTCAGCAGTTAAGAAGATCTTGCAGAGGATCTGAGTTTGGTTCACAGCACACATATAGAGTGGCTCACAACTGCTTATAAGTCCAGCTTTAGGGTGATTTGATGCCTTCCTGTCCTTGCTGGACAAGTGCACCCGCATGTATGTATTCACAAAGACACACACACACACACACACACACACACACACACACACACACACACACACACACACAATTGAAAAATAATAAAAATAAATCTTTAAAAAGTTACAAATACCAGCCAGAAGTTGTTACATATTCTTTTAACCCCAGCACTTGGAAGACTTAAACAGGAGGAGCCTGAGTTTAAGGCCAGCCTGGGCTACACAAGGTGACCCAGTCTCAAAAAAAATTACTAATGTAATACATGAGTTTCAAAACCTTTAAATAAAAGAGAAGACAATAAGTAAAAATTGATTTGCCTTTGCCTGCTGTGATGACTTGGGCTTAATGGCCAAATTGACACGATCTAGAACCCCCTATTCAATTAAACATTGCCTGTACCAGGTTGGCCTGTGAGCATGTTTGTGGGGATTATCTTGATTGTTCATTGATGTAGGAGGACCCACCCATTGTAGGCGTCACCACTCCCTAGGTAGGGGGCCCTGAACTGTGTGAAGCAGAGGAAGACTAGATGAGAATAGGCAAACAGGATCCGTTCATGTTTCACTGCTCTTGACTGTGGATGTAATGGGAATAGCTGTTTGAGTTCCTGCCTTGATTTCCCCAAATGTGGACTGTAACTTGCATTAGAAGCCAAAAAACCTTTCTTCTCCAAATTGCATTCCGTCAAGGTATTTGTCATTGCAACAGAATTAAGAGTGGGGGGCCATCTGTCTTAGTCAGTTTTCTATCGCTGTAATGAAACACTATGGCCAAAAGCAACCCGGGGAGGGAATGGTTCATTTCAGCTTACAGACCACAGTCTGTTATGGAAGAAAACCAGGGCAGGAACTCAAAGCAGGAACCCAGAGGCAGGAACTGAGGTAGAGACTGTAGAATGGAACACTGCTTACAGGCTTGCTCCTCATGGCTTTCTTAGTCTACTTTCTTATACAACCCAGGGTCACCTGCTCAGGCATGGCATCACTCACATCAGCCATCAATAAATCAAATGCCCTCTTGTTTAATGGAGGCAGTTCCTCAGTTGAGCTTTCCTCTTCCCAGATATGTTTAGGTTTGTCTCAAACTGATAAAAACCAACCAGTACACCATCCAACAACCAAAAGATAATCACTATGAGTAGTTTCTGAAACATCCTTCCAGATTTTTCCATGAATGCAAACATATGAAAATACATATTTCCACACATGTTAAACAAACATTATTATATGAACACTAAACTTGCTCTAACATATACTTATGCATTTATTAACAATTTATATTGTATTTTATTTAAACACACACAAGTTTACTTTATTCTTTTTAATATCTTCACAGCATTCTTTTTAGTAACATACTTTATATTCCATTCATTTATTGATAGACATTCAAGTTATAGCTTGATTATTTTTAAATTACAATGCTATAGTGCAAATTCTCCTTTGTATGTGATTGTACACTTGTACAAGTACATCTGTTGGATTGATTTATAGAAATAAGGTTGCCAAATCAAAGGGTGTGCATCAGTTTTTTTAATAGACATTTTCAATTGTTCTCCACAGAAATATTTGGAATATTTGACTACCAATCCATGAAAGAAACTATTTCTCTACATCCTCATATGATCTACATTTTGCTAAATTTTTCAGTCTTTCAAGTTGGTATGTAAAGAAACAAAAAGGCTTTTTATTTGGATTTGCTTTCCTTTCATAAAGATTCTAGTTTCAAACCCTTAGAAAAAAAATGCAAAGTGCATTATGCTGATTTATCCAAGTCCACCGAAGAACAGACTCTTGGGTTTGGTCACATTTTGTACAAAGCATCCTTAACTTTAGTCCTATCATGAGCCAAGTGGCTTTGGAGCAGATCCAATGATGTAACATGAGGGGTGTCAGACCTGCGAGTGTGGTGCCAATACCAGGCCTCATTCTGCCTCCTGCTCTGGCTCACCCAACCAGGGTGCGATGGACAGCAGCCTTTGGTTTCCACACTGACCTAATGCTGGGCCCTGAGCGAAGTCAGGCTCTGATGACACAGAATGCCAGCAGGGCAGCCTTCTGCTGGTTCTCTGTGGAGAGGGCCTCAGGATCCGCTGTTCTGAGCCTCACAGATAACAGGTGGATTCGTCTTCAGCTCTTCTTCCTTATCTCTGGCCTGTCCCTTAAGTGAACTATTGAGTGTCACAGCAAGGTAGAGTTAGCAGATCTAGGGATAGGATGCCAGGCTGTCAATCTAGGTACAATTTTCCTGCTGTTCCTCGTTCTTCGCTTCTTGGTGGTAGCTTTATTTATTTCTGCCAACATGACAGAGAATACAAGTGGAAACTTGTTTATCTCACACCTCTAGCTGTTCTGCACAGTATTTATTTATTTACTCATTTATTTTGCTTTGCTAAGGATCAGACCAGGCCTCATACATGCTAGGCAAGCACTCCCTGGGCAGTTTAAAGGTAGCCTATCAGGAGATCCCAGAGTGTGACAGGCTAGGCCACCAAAAGGCAGGCATATTGGATACAGGAGCAGTCCATGGCATCCCTTTCCTTTCTCTGCTTCCCCTGGGCTTCATGGAGTGGTCTCTGTGTTATGCAGTAGTCAGGCTCATGAATCTGATATACTGATAAACTCACATAATTAATTACACCCCACAGACCCTCAGTGCTTCGAGTGCCACTGTCTTGATTGCTGCAGGTATGGTAAGCCTCCAGCTATCCCACTGCACATGGTCCATTTTCAGCTCACAGTGTCTGTGAACTAGAAACTCTAGGATTCTTGAAGCTCCAGAAGTTAATTATTGCCCCCGCATTGAGCCCAGTTTGTCCATCTTTGCTGTCACTCAGGTCTCCTGAGCAGACTCTTCAGTAGAGGGACTCAGAAGGTCTAGGTTGGTCTAGCACACTGAGTGCAGTGTATACTCAAGGCCGGGGCTACTGCAGAGATGCACATACTGCACACTGGTGTGGTTTCCTTAGATCGCCCCCAGACGTAGGCAGGATGGCCACACTCATGAACCAGCTTGAAGTCAGTGATATCGAGCTGTGAGGACACAATATGGGGAAAACCCAATGCTCACTGGACAGGATCAGATTGAAAGAGAGAGTCAGGGAGACTGTTCTCTGGGTTCTAATATTCCAGCTTAGCCACGCTTTAAGCGTTCATTTGTGTCTGTGTAATGGGGGAGAGAAGAAGGATAAACACCACATTCCAGTGATTCCTGCGGTGCTTCTCTTGGGCAAGATGGTTTATATCTAACAGAGACCTTCCATCTGGGCCATTAATCTGCTCCAGAGGCAGGTAAGGACAACGGCAATGTGTAAGCTCAGAACATAACAAGTCATAAATCCAAGAGAGTTAGAGAATCCAAGAGTGTGACCACAGGATTCTCAGCTGAAGAGAGAATGAAGTTCAAGACCATTGAAGGGTAAGGAGTGTGTGTTCCACAGATTTAGTTTACAGGAAGCAGAGTAGATGGGGAAGTTGAATGGCACCAAGATAAATACACTCAGACAATCCCCCTATACAGAATGTTCTGCAAGAAAGCTAGGCTGACTCTTTAAAAAGGAGAATACGGGACTCAGAGCATTGTGTAAACTTGGACTAGGCCCATGTTCAAAGGACAAAGAGATACAGCCACAAAAGACACTTTAAGTATTTAGAGAGATTCAACTCAGTGTTCCTGGGTGACACTGGGCATCATCATCACTAGCCTTTCTAGACATGATCATGCCAACATGGTCATTGGGAGAAAGTTCTGTCTCTCAGGAAGACATCCACTAAAGTAATTAGGAATAAAGCACTAGGTTATACTTGGCCTGTTCAGGACTTTCAGAGAGAAACTTGTTATAGATTGTGAAATCTTAGTGGAGCCAGTAGTTTTGGGTTGAATCTAGGTAGAAAATATGTAAGAGTTTTGTTATTTCTTAGACTCCATTGACCAGTATAAATCCAAAGATAAAGTTCTGTAGTGGGTCCTCTAGGCACAGGGTAGGTTGTAGAGGGACATTTTGAGCAAGAAGATCTTTCAGTAGAATGAATGAAATCATTCTGACTGCAGGGGCAGATTCCTTGACCAGAGACAAGAGGGTATTCCTTGTGGTAGGAATTCACATTGTTTGACTTAACTTCAGGCGGCTAACTTACAGCAAAGCCAGCCTAGCTCAGTGCAGACAGCTCGGTCGGTGGACTACAGAGGAAGCTCTGTTGGAAGAAGACAAGAACTGTAACTTTCAGTCTTTCATAGTTCATAAAATATTGATTAGGAGAAAATGCCAAGAAAGAGGAACTCTTGCAGATTGTTGGTGAGTGTATTAGTCACGTTTCTTGCTGCTGAGACAAAATGGCTGACTAAAGCAGCTTAAGGAAAAAAGGGTGTGCTCTGGCTCCCAGCTGGAGGGTGCAGCCCAACGTGGGATAGCAAGCATCTTTACCCTCCCAGCAGTACTTTTCATTAAGGAAAGAAACAAAGTTACCATTTGTTCATAGTAACAGCTATGAGCCCATGAAGTAAGATACACTGTAATTCCAGACATGCAGCATGAGCAAAAAACCACTTCACCAGTGCTGCAGGGTGCCCTAATGTGTCATAGGGAATAATATGATGGCAGCCCAGCAAAGAAACAACTAAGACATCAAGGAGAGAATGTTGTATTGTCAAAATCCAGATGCTATCCTCTCTGGCATCTTCTTAGTTTGCTAAGACTTCATGGTAAAGTGTTCAAAATACACTCTACAACAGAAAAACATTTTATTTGCCATGCCCAGAACAAAGAAGGATGGGTAAGTTGCTTTCTTCTGTTTATATTTCTGTCCAGCCCCTTGCTCTGTCTAAGCCTTACTACTACACCAGGAGGCTGTCACAGTACATCTTGTCCTCTGCTTTCTCTTTCTACACTGGAACCTGAGCTTCCCAAATGAACTCCTGTTGAATCAGCAAAATTATTTGTCAATAGACTCAGCTTGCAAATCGGTCCTTATCTGAACCTTCTGAGTGACACCAGATTGAGAAAGTCCAGGCTTCATAAACCAGAGTCACCTCCAGACATCTTCAAATTCCAGAGGTTCCTTCAAAGCAAATGCATATGAATTTTATACAAAATGTTCTAGAAGCGATAGTGAGAACGGTGTGAGTTAATTCCAGAGAAGAACATTCATAAACCAACGTGAAAAGCCCTTGTGCAGTGACCAGAGGGTCACCCCAGTCTTGGAATTCGTAGAAGGTTGAATGGATCAAGGTTAAAACACCCACACCTGTCCAGAGAGGACAAAAAAGACAGGAAAGATCAAAGCAAAGGGACCCACAGCTCAGGGCTTGACTTCACTACAGCCTAAGATCCAGCAGCCCTCTGGGGTCAGATGGTTGCCAGTATAGAGTTCTCATGAGCAGTTCACACCCTACAGGACTTCAGGGGAGAGGCTCTACAGAGGAACCCTAGCTCCTGGGGGTCCACAAAGGAGCAGCAGTGAGAGGCAGCTCCTTACATTGGGCACAATGACATCTACCAAGGAGCTTAAAGCCCACATTGTCTGGTAGCTACTCCAGGAGTCAGACTCCAGGCATTAGCCACATCTGAAGGTAGATCTGAAAGATTCAACATTAAGAACGGCTCACCGGTGGCCTTCACCTTGCCTCAGTTTGGGCTCTCTGGAGGCTGGCCAGAAGACAATGACTTGAGAATACATATTTTATTGAAGAAAGGAAGAAGAGACCAGTGGAGAATGGGGAATAAAGGGAGGGAATGAGAGTGTTCCTAGGCAAGCAATACCCATGAGCTGTTGATTGGGCACAGCACTGCTGAGGAGCCTGGAAGCCAGTGTGGGACTCAGACCTGAGTCACAGCAGGCAAGGGCATAGAGTGGGCTGCACTTGTCCATCAGCTGGTGCCGGTGGTCAGTTGAGAGCTGGCTTTAGTGGGTGTCGAGCACCCCTCCAACATCCAGCCTGGTTGTCCACATCGAAGAAGCAGAGATAGGGCTGGAAGTGGAGTTGTGCAGTGTGAGGGAGGGGGAGGTGAGGGTGCCCATCAAGCAGGCCACCTGTCATGTCTGCTCTCAAGATGATGTGACTCAGCAGATTCCCTTAGAAACTATGGTAACTTGAAACTTTCTCCTATAAATTGATGCTCATAGTGAGAATTCCTGTCTGTACGTGCATCACTTCAACTCCCTTGAGTGCCTTCTAATACCTCTTCGCAAAACTAAACTTAAGACATAGATGACCATAAAGGAACTAAACTCAGAAAGCTTTGATGTTATAAAATTAGTGTTTTTTTTTTTTATCCTGTAACAAGAACATCCCTTAAAAAAAAGCTGCAATAATTTCAGGAGTCAACTAAATGTTGCCAGTTATTGAATTGTGGAGGTGGGCAATTATTCAATCAGGCTGGCTAAATTTAACAGGGAGAGGAAGCAGACTTAGTAGGCACATCAGAAATAGATGCAGCAGAGGGACCTCAGCTCCAGTCCCAGTGACACCCCAACATACAAGGTATCTTGGCATCTGAACCATGTTGCACTGGTCCAGGACACTTGAGCAGGTGTAACCAAAATGTTGATGCCCCTCATTCATGGTTATTTATTATTGCATCATAAACAGTTAGGTGTTTTTTTTTTAAATACAGTGCTGAGAGAGTGCAGAGACCATAAGCAACATCTGCTGTGTTGTTGATGCGAAGGTGAGGCACGGCTGGCCGTGCAGCAGGGGCGAGATGACTTCAAGCGGAGTGTCCGTGAACGTTCTCAAGCAGGGCATAGGTGGAGCTCTCCATCTCAAAGGCGTGTGGCCTGTATCTTACCATGAACGCAAGTCTTGTTTTTAACAGTCCCTCTGCGTGCTCACACCAATTCCCTGTCCTTTACTCAGGGAAGCGTTCTTCCTGGCTGATGATTGCTGCTGCTGGGTTGTTGTGGCCTGGCCTTGATAGGCCGCTCTCCAGGTCTGTGATGCTGTCTGCTAGCTTGGGTCTTGACTTTATCCTCTTACGTGATTTTTCTGAGACTTGTCTCTACAGATCCTCAGGCGCTTACCATTTAAACTGTGTTTACATTTTAAAAAAATCCCTTAAACCTTTAGGCAAACAAATACTCAAAAATTGTATCTACGTTGCCAATTAAGTAAGTGGGTACTCAGAAACAAGTCGGATTCTTGTAAACACTTTAGTGAGCCAAAGTGGGTTGGAAATAGGTGTAGAAATTCAAACTCCATTTTAAAGAGATGAAGCAAAGAAATCATTTTAAATATACACAATTCCTTTGAAGAGTGGCTACCCATCTGCTGCGATCTGTGAGTCGGTGGGCACTGCAGCCCTTGAAGGCAGTCAGTGGTGGGAACAACAGCGTTCAGTCCTAGCTGAGCCTTGGTGTGTTTCTCATGGGCCATATGAGAACATTTCTAGTTTCTCCTCCACGAGTTTGTTCAAGATGCTGGAGGTATATAGAGCGTTTGGGGCTCAGTTACCATAGGCTACTTAGTTATTGTTTATATAGTTAATTAGTGGTTATTATGTAGCTGTGTTTACTCTGCTAGGAGAAGCAGAATCAAAGAGCTCAAGCATACAGGCCCAAAACCACGACTGTGACACAACCGAGCCTCCATTGGCTCTGAAGGGGCTGCTGTGACAGATGGTGAGTCAGTTCTGGAGGTGACAAAAAACCCAGAAGACCCAGAGCCTTTGTGGAGCCAGCTATTGATGTCCTGTCACTGTTGACTTAATCCTGCTACACACACACACACACACACACCACGTACACACATATACACACTTACATACACATACATACATACATACATACACGCACATACACACATATATACACACACATACATGTACACACGCACATGTACACACACACACACACACCCGCCCCACAGCAAAGGGTTGAGGAAATAGTATACAGACTCTTGACTAGATAGCACAGGCTGTGTGATTTGGTGCTATCCCCTGAGCTCCTGCCCCAGACGGTTGACTGAGATACTTAAGCACTGTAGGAGACTTTTGGTTATGCTAACAAATACCTGAGAAAATGAGGAAAGATTTACTTGGTTTAATTTCTGCCCACGGCCAGACGGCTCAGTTCTTTCTGTGCTGTGAGGCAGAGGATCAGGGCGGAAGTGTGTGGAAGAGTAAAGCTATCACCTCATGGTAGCCAGGAAAAAGAGTGACAGGAAAGGACTAGTATAATGGTGTTTCTTTCTAAGGCATGGCCCCAATAGAATCCTTCTTTCTGCTACTTTTCACCCTTACCAATAATATTTTGCATCCATGTTGTGATTAGATCCAATCTCTTATAATCACCAGGTGAGGGCCAAACCTTCAATCCATGAGCCATTTTGAGGGATACTTCACATTCAAACTGTAAGAGGAACCAAAAAGAAAAGACCTACATAGGCAGGCCTTCACTTTGAAGTATATTTATACTTTATATAAGTTTATAATCCAACATTTGCCACTGTCTGTCCATTGTAGAGGAGGGCAATGGGCTGGCTACATAGTACATTCCTACCCAAGTTCATGTTCACCTGGAGCTTCAGAATGTGGTTTTGTTTGGAAAGAAGATATTTGAAAGTGTTTAGGATTCCATGATAAAACTTCCCTGGACTTGGAACCATCTCAAAGTCCAAGGCCTCAGACTCCTGTAGAAGAGGAGAGGCCACAGTGAAACATGAAGGAAAGAAAGTGATGTGAAGATTGAGGTCACATGTAAAAAAAAAAAAAAAGAAAAGAAAAGGTCACCTGGGGCTACCAGAAGATGCAAGTACCCACAAAAAATTCCCCATAGAGTCTTCAGAGAGAGCCAGGTCCTGCTGACTTTTTACATTTCTGGTTTCTAGAACCACGAGAGAAGAAATTTCTGTATCTTCAAGCCACCCATTTTTTTCCTTTTCCTTTCCTTTTCTTTTTTTTCATAGCAACCACAGAAAACTGGCACAAACCTGAGGATGTACCTATTTCCTTCATGTTTTCAAAAGGGGAGGTATAATGAAAATGTTTTGCTTCTTTCATTTGGCATTTGTTTGTGTCTGTTTTATGTTTCTACACAGCATGTCCAATAATCCCCATCAAGCACATGGCTTGGTTGTCTTCTGTCATTAGAGTATGCACACCTGGAGCTATGTCTGGTGTGTGGGAGGTGTCCACTAAACGGAGAACACCAGATGGGATAAAGTCCTGGGGATTGTCTAACACAGCTTTCCATATGACGGACAAAAGTGAAAAGGATTCACACATTCCAGGGATGGGAATCATGAAGGTGTACAAAAGCAGAAACTAGAAAGTATCCAGTTGCTTGGATAATGGCCCAGAGTTCAAGCCTAGTCAGTGCCTGGGGTGATGTGATAGTGTTCATTGTCAGCTTGACAAGAATCACCTAGGAGACAAGCCTCTCAGCATGCCTGTAAGGAATCACCTAGGAGCCAAGCCTCCCAGCATGCCTGTAAGGAATCACCTAGGAGACACACCTCCCAGCATGCCTGTGAGGAATCACCTAGGAGCCAAGCCTCCCAGCATGCCTGTGAGGAATCACCTAGAAGCCAAGCCTCCCAGCATGCCTGTAAGGAATCACCTAGGAGACACACCTCTCAGCATGACTTCGAGGAATCACCTAGGTTAGTGTAGCCTCCGACACCTTGCAAAGGATTGTCTTCATTTACTAAATTCAACCAGGTGGAGAGACCTGCCCATTGTGGGTGGCACCATTCTTTAGCTGGAATCCTGCATTGTATAAAACGGAGAAAGTGAACTGAGCATAAGGATTGTGTTGATTGATCTCTGTTTTCCAGCTGTGAACACATTTCCAAGTGTGCCCTGTGGCTTCAAGCTTCTACTAACTAATTTCCCTGCCATATCAGACTGTACTCTTGCACTGTGAGCCATAACCAACCCTTTCTCTTCTAAGAGGCTGTTGTATTCCATCACAGCAATGGAAGAGAGACTAAGACAGGTGGGAAGAAGAGCAGGAGCCTGGGAAGACAGACTGGGCGCTAGCATGAAGAGACTCATTGGCGATGACTTTTGACTGATCTTAAGCAGGAAAAAGCACATGGGTTTAGTCAAAGCAACAAAAATGAGTTTTAAAAAACTGCAGAAGCAGTGGCAGTGTTGACTCAAGAGGCAAAGGGATGAGTGGCAGAAAGTACAAGTGAGAGACAGGAGGACCCAAGGGAAAGCCACTGGATTCATGATGTATGTGCAAAAAAGGGCCAATGCATTGCAGGCTCACTCCCTAGAGTGTGGCACTATACACAGGACACCTTCAGGAGGCCCTGGGGAATACCTTTGAAGGGTGGATTGGTATCCCATTCATTCGTTTCTAGAAACTTCCTATTTCCCAGGCATCACCCCACCCATCTTCTGTCATGATGTACCGTCCCACTACAGGCCCAGAGTAGCAGGGCCAAGTGAACACGGGCTGAAAGCAAGAACCCAAATCAAGCTTTTCCTCCTTTTCAGTTGTTTTAGCTCAGGTATTAATATTTATCGCAGTGGCAGAGGATTGCCTGGAGGATGTTATTGAGGAGAAGCACGGTATAGCACACCAGTGTCTGGAATAGAGCATGAGTACCTGGTCTGCACAGTATAAGGGTGATGTGGTGTGAGTTTGAGATGTCTCCTAAAGTCTTGGGCATTTGCATACTCGGTCCTCAATGGTGGCTGTTTGGGAAGCAAGGTGTGGCCTTGCTGGAGGAAGTATGTCACTCAGAGTGGGCTTTGATGTTTCAAAAGACTATGGTCATTTTGAGTGTACTGTCTCTGCTTCCTGTTTGTGGAGGATGTGAGCTCTGAGATGTTAGTCTAGCCACCTGCCACCAGCTACCTCTATTCTGCATCATGGACTATTATTTTTCAGGAACCATAAGCCAAATAAACCCTTTCTTCTATTAAGATGTCTTGGTCATGGTGTTTATCACATAAACAGGAAAGTAACTGAGATGGCTGGAGTGAGTTGTAGGTGGAAATGTTTGGTATTAGTTGGTCAGATAGGTCAGGAGAGAGGTAAAATGTATGGTGAAGTCCAGATAGAAATGAACAAATCCAAGGGCAGAGCTGTGGGAGCAGAAAAGAATGATAGCAGTTATGAGCACACTGGACCCCACTGTGTAATCGAAAGTTAGTTCACAATGTTTGGATCCCCTAGGGAAGGGCTGTCTTTCATATTAAATCTCAACACTTCTAATGAATTTGGTTACTGGTCTTTTACAAAGTGCATATACAATAAACCAAAAGGACTACTATGGACAGAATAGACTCCGGGACACAGAGCAGAGCACTCATCAGAAGGAGAAGCACTCAGTGCTCCAAAATAAACACAGGAAACGGGGTGACAGGCTCCAGATTGGACCTAGGAAACAAACAGGGCTTCCTGTTAGTGACATAACAGAAAAAAAAGAACCCCTGGATGTTTGAAAATATCCTCCATCCTGTAAGAACCCCACGGGTTCAGTGGGAGGGTTAGTCTGTTCTTTTCTGATTACTGTTGTCGGAAAAATGTAAGTTTTCTTTCTTGCAAATCTACCTGGGTCCTTTTGCAGCTCTGAAACCAGCGGATAAAACAGCAACTCAAACTATCTGTGAAAAGTGATGTACAGGTTGCTTTTCAGGACCCTGGAGCAGACTCCCTAGACCTGCAATGACCCCGTGCTTCAACAGAAGCAAGATCTTCAACACAAGCGAAACCTGAAGAATGAGATCAGGAGTTCATGGTCCTTGTTTGGACCAGAGGGTGCTGTCAACAGCTGTAGGATGAACCAGAATAACAGTGACACTTCCCAGTGATAATGCATCCACAAGTTCCTTGTGGACCTGGGTAGCAGCTCAGATTCTCCTTAGGACTCCAGTTCAGCCCTGTGTCAAGGCCCTTAAATCCCTTCATTACTTAGATCCCTTCGTTACTGGCCTTGAGAGAGAAAAACTTGACTACTTGTCTGTTGACGTACAATAAAGTCTTTCTTTTTGCAAAAATCTGTGCCATTGGCTCCTCCACATCCTGGACAGCAGATTTTTGCTTCGTATCAGTAGTAGAATGAGTTTTCTCTTGTTAATGACATTTGGTTAAATGTTCCTGAGAAGGGGACTAGCTGAAAATGGAACCGAGACTGGGGAGGCGGGAGAGGAGACAAGATAAGAACCAGGAGGGAGGTGAAGCTGATCAAGGCAAGTTAAATGCAGGGAAGAATGTGTCATAATAAAACCCACTGCTTTGTACAACCAATATAAGCTGATTTAAAAATAGTCTGGCCAAACTGGGCAGTGGTGGAGCACGCCTTTAATCCCAGTACTTGGGAGGCAGAGGCAGGTGGATCTCTGTGAGTTCAAGGCCAGTCTGGTCCACAAAATGAGTTCCAGGAAAGGCTCCAAAGCTACACAGAGAAATCCTGTCTAGAAAAACAACAACAGCAAAATAGTCTGGTTGAAGAGAATCCTCTTTCTAAGTGGGAACTCATGAAATTACTACAGTAAGATACCAACTGTTGAGGAGAGGTGATCAGTTCATATCTCTTTTCAGATCCAGCATTCAGCATGTGCTATCCTACAACTCATGGACAGTGACATTCCCCCACCAGCCACCTGTCCATCTCAGCCCAGGGGCCTTCACCTTGCAGATGGATGGCCTTGACCTTAGCCTATGGTCTCACTCAGTTGTCTGTGTCCTCCAGCTCTTTCTCACCCACCCTGCACTCTCTCTCTCTCTGTCTCTCTCTGTGTGTCTCTGTCTCTCTGTGTGTGTGTGTGTGTGTGTGTGTGTGTGTGTGTGTGTGTCCCTCTCTCTCTGTCTCTCTCTCTCTTGAATATGGCAAAGAGAATCCTGGAGAGAGAGAAGTTATTAGGACATCTTCTTCCGGGAGGGGAGGCAGGAGAACTAAGGGGAAATAGAGGAACTGTGAACTTGTGGCTGAGAACCATCTACACCAGAAAAAGAGGGGCAGGTCTTTAAAACTCAGCTGGGGTTGTCTTTCTACCCCAACTTTCTGTGTCAAGAAAGGCTCTTGATGGTTCTTCCACCTGGAGATGATGGTGTGGTTAGGGGGAATCCACAGGAATTTGCTGGTAGAACGAATCATCATAGCTCTGATGAGCAAATTCAGCCAGGGTGAGAGATGCACCCCAGCAGCATGCAGAACCAGCAATGACCGCCTCAAATGAAAGACACTGTTTGCCAAGGGTCCATCTATCTGTTGTCATGCTGAACCTATTGGGATGCGAGATGGACGTTACTCCTTCATCTATTTTTGTGTTGGTGGGGTTGGAACTCAGGGCCTTGTGCATGCTGGGCAAGGGGTCCGCCATTGAGAGACATTCCCAGTCCTTTTTTTCATTTTCTTCCTTCCTTCCTTCCTTCCTTCCTTCCTTCCTTCCTTCCTTCCTTCCTTCCTTCCTTTCTTTCTTTCTTTCTTTCTTTCTTTCTTTCTTTCTTTCTTCTTTTTTGAGACATGGTTTCTCTGTGTAGTTTTGGTGCCTGTCCTGGATCTCGCTCTGTAGACCAGGCTGGCTTCAAACTCACAGAGATCGGCCTTGCTCTGCTGGGATTAAAGGCGTGTGCCACCAACACCCAGCCCTTCTTTTCATTTTTAATCACAGAAAATTTTAGATGTAAAAACAAAACACACGAGGAAGGAATGGTCTGTAGTATTTGCCCAGGCCCAGCATCATCCTCCATCATCTGGAAGCACTGTTCCAAGCACCATTCCAAGCCGACTTCATTGGCCCTCTCTCACCCTCACCCCGACTTCCTTCTGCTCTGCTTTCTCCTCCTCTGTAGCATTCTAAAGAAAGTCTCAGGTAGGGTATTATTGCCATGATCTCATTGCTCCATCCAACATTATATTAAAGGAGTTTTCATCTCATCGAATAAACAGCAAGTTGCAGAGCAAGATCCCAAACGCCAGTTTTTAAACCCATAAGAACACCGAGGCCTAGAGGCCAAAGCACTGGTCATCCAGCTCTGAGAACTGGATTCCTCTGCACAAAGGCCAGCATGTTTCTCACCATCATCCCCAAACTATGGAAGAAGTAGGGCTTAAAGCTGCAGGCCCTCAGAGGCAGGATCCAGATGTTGCTGCTCAGCAGGTAGACTATCGCAGCTGCAGACCTTTGTTCTTTGTTATGTCAGTTTGCACTTTTGACTGGAATTAATTCAAGTTGTGCATTGTGGATGGATCCTCCAGCCCCTGCTGCTTACCTCTGGACAGCCAGATTGCATGCTGGGGCAGTTTGAGAGCCTCACAAGGAATCAATCAAGTTGGCAAAGCCTGCAGGACAGGGAATGACTCTGTGGTGTCCTTTGGATCTCAGGGTCTCTCATCTGCTCCGTAACAGTCTGAAGTCTGGGCTTCATACCCTCTCATTTCCCAGAAGCCTGTTGGAAAGCTGCCAGAGGAAAGGGGGCATGTGGAGGAAGATTCACAAACTTCCACTTGTTCCCCCTGGGGAGCATCAAGACACAGGGCTGACCTGGTGACATGCCAGTTACTGCTTTAATGGCTTATCAGATCCTGTTGCCTGGTCCAAGTCCCCAGCTCTGTGTGTGCGCACTCTGCTCTGTGTGCACCTGCTGCAATTCTTTTTGAACAAGACATCTGCAGGGAGGCTTCCTCTAGACAACTGATGTTCATTAAAGTAGCAGAAAATTAGGTGGTGACTAGATCACACTACACAAGAGAGTGAGAACGCTTTTGGGAGAGGAACAAAAGGCGGGCACAGGACGGGGGCCATGGGGCCAGAGCACTGTGACTGCGGGAGCCTCGGCTTGAAAGAGCGTTTATTATGGTTTCCTGAGTCACCAGCTTCCCAGGCATCACCAGGCTGTGCTTCTCCTGAGGGTGACATGTGGCAGTTAGGCAGGAAACATTACAGTAGGGGGAAGGTGGTTTTTATGTAACAGCAATAGCCAACTGGGTTAACTAGATCACAGGGTCAAGATTTAGTTACCCGAGTACTGGAGGACAAAGGGCACTCCAGAGTCCTGTAGGGCCAAACTCAGATCATCAGTCGAAGCTTTTGCCAGGGAAGACAAGCCAGCACACGGTTGTCTTTTATTTTAAGTTAAGTTAGTCTTTAAAAAACTTTTTACACGTATTTATTTAATTTATTTTATGTGGGGGCCCACATACCATGGAGTGAGTGTGGTGGTCAGAGGACAATTTGAAGACTTGGTTCTCTTGTTTCATCAGGTGGGTCCTGGGGATTGAACTCAAGTCTTCAGGCTTGGCAGCAGATGCTTTTACCCACTGAGCCAATCTGCTGGCCCTGGTTTTAATTCTTTTCAATTGATGTAGAAAACACAATCACTTTAGGAAGGTACACACTGTCTAAATGTCTATTTCCTCAACTGTTTCATCTCTGTTTTCTGAGACAGAGTCTTACTGTGTTGCCCTAGCTGGCCTGGAACTCATTATGGAGATCGGGCTGGCCTTGAATTCACACCTGCCTCTTCCTCCCCTGGGATTAAAGGCCTGTGCCACCATGCCCGGTATCTTCAGTCTTTCTTTATGGTGGAAAGAGTCACATTTCCTTCTAATGCTTCGAAGACATGGAAATAACTCTTATCTAAAGTCACCCAATGGCATAATAGTGCGTTAGAACCTGTTCCTTTATCTAACTGTAATTCAGTGCCCACAGACAAGGAAATGCCACCAATGCACTATTAGGTATTGACCATTTTACTGGATCTGGGCTGTTACTCAGCAGTAGAGTGCTTGCCTAGCATGTACAAGGCTCTGGGTTCAATCTTCAGCACAATGTCAGCAACATAAAATAATAATAACAATGAAAGACTGAGCAGCCAAGAACTGTTCTTAATAAGATACCACCATACACATATACATGTATTTATCTATATTCTTTTACTTATATAAAATACTATATAAAATATTTAGGGCTGGAGAGATGGCTCTCACTTAAGAGCACTTGTTGCTTTTCCAGAGGACCTAGGTTCAGTTACAACTATCCATAATTCCAGTTCCAGAAGATCTGATGCTCTCTTCTGGCCTCCACTGGCACCAGGTCTGTGCATGATACACATACACACATATAGGCAAAAACCTATACACATTGAAAGAATTCATATAATAAAAATATTACATATTGTTGGAAAACCTATTTTTTTCTCATTTCTCCCACATGTCCAGTTGAACCCTGGTGGTTTGAATGAGAATGGCCCCCATAGGCTCATATTTAAATGCCTGGTCCCCAGTCGATGGGACTGTTTGGGAAGGATTTGAAGGTATAGCCTTTGTTGGAATGGGTGTGGCCTTGTTGGAGGAGGTGTGTCACAGGGAGTTGGCATTGAGGTTTCAAAATCCCATGCCAGGCCCAGTCTCTCTCTCTCTCTCTCTCTCTCTCTCTCTCTCTCTCTCTCTCTCTCTCTGTCTCTCTCTCTCTCTGTGTCTTTCTCTCTCTCTCTCTGCTTCTCTCTGTCTGCTGCCTGCTGATCAAGATTTAAAGCTCTCAGCTTCTGTTCTAGTGCCTGTCTGCTTCGTGCCATGATGATCATGAAGTAGCCCTCTAAAACTGTAAGCAAGCAAGTATCAGTTAAATGCTTTCTTTTGTAAGAGTTGCTTTGGTCATGGTGTCTCTTCACAGCATAGAACAGTGACTAAGACAAACACCTTGGATGCTACTTACAAAACAAACAGAAGAACCTGGGAGGGTAGGCTGGGGACTCCAGGGTACACGGAAGAGCACAGGCATGGGCTCTCCACGTGTCCCTCAAATATCCTGGACTGGAGCTTCAGGACCTGGAGTTTGAAGATGCTGATAAGCAGAAATAAGGGAAGCCTAGCAAGAGCCCACTCTCTGGCACTGGCCAGAGAACTGAGAAGGGCTGGCCTCCCATGATGGTGGATCCTCAGATAGCAAGAGCTTTGTGCTCCAAACACCTCAGAAGAATCTGTGATCCAATCCCATCCATGCCAACCAGACAGAGAGCCTGGATTTTCACCCCATCTTCCCTTGGCAATAATGAGGGGTCCTCCCCTGCCCTGCTGGGGTGGTCTGGGGGGAAATCTAAAGAAAACCGGACCTGTCCATTCTGCCCAGAGGTGGCAATGTCACTAGGCTGCAGTATTAGTGGGAGGGTCACATGGAGAGAAGCAGTGAGGGGTCCAGCTCTCAGCAGAGGGCATCCTCGCAAGGCTGGTGGGAGTTATAACCCCAATCTATTCTTGTCAAGACGGAGGAGGAGGAGCCTGCTCTCCCCACTTCAGGCATCACTTTTGATGACGGGTCTTCTGGCTTCATCTTTGTTGCTATGATGGAATACTCTGACAACTTAGAGGAAAAGACTGTTTTCCCACACAATTCTAGGTTACAGTCCATCAGAGGAGGAAAGTCAAAGTGGCTAGAAGTGAAACAGCTAATCAGAGTCAAGAAGAGAGAGAAACAACTCCCAGTGGGGAGCCCCAGTGAGGAGTGAGGCAGTGTCCCCCAGCTTCAAGGCTGTCACAGGGAGTCGGCTGACACAGACAGGCATCCCTCCCTAGACCCACATTTAGTAAGAAGTCATTTGTTATATTCAGAAGGAGAAATGTCGTAAACTGAACATAGAACGTATCAATAGGTAACAGCATGACAATGTCAGGGATGCTAGAGTCACCTGACAGCTTTTAAAGCAGTCCTGTAAGGGGACCAACGTGCAGCTCGGTGCCGGAACCCTCACCTAGCAGTCAGGAGGCCTTGGTTTTGGTCTCCAGCACTGGATAGAAGACAAAAAGGTTCCAGGAGCCTTCCATAAATGTCCCAGCAGTAATCACATACTAGAAACAAGCAAAACACGAAACAAAATAAAATAAGGGAACATCAAACTCTCAGTAAATAAATAGAAGACATAGAGAAAAAACTGGAAAACTTACAATTGAAGCACATAATAACCAAAAAAATTTAAAAATAGTGAATAGGTTCAGCAGTAAGATGGAAGGAAATGAAGAAAGAACCAGTGGACTGGAAGATGGGACAGTAGAAAGTCTGCGAAATGAACAACAGAGAAAAGAGCACTCCAAAAGCCGTTACCAGAACCCTAGAGATGTGGGGCTAAAACACAGACCTTACACATCACAAAAGGGTTGAGGATGCAGTATATGGAAGTACCCAGGGGTCCTGGGGTTTAGCTACATCCAGCGTGCGATATCTGAGGGAAAAATCTACTTACACTATGCTCTTATGTCTGTTAACTTTATTCTTCTAAGACAAAGTTCTATCAGCCAGCTATAGCTCCGTCAGGCACTCAGGGCAGGAGTAACTCTAGATACATCTGAAAGGATAAACGGCGCTGGTTGTTCGGCGGAAGAGTCACGAGCCGTGGTTACCAGGGTTAGAATGGGCTTTATTAGAAAGGAGACGGGATAGGATGGAGAAGCCAGGCCTGGCAGGGAGGAAACAGAGAGGTGTGGAGAGCGATGCAGAGAGAGAGCGTGGGGGTGCTCATCCGGCTTTTAGGCTGATGACGTAATAAGGCGCCAGACAAGACCCCGAGCTGCGCATATACAGAATCCTTACAACATCAAACTCTATGTCCGTCTACTTTATATCTCTGTCTCCATAACTACAGTTCCGTCCAGTTCCCTAGCTCGTAGTCCTGCTAATGACTAAACTCCTATGCTTCCAGCCTCATCTTCGCCCTCCATTTCCTCCTTCTCCATGTCCACTACTCTCTACTCAGAAAACTCTACCTGAGATCTGCTTACGCTCTAAGGAACCTCTGTCTTCCTCTCTTCTCTCTCGCCATGCCCTTCTGTCCTTTTCTACAGAAGATGCCTGCCCTTTCTTTCCCTGGGCACGGTTCTCTGCCTCCTCAGGAATGTTATTCTATCTCCCACCTTGATATGTAAAAACCTCTTCTGTTCTCAGTCAACTGCTCTGGAGAGACGCTAGGCCTCAAGGGTGAGGAGATGGTCTGAGCTTCATTTGCACAAGAAGCAAAGCTATGTGTCTCCAGCCAGCTTGTCTCCTATGCTCACTCAGTAAGGGAGTTAGTAACCTAGAAATCCAGCAGGTCTGGGGAGCTGAACTGTTTGCCCATTGGTCTGGGCACGTAAGAATTTCATAGCAGAAGACAGCTAAAATATTAAAGGATGGATATCACCAAATATTCATAATAAATGGTTTGCCTTTCGACAGACCCTCGACTGGTCAAAGTATAGCTTTAATACACAGCTGAATCTCTATAATATATTCTTGCGACCCATAAGAGTAGTAGAAGGAATGGTGGCTAAAAATGCTTCAAATTTGACAGTAGACATAAAACTGCAGAATGAAGAGGCTGGGTGGACCATTGAGATACCTTCCCAGGAAAGATCCAGGAGACCTGTCATAATTAAACCTCTAAAAATGGAAAGCTGTGAAAAGTTCTTGATAGCAGTAACAGGGGAACAACAGCTTGTATTTGGAAAACAATTCTAACAACTGTGGCTTCTTTGTTTGTTTGTTTTGTTTTGTTTTTCAAGACAGGGTTTCTCTGTGTAGTTTTGGTGCCTGTCTTGGATCTTGCTCTGCAAACCAGGCTGGCCTCAAACTCAGAGATCCGCCTGGCTCTGCCTCCCTAGTGCTGGGATTAAAGGCGTGCACCACCACCTCCAGGCCGAAGGTGGCTTCTTATAAGACTGCTGGGACCAGAAGAAAATGGTTCACTCTTGAAATGCCAAAGTTAAAAACACAAACAGGGCCTGGAGAGATGGCTCAACCCTTAAAAGGACCCAGGTTAGGTTCTCAGCACCCATGTCAAATGGCTCACAACCTCCTGTAACTCCAATTCTAGGGCATCTTCTGGTATCCAAGGCCACCAGGCACTCACATGAGGTACAGACAAACATGTAGCCCAACACTTATGCACATAAAATAAAAATAAATAAAGATTTTAGAAACACCCAGAATTAGCCCGGCAATGGTAGCACGCATATTTAATCGTAGCACTTGGGAGGCAGAGGCAGGTGGATCTCTGAGTTTGAGGCCAGCCTGGTCTACAGAGAGAGTTCCAGGACAGCCAAGGATACACAGAGAAACCCTGTCTTGAAAAAAGCAAAAGAAAACAAACAAGCAAAAACGCTCAGAAATATCCAAGCAGAATCCTTATATTCAGCAGAAACCTGCTACAGGAATGAAGAAGAAATAAGAAATCTTCAGATGAAGGAAAGCTAAGAAAATTGTCCCTATAGGGGTGCCCAGGCAGAATGGCTAAAGGAGATCATGGGACAGAAAGAAAACCACAAGAACAAAAAGAAAACAAACATGGGACATGAGGAAGGGACAAAGTGAGTGAGAAGAAAGTATGAAGAAGGAGAGGGAGGAGAGAGGAGCATACCTGAGTAAAAAGTACATTTTCCTTCTCTTAAGTTTTCTAAATTATGTTCAGTGAGTGATTGAAGCAAAAAAAAAAATGCGTTTGTTTTTTGCTGATGGGACTTTAAATGTACATCAAGGAAATGATTTAGATAGTTACAAGTTAGGAGAGTAAAGGGTTTAAAGGAAGATGGGATTCTATGTGTCATTCCAACATGAGAAGAATATGTTGGTTATTTTATAGAAATAATATATATATATATATATATATATATATATATATATATATATACACATATATATGTAACATGCTATTTAGTGCAACTACAAAAAAAAAACTGTAAACAAGATACACGCCAAAACATTAAACAGAAATCACACCAAAATAAGATTCTAAAAAAAGTTGAAGTAGCTCATATGCTGAGAGGAAAAATAGAAAGATCAATAAAATAAAATTGCTGACTTACTTTTAATGTGCCAATATTATACTGAATGCCAATGGGCCACATACAGTATTTGAAAGCAGAGGTTGGCAGGGTGGATTTAAGCACAACATGTCCAACTATATTCTGTCTATAAGAGAGTCATTATAGGGGATTCAGAGATGGCTTAGTCAGTAAAGTGCAAGCATGAGGACCTGAGTTCGAATCCCCAGCAATCATGGAAAAGGCTGGATGCAGTAATGTGAGTTCTGAGGAGGTAGGGACAAGTGCTTCCTGGGAACTCTTTAGCCAGCCAGTCTGGCTGAATCTGGAAACCCAAGATTCAATGAGAGATCCTGTCTAAAAATCTAAGGAGGAGATCAATTGAGGGAGACATTTGAAGTCGACCTCTGACCTCCACACACTTGTACACCCACATGCACACACACATACCTGCTGTGGGATGGTCTGTATGTCAAGTGTGTTGCTGATTGGTCAATAAATAAATCACTGATTGGCCAGTGGCCAGGCAGGAAATATAGGCAGGACAAGGAGGAGAATAAAGCTGGGAAGTGGAAGGCTGAGTGAGAGAGACACTGCCAGCCTCCACAATGACAAACAGCATGTGAAGATGCTGGTAAGCCACAAGCCGCATGGCAGGGTATAGATTTGTGGAAATGGATTAATTTAAGCTATAAGAACAGTTAGCAAGAAGCCTGCCACGGTCATACAGTTTGTAAGCAATATAAGTCTCTGTGTTTACTTGATTGAGTCTGAGCAACTGTGGGACTGGCGGGTGAGAGAGATTTGTCTTGACTGTGGGCCAGGCAGGAAAACTCTAGCTACTAATGGTGCCCAACGTGAGGCAAGAGTTTCCACCTAAAAACTGAGAAAAAAGATTCTAAAACAGAGCTAAAAACAGCTTCCTAATTGTCTCTCTCAAATGAGCGGCAGCTGCCAGTTTGAGCTACTGGTGGGTTCCTAGCGTGTGCACTCAACCTGCAGTATGGCGGAAATGAGGCCTCCGCAAGTGGCACATTAAGCTGCATGGTGGATTTCGCTTTTGCTAGTACAAAACAAAAAAAAGAGGTTTCTGGGCTACATGCTGCTTGGATAAAAACATAGACCCAGGATAGCTCCCGGAGCTGGCAGGAAAATGTACCACCGCCATGTTGGGAAGCTGAGGTGGGTGGAGCCAGCAGCCACAGCTGCTGCAGTTTAAAGCAATAGATTCACAATAAGACACATTCAGATGTAATAGTTTACAATGTGTGTAAAATATACGTAGGCTTGAAAGAGACAAAAAAGGTGATATAGTTATATAAACAAATACATAGTTTTAAAAAATAAAGTCTTTAAAGAGACAGTAAAATTAATATAAAAAATAAGCCATGTAAAGATGAATATTACACAGAGAATCTGGACTGTGTTGTCTTTGGGATTTTTAACTGCAGAAAAACATTTGATCGTAAAAGACATTGAGTTAAACCAATATGTATATTTTAAAGATACCTTAACTTCAAAATTTGGATATAAGGATATGTTGCTTTGGAACAGAGTCTCTGCTTTTGTTCCCACAGAAAGCCAAAGGCTGTGGATTTGTTCCAGATTAAGATACATCAGGTTTGACCAGCCAAGACCCCCTGAAAGGTCTTCGATGATACCATGGCCCAGATGATCCAACATCCAGAATGGTTTGAAGGCAACTGGCTCAGACAATACACCCTCATGAACTATTCCATAATCCTAAAATTTTCTTTGTGTCCCCATAAGATACAGCATCCCCCTCCAGCAGGAAGTAGTAAGAGAAGCTACGCCCAAATTCCAAAATTATATGTAATTTTACTTTGTTAAGGTTAAAACCTTCCTTTTTGAAAAAAAGAAAAAAAAAGAAAAGGGGAAGTGCTGTGGGATGTTCTGTATGTCAAGTGTGTCACTGATTGGTCAATAAATAAATCACTGATTGGCCAGTGGCCAGGCAGGAAGTATAGGAGGGACAAGGAGGAGAATAAAGCTGGGAAGTGGAAGGCTGAGTGAGAGAGACACTGCCAGTCGCCACGATGATAAACAACATGTGAAGATGCCGGTAAGCCACGAGCCGCGTGGCAGAGTATAGATTTATGGAAATGGATTAATTTAAGCTATAAGAACAGTTAGTAAGAAGCCTGCCATGGCCATAAAGTTTGTAAGCAATATAAGTCTCTGTGTTTACTTGGTTGGGTCTGAGTGGCTGTGGGACTGGCGGGTGAGAGAGATTTGTCCTGACTGTGGGCCAGGCAGGAAAACTCCAGCTACACATACCAATCACAAAAATAAAACAAAACGTCACTTTAAATATAATGATACAGACAGATTACAAGGGATTGAAGGAAGTCAGGTGAGGTTCACGCCTGTAACTCCACACTTGGGAGGCTACATTGAGAAGATCTTAAGTTTGAGGCTAGCCTGAATGAGATAGTGGAGAGAGGCAGAAACATGAAGGGACATGATGGTGATGGTGGTGGTGATGATGATGATGATGATGATGATGATGATGATGACAGTGAAGAAAAGGAGGAGGAGGGTGGGGAAGAGAAGAGAGGAGAGAGACAGAGGAAGACGACTTTGAGACAAAGCAAATTAAATTAACAGTGTGGGTCCACCGAGAAGCTGTGGCAATCCGGCATGGGCAAAGCTTGAGAATCAGTGAGCATCATCTAACAGAAGAAAAGACAGAAATCTGCATCAGCACCTCCCTGAACAGACAGGCCAGCTAGAGGAATATCAACCAGGGCTGATGAGAGTCCAAATGTCCTAACCGACAGTGTCCAGTAGGCATCTAGACCTGTTCAGCCAACAGCAGCACATTATCAATTCTTTTCAGGTGACTACAGAGCATACCCAAAGGGAAGCCATATTCCAGCCAGGAAACAAATCTGAGAATATTTAAAAGAATTAAAGTCGCACAGAATACGTTCTTTAGCAAGGAGATAAAATCAAGAATCACTAATAGTAAGACAACAGGACAGACTCTGAAAGCTTGGAATCTAAGCAGTACGGTTCTAAATAATGCAGGAGCTGAGAAGAAATTTAGAGAAGTATTAAGAAGGCATCAGACAGAACGAAATGAAAGCTCAGTGCTTGTGATTTATAACACACTAAAGCAGCAAGGGAAGAGAACATTTTTAAAAGAGGGAACGCTTCTGATCACTCATCTAAGCTCTCATGCTAAGAGTCTAGAGAAGGAGACTAATTCCCAACCCTGGTATATGTCCTCCCACAGTTAAATGGAGAAGCAAACCCGTGAATCCATATTGTGAAATATTACGTGGCAACTAAAAAGTGTCAAGTTTTGGGTGCTTACAATAATCTGGAAGGATTTACAGAGAACTTTGCAGAATGAAGAAAAACAATTTCAAAGGTTTATAATTACAGTTATATAAACATTACTATAAAAGACACAATTACAGGGGTGAAGAAACATGTTAGTGGTTGCTGGAGCTTAGTAGATAGTAGGAAAGGGAAGTAGGTGTGGCTGGAAAGGGGCAGCAGGAGGTTTTCACATGATGATAAAACTGCTTTGCCTCTTCTTTAACACACATTTATTATTATTATTATTATTATTATTATTATTATTATTATTATTTAAGTTTAGGCATATGTGTAGGGGGGACAGTACCTGTGGGGACTGGAAGAGGACATCAGATCCCCAGGAACTGAGTGACAGGTGGTTGTGGGGTACCCAATGTGGTTGATGGGGACCAAACTCAGGTGCTCTGGAAGCTGTAAACACCCAGCCACTGAACCATCTCTCCAGGTCCCGTGTTCTACACTTTGATTGTGTCACTATTGACATCCCAGTGAGGAAAGCAGTGCTGTCATTTGGCAAGATGTTAACCACTGGAAAAAACTAGGTAGTGATTATAGGCAATCTCTTTGCCATAGTTCTTCAAAGCATATGGAGATCCAAAATTGTGTCAAAATAGCAGGTTTAATTTTAAAATGTATGTATGTGCAAGAAGAAAGACTCACTGGGATTCTGAGGGTTCAAAAAAAGCTGCCCTTTTCTTTAGCAATCCTTATCCCAGGAAAAGGACATGGATATCATATTCCCCATTGATTAATTATTCTTGTAGAATGATGATATCCCAAACCACCCAGCAGATCATAGTCCTAGCAGCAGCATTTGAATCCTCTGGGGACTTGACAGCATCTGAATGAGGGCTCCATTGTCTCTCCCTCATCCAGGACACTGTTCATCACTGTGGTGCTCAAGCAACAATATCTCCAGATCACTTCAAAGCCACATAAATATATAGAGAAAGAACTCACGAAACACCCGTGGCTGTGCCCAGGGAAAGTGAGCATCCCTTCTTGGGTCCCTAGTCTCCTTCATAGAAGAATTTAAACACAGACTCAGAAAGAAACTCCAGGACAATTTTCTTAGAGACTGAGACAGAAACAACAGTACAGGCAAGCAGAAAATCCTGGCAACTGCCAGGAGGAGGGAAGCCGGAGAAGTCTTCTAAGTTAGGCATGGAGGCCTGGGAAAGAGCGAGGAAGCCCACAGTGTTGGAGAAAGCAGCTTGGGAATGAAGGGTCCGAGAGCTAAGTTCAGAGGGCATTTAAACCTCAGGCTTCCATGTTCCGAGACTGCACCAGACACACAAGTAGGAGCAGAAACAGAGATGGCTTACTACAAAAGGAAAAGGACTCCCTAGAATGGAAGTGGGCTCGTAGACTGCAGAAAGAGTCCCCAAAGCATGCAGCCACAGCCATAGGGTTGTGGGGCCCTTCACTGTCCCCCAGTTTGGAGGTTTGCATTTCCTTGGCTCCCCCACCTCCCACACAAGCTCTGTGTGCTACAGAAGCCTGGATAGGGAAGGGCTTCCAGGCTTCCTCTGCAAGCTAGATTCTTTCATATGTTAGTCTCTCCCCGCTCACATTGTTTGTTCTCTGAGCTTTATACAGCAGCAAGGTCGGACCAAGCTGGGAGAAGAACTATTGGAAATCAAGCACTCCCGCAGCCTGCCCTTGGGGACTCAGTGCACCAGCAGCGAGTTATGTCATCCCAAGTCACCAACCCTTTAAAAGGTCCCTGCCATCAGCTCTCTCTTCTTCTCTCTGTCTCCAGGTCCGGTATCTCTCTGTCTTTCTGTCTCTCTCTGTCTCTGTCTCTCTCTCATGTCCCCACTCCAAAACACCCTTTCTATCTCCCCTCCCCCAATAAACCTCTTCCATGAGATCTATTGTGTGGTGTGATCTATGCAGCATACCTTGGACTGGACCTGTCAAGGTACTCTGCTGCTAAATCCTAACATTTGGTTCGGCCAATAAGTCCTGACAAGAACAGTTTTGATCATTGTTAAGGATTGCCCTAGGATTCCCAATTTTCTTGTGGCTTTATTTTAAACAAGTAAAATGAATCTGTTCTATTTCTTAAATTCTTTTTTTATATTTATTTTACTATTTTTGAGAATTGTATACATGAATACTGCATCTACATAATTTCTACCTCATCCTCTGCCTTCTAACTCTTCCCAAGTCTTCCCCACACATTCTCAATTCCATGGTCCCTTCTTTAATTATAATTATTATTGTGTCACATACATACACACACACATGTATTGCTAGTATGTACATGAGTTTGGGGCTGACATTTTAGGAACTGTTTAACCCATCAGGGGGCTCATCCCTGGAAAGACTGTTCTTCTCATGGCAGCTATTAACAACCTGTAGCTTTTCATCCAAGAGTGAGGCCTTGTGAAATTTTCCCCATCCACACTGGGATGTTAGCTGATGTCACTATGTGGTCTTGTTTAGGTAACCATATTGTTGAGATTTCATGGTCTAGCTCCTTTCAAACATTAATGTTTCAGTCTCCAGTCCCACTGTCATGCCACATGGCCACTATTCAAGCTCATCCATCATCATTCCTCAAGCGTGTTCTCTCTCTTTCCACCACATATTTTGTTATTTGGTGGCCAAGAATACTTTAAAACAAACCTCTCCCAAGCATGACATCATTTTGACTCCAATGCTTTAGTATGTATCTCCAACAAACAAGAGCTCTGCTTATGTGTACATACCTGTGCATGCTCACACACACTACTAGAAGGTAATCCTACCATTGAATAAATTAGCTGCACCTGCCCAGGGACAGGCTCAAAAATGTCTTTTAAAATTTAGGTTGAAGGGTTTTATAGGAAGGAGGGAGGGTTGACAGGGGAGCAGGGAAATACGAGAGGGTGGAAGGTGAGAATAATCAGACACTATACAGACTGTGTTAGCTAGGGTTTCTATTGCTTCAAAGAGACACCATGACCACAGCAACACTTCTAAAGGAAAACATTTAATTGAGACTGACTTACAGTTCAGAGGTTCATTCTATTATCATCATGGCAAGAAGCATGGCAATGTGCAGACAGAGTGCTGGAGAAGGAGCTGAGAGTTCTACATCTGGATCTACAGGCAGCAGGACTAAAAATGACACTTGGCCTTGCTTGAGCACTTGAGATCTCAAAGCCCACCCCCACAACAAGACACTTCTTCCAACAAGGCCACACCCACTCCAACAAGGCCACACCTCCTAATAGTGCCATTCTCTATGGGCCAAGCATTCAAACACATGAGTCTGTGGGAAACATTCTTATTCAAACCACTACATTCCACTCCCTGGCTCCCACAGGTTTGTAGTGATAACATAATGCAGAAATGCATTCAGTCCAACTTCAAAAGTCCTCATAGTCTATAACAGTCTCAATCCTGTTTAAATGTCCAAAGTTTAAAGACTCCTCTGAGATTCATGAAATCTCTTAACTATAATCCCCTGTAAAATCAAAATGAAATAGCAGGTCACATACTTCCAATAGACAATGGCACAGGATATACATTACTGTTTCAAAAGGTAGGGAAAAGAGCATAGTGAGGAAATACTGGACCAAAGCAAGACCGAAAACCAGCTGGTCAAACTCCAAGCTCTGCATCTCATCTCCACGTCTGATGTCAAAGTGCTATTCAGATCTTCAACTCATTTCAGCTTTGTTGACTGCAACATACTTCTCTCTCGGGGTGTTTCCACTGATACCTGTTAGCAGTATCAGTATCAGCATCCCATGACTCAGGCATCTCCAACATCTTGGGGTATTCAAGGCAATCCAGGCTTCACCTTCACCACCTTCACAGCTTCATTCAGTCTCCATGCAGGGACAACCCCGATACACATCTGGTCTCAGGGGCTTTCCTTGGTTGTGGAGCAAAGTTCCATAACCCCTTTCCTCTATCCTTGACTCCAAAGCCAGAACAACATGGTGGAAGTTGCTAAGGTCTACTGCTTGCTAGGTCTAGAACATGGTCCCCTCATTCAATTACATCTTCATCAGCTTTCTATTTTTGATGGTTTCCTTTGCTACCTAAACTTGGCTATCCTGGAACTCTCTCTGGCCTGCCTTGAACTTAGAGCTCCACTAGCCTCTGCCTTCTGAGTACTGGGATTAATGATGTGCACCATCACATCTATACTTAAACTGTTCTTTAATTCCTTCTCACAAGTTAGAAGCTTAGCTGGGTGGGGTCTTGCTCTGAAGTTACCACTCCCTTTATTTCATTTAATATCAGGCTTTTCTTTAATCTGCTTGTCTCCTTGAATATAGGACTTAGCTCCATTCCACCTCCTGGTGCCCCCTTTCTCCTTAATCTGTACATTTTGTATTTTTCCTTTCTCAGCTTGTTCCTTTTCATTACGAATATTCATCAGAGTGAATACTAATAACCACATGGCAGTCTATACTAGGCTGTTTAGAGATTTCCTCTGCCAATGAAATTAATCCAAAACTCTTCACTTTAGCCTCAGGCAGACTTTTTGGACAAGGGGAAAAAACAGCCACATTCTTCACTAAAATATCACAAGATTGAGCTCTAGATCACATACTAAAATTCTTCTCCTCCGAAACCTCTTGAGCCAGGCCCCCACAGGTCAAATCACCCTCAGCATCACTGTCCTCCAGGTTCCTACTAGTATAGCCTATCAAACCCCACTTAAAGCATTCAACTGCTTTTCTAAATCAAAGTCCTAAGTCCACATTCCTCCAAACAAAAGCATGATCTGGCCTCTTACAACAATCCCCCAGTCCCTGGTACCACACAAGCATATCACATTGTCAAAAACCAAACTTAATAAACAAAAAAAAGTGGATTGTTGAGAGTTCACCTCAGCTGTGATCCCTGGCACAAGACTGAAACAAGATTGGTTTCATCAATATTCTGTTGTAGAGTGAGGACTGGCATTCGAAGCCTGTGTCTCCCTGAGAATCTATAGGCTGTTAATGGTTGCCAGGAAAGGGAGAGACATTTTCTTCAGTGGTGTAGCCACTGGGGAGGTGCCCATGCTCCCCTAAATAACCCTTGGCTCATGTTTCTCTAAGCAGCCCTAATAAAACTCACTGACTCATATATGCAGACATGAGAGTAGAGGGGACTGACTGCTTGGGAAAAGGAAGGTGACCAGTGGGAGGGGTAGGAGGAGACAAGATGGTAATAGCAGGTGAATATGATCAAAATACATCATATGTATGTATGAAATGCCATAGGGAAACTCATTATTATGTGTAGTTAATATATGCTAGTGAAAACATAAATTTTTAAAAATGAGTTGGTTAACTGATTCTGAATCACAATCCAGATGAGATCCAGACATTACGTTTGGATAAACACCTTCCTAAAGCCCCTGTGAAAAGTCATTTGGTAACCCCCCAAAGGGTCACGGCCCACAGGTTGAGAACCACTGCTCTAGAGACACTCAGCAGGTTTGATGGTATTATCTCTACCTACCACTAGAGTCCTAGAGTCCAAGACGGAACAAGAGTCTTCTTGAAATCCCCTACAGGAGGATTATCCTGTCTGATAGATACCTGTCACCCTCTCCTCATAGCTGACTGTGATTGCCTTCAGCAATAATCGTGCTCATCACTATGAAACCTGAGACTCAGCCTCTGCCTGGCAGCTGCTGAGTGCTGCCCATTCTTTCCATTCTCTCGAGCTGTGTCGCTCCCATGATTCACCTCTTCCAGATTGACGGCTGTTCCAAGAGATAATGACTCTGAAACAGTTCTGTGGTTTGTTTCCCTTGAGACTGAGGTCTGTTTGGTCTTCTTGCTTAGTCAAAAACATAAAAATGTTTTTTCTCTTCCTGCCTGAAGTCCAATATATTTGTTTCTGAGGATCTACTGGAATCTGCTGGGCTTGAGGAGACCCATTGTTCTTATTTGGTTCAGTTTTCTGCTAGGTATTTTTGAATGGGCCTGTGTTTTTGTGAACCCCTATCTTTTCCACAGTTCCCAGTATGATCTGTTTTGGCTTCTTCCTTCCTTCCTAACCAACAACAGGCCCATTGGTTCTGGTTCTCTCTTGACCTTCTGCTCTATAGGTCTGGTTACCAAAATGGGCTCTTGCCTATGTCAGCATCATCATCCTTATTACATGATGACCTTATATTTCCTGGGGTGGGAACTGGAACTCCGTTTGGTGGGAAATCCTGTGTTTTGAAATGAATTGATATTCCTGAGACAGCTGAATGTTTGTTACACTTTGGGGCAGTTGTTACTGGAGGCTTCCTAGACTCCCTGGGATGTTTCAGACACCCAGGTTGTTATGTGTGCACACACCTGGACTCTTTGTGTACTAGGGGTCTGACTGTGATCCAGAGATAGAGCAAGCAGGGTGTTTTTAAGGTTGTAATTTATTTAAGGTATTTAGGAAATGATGAAGACTAATGCTAAGGCTTTTCAGAACAGATATTGAGCCTTCCTGAGGACCAATGATGTTGGCAACGCAAAGGAAGTGTCAGTGCTGACTTTTCAAAGTGTAAAATGGCAAATAAAGGGACCCTGTATATCTTAGAAATCATCACTCTACCACAATGTTTTCACATGGAGAATAACTAACAAAATTACCAATTTAACTTCTGGGAAATAAGGGTTTTGTTTCTAAATGCATTTTGCTGGATCAGATGGCTCATCATCTAACACATTTTGTTGGCTACAGATGATGTATTTTTATAGAGGTTGGTCTTGTTCATGGCGGTGATAAGCATGAGTCTTGGTGCAGTTATAGGGTATATTAGGTAATAAAGTGGGACTTATACTCCCATGGAATATAGCCATGATGAACTAGCTTGCTTGGGGAGAATAAGGGGATCTTAACCAGGATAGAGGGGGTTTTGTGAGTGAGGCTCTGCTGAGTCAGTATCTGTGATTGGTTCTTTCCTAGGGCCTGGAGTTCAGGAGTCCTCACTTAGAATTCAGCTGTAGAGCAAAATGGAGTTGTTACTCAACATCCACTAACCTTATCTCTGAAGTGAAAATAATATTACAATTGCCTTCATTTAGGATTTCAGACAGGACACCACTAGCTGCCACGATGGGATTCTCCACCTGGGTGTGCAAAATTTAGAACAGTGGTTCTCAACCTTCCTAACTCTGGACCCTTAAATATAGTTCCTCACATTGTGGCGACCTCCAACCATAAAACTATTTCATTGTTACTTCATAACTGTAATTTTCTACTGTTATGAATCATAATGTAAATATCTGATATGCGACCTCAAGGGTCGCAGCTCACAGGTTGAGAACTGCTGATTTAGAGGTCTCTTAGTGAAACATGTTTCCATGCAGGACTTACTTTCTGTCATACATGGCCAGGAGTGATGTAACCCTATTATCTCACACATACCCTTGACTTCTTCAAATTCGGCTCCTGGTTTCTGGAAGTCTTCTATGTGTTCAGGAAAAGACGAGTTTTAACAACAACAACAAAACTGCAACACTGTCACAGCAAGTTTCTTTTACTCTGTCACAAGCCCAACTAAGATGAAAAGGTGACAAAGAGGTTTCCAGTGGTCCCCACCCCTACATAAACCTTACGTGCTTCGAGTCTAGGCAATGTAAAAATCTGCCAGGTTTAAGAGTTTCCTGGTGAAACTCTACCTGTGTCCTCTCCCAGGGTTTTTGCTGATGGGCCTGGGCTCTTGGGAGAGCTACTCTCCTTCATTTTATTGTATCCGTAACTGTGTTTCCAAAGCTCTGGCTGACTCCAAAGAGACTTTTTGTCATACAAATGTCTTTCCTTTCAAAGTAATTTCTCTTAAACACACTCACTGATTACCAAGGGTAGAAATGGCCTGGTGGACACGGCCTTTACCTAATGATCAAAACAAACAAAAAGTAACAGGACACACTAAAGCCATGGGGCAGCAGCAGGATGCTATAAAAAGAACACTGCGGGCTGTGGAGAAGGCTCAGTGGGTCAGAGTGACCTGAGTTCAAATCCTCAGAACCCATGTAAAAGGCCAGGCACAGTTGCACAATGACCTGTAACTCCAGAACTATGGGTAGCAGAGACTGGAGAATTGCTAGGACTTACTGCCAACCACCCTAACTCCAGGTTCAGTGAGAGACCCTGTCTCAAGAGAGTAAGGCAGAGAGTGACAGAGCAGACACCAGATGGCTTCCTCTGGGCTCCACACGTATGTCTGGGTCACACACACACACTGAGACAACAACCCAAACAGATACTGGGGTAATTGGTGAAATTAGAAAGACCCTTAAGATGAAGAGTAACAATGAGTCACTGTTCATTTCTGGACAGGTGTTGTAGACTGGTTTGTAGGAGATGCTCCTTGTTTTTAATTCATGGCTGGTAGGACAGCAAATAAGCAACTTATTTTGTGTGTGTGTGTGTGTGTGTGTGTGTGTGTGTGTGTGTGTGTGTGTGAATGTGCATGTATGTACATGTGGAATTCAAAGAATAGCATTTGGGAGTCAGTTCTCTCCTTTCTCTGTTGGTTTGAGGGATCGAATTTAATGCCTCAGAGGCAAGCACTTTTATCCACTGATCCATCTCACCAACCATCTCACGGGCCCAGGAATTGTGCTTATAACTCTTCTGTGAGGGTGATGCTTCTTCAGAAGTGTGTGTGTGTTTAAAGAACGCCTTGCATATTAGGGAGCTAGGCAAAGGGTCTGCTTTGTTTTTTTCTTGGGCTCCATGGGTCTAGGATAGTCACTTTTGCTAATGGGTCTTTGTTAAGGTAGCCCAGTGCAGCTCTAAGCCAGACAGAGTTTTCAGAAGCTGAACTCAGTCAGGATGGAAACTGAGAAGGTAAATGTGAATACAGCCCATCGTTGTGGGCATTATCAGCTTATTCAAAAAGGAATCTCGTGTGGGTTCTGTTATTTCAAACCAGGGACAGGGGCAGAAATCGCAGTGTAGGTGGAGCCCTGGCTCTCACACCACCGCATGCAAGAGGCAGCTCACAAACAATGTCTTTTCTGGAGAATTGCAGGCGGGTGGGGGTGGGAGGGAGTCGCTGTGATCCTTTGAAATCTGTCCTTTCGCTCTCTTTTCCTAATAAGGCTGTCCACAGTCACAGACAGAATTAGTCACATAATGCCATTTGAGTTCTCTACACATGGCTGGCCAGCCCGCCAGCAAGACAAGCATCTATTTATGTTTAGTGATAATGATGTTTAGCTAGTCAGTCATTCCTCTCACACAGCACAAACAAGGCTGTGCTTTGGGTGATGAGCCGGACTTCAGCCCTTTCCAACCAACATGGAAAACCAGTTCTGAAGTCAGACTGCCTTCCAAAATTGCCTGTTTTTTCCATGTTTCACCATGAATGCTAATGGTTAATTTGTGAATCACAACCTGGAGGTGGTAGCAGGAGAATGCGTTGAATTTGGCCCGAGGCCTAGAACCCAGACTCTTTCTTTTGTCGAGTGGCATGTATTATGCTTGAGGTGCATTCTCCCCCCTGGTTTGTTCCAAACTAAAGGGAGGATGGAATGCACTCTCACACAAACAGAACCCCGCTCCACAGTAAAACTGGAGTCAGGCACGCTGGTCATATACTGGAGTGCTGTCGTCAGAGAGCTTTCTGAAGAAGGCAAGGAGGGCCAGAATCGTCACTGACATTTGTAAAAGCCAGAGGTTGACCCAGCCCACGAATCCATCCCATCCTACCAGGGTCTTCTAAGTCTACAGGAATGGAATGCATGCCCAGGCCCTGTGTGCGCCTAGTGGAGGCCGTGCTTTGGGGGTGGAGCTTGAAAAACTCTCAAAAGACAATGCTCAGAGAGAACCTATACATCACAAGAGAAAAGACAAGGCTGGGGACAGAAAGACAAACCATGACAGAGAGACAGATTCCCAGGGGACAGCAGGTAGGGAGTGCACCTTTATGTGACTGTGACCTAAAGACTGAAAGAAAGATCTGAGAGAAGAAGGTTTTTTTGTTGTTGTTTTGTTTTTTTGGTTTTTGTTTTTTTGGCTCACAGTTTCAGAGCACTCAGTCCAGGGTCACTTGGTTCTGTGTTTCTGGACCCTTAGGGAAGCAAAGCATCATGGAGGTCAGAGTTTGTGCTGAAGGAAAGCTGCTTGCCTCACAACAGACAGATAGGAAAGAATCAGGGACAAGATATCCCCTTGGGTCCCCCAATGACTTATTTCCTCCAGCTAGACCCCATTTCTTTTTCTTTTTTTAGTTTTTATTTTTCTCTTCTGTATTACATCCTGGGCTCTTGCTGAGAGGAAGGACAGCAGCAGCAGCGAAGGGGAAGCTCAGCTCTCAGCTCCTGCTCTGACCTCTTGGGCTTTTAACTCTGCAATTGGCTCTGCGTTTCTTATTTAATAAGACTGTTCATCTACCCACAGATTCTTCTTTTCCTCCCAGTCGCTCCCCACAACATTCCCCCCTCTCTCAGATCCTTTCTTCCTCTTTTCTCTTCAGAAAAGGACAGGTCTCTCAGGCTATCAACCAAACATGGCATATCAAGTTATAATAAAACTAGGTACTTCCCCTCATATTAAGGCTGGATGAGGCAACCCAATAGGAGTAAAAGGGTCCTCCAAACAGACAAAAGAGTCAGAGACAGCCGTTGCTTCCACTGTTAGGAGTACCATAGGAACCTCAAGCTACACAACCATAACATATATACAGAGGATGCAGGTCAAACCCATGCAGGCTCCCTGCTTGTCACTTCAGTCTCTGTGAGCTCCTATGGGCCCTGCTTAGTTGATTCTGTGGGCTGTTTTCTTGTGGTGTCTTGACCCCTCTGGCTCCTATAATCCTTCCTCACTCTCTTCTAGAGGATTCCCCCAGCTCTACCTAACGCTTTCTGTGGGTCTCTGTCTGTATCCCTCAGCACTAGGAGCCTTCCCTAGGGTCACGAGTTCCTAGGAGTTTCCATTGCATTAGTTTTCTACTGCAACCCCGAAATGCTCCCCAGTTCCAGTTGTCTCTCCCAGTAGTCTCTCTCTCCCCACCCCACCCCGACCCCTCCTGTTCCCATCCACACCTGCCCCCAGTCTACCCTTGAAATCTATTCTATTTCCCTTTCTCAGGGAGATCCACACTAGACCCTATTTCTTAAAGTTTCTAGAACTTCCCACAATGCTGCCTCTATCTGGGAGGCTCGGCTTTAACATAAAAGCCTGTGTGAAACATTCCACATTCAAGCTGTGAAGTCAGGAATGCCTTCCACAGGGTTTCCCAGGAGCACCTGAGCCTTCCATGGGGCTGTCTGGGACCGTTCAACTTGATTGACTTTGCTTTGTTAAGAGGATGTCTCACTATGTATCCAGGGAGAGTTTTGAACTCCTTACCGTCCTTCTCTCAAAACTTGCTTCCACTTGGAAGCATTTGAGAAAGATTAGCAGTCAAGAGTGGGTTGGTCACGGACAAGTGTGATTTTTCTCTGCTTCAGAGAGACAGATGGGGTTGGAGAGATGGCTCACTGGTTAAGAGCACTTACTG
Organism: Peromyscus californicus insignis; assembly: GCF_007827085.1. Lineage (NCBI taxonomy): Eukaryota > Metazoa > Chordata > Mammalia > Rodentia > Cricetidae > Peromyscus > Peromyscus californicus. The sequence continues at coordinate 77,142,424 of NW_026294606.1, read as the reverse complement.
TTCTTCCAGAGGACCCGAGTTCAGTTCCCAGCACTCACATCAGGCAGCTCACAAAAGCTTGGGATTCCAGTTCCAGGGGATCCCACCCCTCTTCTGGCCTCCTTGGGAATCTGCAGAAATGTAGTAGATACACACACACACACACACACACACACACACACACACACACACACTCACTAAAATAAATCTTAAAAGACACAGTTACCTTAGGAGAGTTAGGGAAAACGTCTTTTTTTTTTTTCTAAGTCCAGGTCACAACAAGAGCATTCATCAGCTGGGGTTGGGGAGGGTCTCCCAACAGGAAATGATTAGAGACAAATCCAGTCAAAAATGGTTCTGAGATTTGCATTGTACTGAGCAGTATGGGGCCAGCAAGCCTACACATCAAGACCTACGAGCTTCAGCTGCAGGTTTGAGATGATCCAGTGGAGTGACCACACAATCCTCATATGAGGATTTTGTGGCTCAGTTTCCCTACCGGTGAAATGGGGCTGCAAGGGGTATCTCTGGTCAAGGTGAACATACAGCACAGCAAAAAGAAGCTGTTCCTCCTCTGAGCATGCTACTCGAGGACCATGCTGGCTGCTGTGTAAGGGAGGGGAGGGGGTCTCTCACACAACCCAACTGATGCCCTACGTCAAGAAGGAAAGGCAGTCTTCTGTGGCATGAGCTACGGTTCCTTCCCTATCTTCTCAGAGACCTCACCTGGAACTGGCCTTACTAAAACTATAATAATGATGATGTTGCAACTATTGTGACTACCAGGGAACACTCAGTGTACGTGTACCGCTACATATGCACCTGTGCCCACACATGTGACTGTGTGCACGAGAGCGCGTTCTCTCTCTCTTTCTCTCTCTCTCTCTCTCTCTCTCTCTCTCTCTCTCTCTCTCTCTCTCTCTCACACACACACACACACACACACACACACACACACACACAGAGAGAGAGAAAAAATATAGTTTTGTAGATATTAGAAGAGGCTTGTCAATACAGCATTCATATTTTATTAGGCGATGAATCTGTCTCTTCTTGAAGTTGTGGTGTTTGCTTGAAAATGAAACCACTTTAATGTATCCACGCATTACCTAATGTTCCCATCATGTGCCAAGAAAGACACCGAGTCCAGCGGTTTCTCAAGACAGACTTGTTTCTTTCGTCATTTGTCCAGTTACCAGCAAATGGCATTGGAATTCCACAAACACAAGGCGAGGAGATTGCTAACCACGGAAGGATGGATGTGTTCACAGTATAATTCAGAATCCTTTCCTCTTTGCCAAAAGACTTAAAAAATACGATTTTAATATTCTTTTCTTTCTCCCCTGGAGTCCTAGGGATGAAAGCTATAGCCTCATGTGTGCTAAGCCAGGGCTCAAGCCCTGAGCTGGAGCCCCAGGAACCCCTTCCCTTTTTCCTTAGGATTTACTTCTAACTGTGTGGATGTTGAAAAACAATGTCCAGAAATCTTTTCTGGAGGGTTGAGCTCAGACCGTCTGGCTTTGGTGGCAAGCGAGCACTTTACCTGCCTAGCTATCTCCTTCATTAACCTTATTGTCTACCTAATGCCATCCAGAGAGTCAAATTTCCTTAGACAGGCCTTGTGGTGATCACCCTTCCTAGAAAGATGCTACTCCCTGAAGATTATCTCAAAACTTACATGGAAGCTTGCTGTGTTTAGGTGGAAAGCCCTTGGGGCCTCTTTCTACTTCTTCCCTTCAGGAGGTACGTGAGGGGAGTGGATGAACAAATCCACTGTGTACAAATATTTCCCCTAATTGTTTCTGCATGTCGTTCTGGAGAGAAGGACATTTTCTGAGAAAGAAGAGTCACAAACATTACTGGCAGATAGAATCCATCTGGAAAAGAATAAAAATGACCACATTTCAGTCCTGTCGGGGGCTGATGGTCCCACTTTCTCAGATGTGGAAAACGAGCGTCTTAGGGGATGAACTGAACAGATCCCAGATGTTGGCTCAGTGGAGTACCAGTGCCGTCTGCCTAGTGGGTCGTCTGCACAACCCTACAGCAGAGCCTAGAAGCTCTGTTTGTTAAACAACAGGACTCTGAAGGAAATTGTCCCTAGAGTGTTTTTTTTTCAGCCCAAAATATCTTGTATTTCCTTTTTTTGTTTTAAGTAACTATCTAAGAGTATGCACCTGTGAAAGAAAATGGAGAACAAGAGACACACAAGTGAGTCCAATAATGAAAAGTGCTTGAGTTATAAGTGATTTTTACCAAGGCCACTCCACGGTCCTGTGTGCACCCTGGCCATTCCTTGCATACTTCAAGAGGTAGAAAGCTTGGGGATGGGAAGAGGCTGCCCCTCAGGTTGAGTCAGCTCCCTTTGAAGAGCCTTCCTTTCATCTCATTGCTCTGACATAATTACATGACTGCACGGGGAGCTGATGAATGCGAACCTTCCAGAGCTCATCAGCACCTCAGTGCCTATGCCAGGTGACTTTCTAGACAAAGGACACAGTCCCTGCTAGGGGCAGTCACAAGTGTGTAAATGGTGCTTGCAGCCATGGGTAATGACATGGTCAGAGCAAGGAGGGCCTGTCACATGCCAGTGTGCATCAGCATGATGTGCCTGGGGACACAAACACGTCGAGGACAGAGCTGGGCTTGGCTTCCAGCTGTGATCCTTGTTTATTCTCAGGCCTCATGTTTTCACAGGCCTGAGTTTTCCTTTTCCTTCTGACCCACTTTGCACTCATCCAACCTTGTTTCGCTCTGCACAGTCTTTTAAAAGGCCTAATTCCAAAGCAAGACTGCACGTAACTGTGTAAACAAATGTCTAACCAGACTTCTGCAGGCACAATAGCAAAACAAGATAGGAAAAGCAGAGAAAGAGGCAGAGGGAGGCAGGAGAAAGCGGCCAATGCAGAAAGAAAGTTCACGACGGGGGCACCTGGCTGGGGTAGGTGTGGATGCTTCATCATGCAACATGCTGTGCTGTGATGTGTGACATATCACATCTGAACATATGGAAACCCAGATTGAGACTGGTGGCTTCTTTCCAACCAATGCTTCCTCAGCCCTCACTGAGATTGCCAGGTAGAGCAAGTATCCGGGGAGGGGTGATGCTTAGGTGGGCACAGGCAGCTGCTGTTGGTAAAGGAAACACACCCTGTGACAGAGGGCTGGTGTCCCACGGAAGAACTTCTTACCAGTGGAAACAGAAGTTAGGTCCTCATGTGTAATTATATAGAGAACCCTGTAACTGCCCAGGTGATGGATGCTGCTGGCGATGTCTGAAGCAGAGTTTCACAGAATCTGGCTAACGCCTAGAATAACTCCACATAGAGAGATGCTGGAAGCTTCCTGCGAGACACACTGTGATGCTCAATGTTTGTCTTCAATAACCTCACTGCTACTCCTGAGGCATTCTCTTTGGATTCTGTGACTTGGAAGACCTGACCAGTTGGTTCAGCTACTCTGGGGCCCAGAACACTCTCAGATGTGAGCTTGTTTGCTCCAAACTTGTAGTGCCTCCGAAGAAAGATAGGAAGTCTGTGTACTAAGACAGTGTGGCTCTATGCAACCCTGCGGGCAATGGTGGGAAGACGTGGTCCCCATGCAGAGCTCCCACATAGTGGACATCATGCAGACCCAAGCCTCTATGCTCCCTCTAGCCCAGGATCTGTGGAGGGAAGACTGGCCATACAGTGTGAGCCTTAGCTTCGGCCTGTGTCCCTTGCCTCACCCGTGGTATGCTGGGACTCTGATGGCTGCACATGTTAGGTAGATGAGGAGAGCATCTGTGGTAGAGAAGGGGAGGCACAGGACACTGGAGTGGGGTCAGGCTGTTGGGAGTTCCAGTGGCAGCCTTGGAAGCCTGGAGTGAAAACAATTCTCTAGAGTTGTACCTAGTACAGGCAGGTTGGTGAAGAGCTCAGTGGGCAAGCAAGTCCTCAGCACCAGTACGGGCTTATGTTCCACTCCCAGCAACACACACACACACACACACACACACACACACACACACACACACACACACACACCAAGATCATCTACTCTGTCCAGTGGCTGTGTACAATTAGTGGGTGTGGGCTGCCCTGGAAAGATGAGTCCAAGCCGAGTGACCCCTGCAAGGTCTGGTGAGCTGGTGTTTGGCCACCAGCATCCCCCATGGCAGGGAAACAAGCCTATTATCAAGAAGGGATGGAGACAGAGGCTTGTGACAGTCACCACAAGCCTGGTCTTTATTAACTTATTTTTTTTTCTTCAAGACTGTTTTTGACATTAAGTTTAATGAAGAGTTGCACCATAGGAGAGACAGATCAGCAGTTAAAAGTACTGGTTGCTCTTACAGAAGACCCAGGTTCCCAGCACCTACATGGTAGCTCACAGCTATCTGTAACTTCAGTTCCAGGGAATCCACGCCCTCTTCTGGCCTCTATGGGCAACAGGCATACACACAGTACACATACATACATGCGAGAAAACCACTAAAATAAAAATAAATACATCCTTTAAAAAAGAGTTCCACAGTATGCTAATATTTGGTATCAAGGAAAATATTCAGTCTGCTGTCAGTAGCCCTAGGATTTGGACCTTCCAGGAAGGCCTAGCCGTGACCATCAGAGGAAGTCCTCTTAACCCCAACCCTTTTCTAGCAAGATCCCTGAGTGATCGAAGTTGTAGAGATGTGTGTGGGACGGTCAGAAAATGCCACCAGGGACTGGGTCTGCTAGGTGCACTGTCACTGTCTCTCACAAATGTGTCCTCCGAGGAGTCCACCTCAGGGAAGAACACGCGGCTCTGTGACTCTCAGGTGGTCCTTCCTAGAAACACAGCTGGGATTCAGCAGGCGGATCTGGTCCTGAGGAGCACTACATAGGAGACCAGGCTACTGCTCATGTGTAACAGGACTAAACCAGGTCTTCAGTCCTATTGCACATGAGTTCTGCAGTCCTGGAACACTATACAGATGATTTGTGCTTCAGTTTGCCCATCTGTGACATGGACTGGTAATATTTGCCTCACAAGGTCCCCATCAGGATTAGTCCAGATAACTCACTGGAAAAGTGGTCAGCTGGCCATGTGCTCAGGAGATCTCAGGAGATTTGACTTCCTGGGAGACAGACACAGCTCCTTGGCGGAGGTGGGGCAGAAGAATCTGGGAAGTCAGGGTGTAGACATGTCCGGTCACTCCCACACAGAGCCACTGCTCCTGAAGAACCACAGGGTACTCAAACAGAAACTTCAAGAACCTTCCCTATGCTATCCTTTATTTAGATAGAAGTGATACATAGGCAAGGGTTCCTCCCACCCACAGAGCAATTTCTGAAGACTGTTGTCCCAGATGCTAGGGAAAGGTAAACAGTGACAAAGACCCTGCACCCAGGCTTCCAATTTGGGAAACTTGCAGACTGTCTCCAATCTATTGTTCCACACAATTATGGAATGGCTCTCTGAAACGGTTATTTTAAAAACATCTAATAAGCCATTTTGAGTGGGGACAGAACCCTTGCAAACGTAAGAACCCAGACCCTGGAGAATACTGTGAAAAAACAACACTGCTTATAAGCTAAAGGCTGTTCCCTGGAATCCAGCACATGGCTCTGGTTCTGACTGTACCTCATACCAGCTAGGTGATCTTGGGTGAGATGCTAAACCTCTCTGAGCCTCAATTTTTGTCTCAAATATGATGTGGAGATAATAACAATAATAGCATATGCAGAGACTGGCTAGGGCAATGTCCACTAATCATAGTAAACCTTCATTCTTTACTATTATGTACTATATAGCACTATTACTATAGTAGAAAGTGAAGAAATGTGAGAGATGGAAAGGAAACACACACAGCTCACTCCATTTGTACTCTCTGTTAGTAAGTATCAAGCGGGCCATGCTGCAGTGACAAAACCCTCTCAGTCTCAGTGGCTTGTGAGAAAGGGAGAATTGACTACTTTCTTTTTTCAAAGTTGAAAGGTATGCAGGTATCTTAGTCAGAGTTTTATTGTTATGAAGAGACACTGTGACCACAGGAACACTTACAAAGGAAAACATTTAATTGGGTCTGGCTTACAGTTCAGAGAGTTAGTCCATTATCATCATGGTGGGAAGCATGGTGGCATGCAGGCAGATATGGTGCTGGAGAAGGAGCTGGGAGTTCTACATCTGGATCAGCAGGCAGCAGGAAGAGACAGTGGGCCACTATGCCTGGCCTGGCTTGAGCTTCTGAAACCTCAAAGCCCCCCAGTGACACACTTCCTCCAACAAGGCCACACCTCCAATAATGCTACTCCCTATGAGTCTAAGGAGGCCATTTTCATTCAGACCACCACAACAGGGCTCTCTCCCAAGGGAGAGTTGCAGGAGAAGGGGAGGTAGAGACACACATGAGAACATTTCCTCAGCCATAACTAGTCACAGGGCCTGGTTAAACTGTGAGGTTTTGGAGCAAAAACACAAACAAACAAACAAACAAAATACTAAAAAACAAAGTTCGTTACCATATCCCCAAGTAGCATACACTGAAGACCCCCCCCCCTTGCCACGGGCCTCTCCAGGCACTTCTGCACTTTAGGAGCAGGAGACAGGAATGGGCTCCTCAAAGGAGACACTCTACAGTGGATTTTCTCGGGGAATTCCTATCCTGACCAGCATCTACATGGCCCTGCAAAAATTTTTCAATCATCAAGATTGACTACAAAGTGATGATACTCTTTTTTTCTGGTTTTGAGAAAGAATCTAATCTATCTCAAGCTATCCTGGAACACACCATGTAACTAAGGATGAATTTCCCATCCTCCTGCTTCCACGTCCTTAATACAAGCTCTTTAATGCGTCATATCCCAGCCTCAGAGTGAGAATATTCCTGGACTCTATACCTTTACTGTAATTTTGACTGATGTGTAGTCTCTCCTATTGGAATTCATGAAAGAAAGGGATATAATATGGCTCACTTGGTGAGAGAGCCTGCTGCCAAGTCTCACTATCTGAGTTCGATCCCCGGACTCATGTGGTGGAAGGAGAAAAGTGACTCCACATGAGCACTATGGTACACGTGCAAACTTCGTCCCCATACTCACTCCACAAGAGCCACAAATTAAAATGTAAAATATTTTTAATTTACAAAAGAAATGATGAGAATATGACCAACAATGTCTAACTTAATGTTTAAAGCCAAATGTAAAGCCGAACGCTTGAACAACCAGCTCTCACCAGTATTTTCAATGTATTATTGTATGTGCATTTATGTGTGTTTGCATGCTATGGAGGCACACATGTGTGGGTGTGCATAGACATATTTGCACATTTATAAGGAGGCCAGAGGTTGCTGCTGGATGTCTTCCTTCATCTCTCAACTTTATTTACTAAAGCAAATCTGTCATTTGAATACAGAGCTACCAAATTTGGCTAGTCTGGCTAGCCAGCTTGCCTTGGGGACACTCCCGTCTCCACATCCTGAGCCCTAAGATGACTGGTGGCTGCCACACCTGCCTGACTTTTGTCATGTGGATACTGGGAACCCAAGCTATGGTCTGTGGGATTGCTTGGCAAGTGCTTTATCCACCAAGCCAGCTCCATGTTCTTACTTTTTAAAAAGATCCTTCATGAATCCTTCCAATGTGTATTTTTCTTCTATGATGAAAATGTCAAACACACATAAAGCAGAAATGATGCCACAGAAAAATCCTTAACATAAAGGTCAGATGTCATTTTACCACCACATTATTTCGTATGTATCTCCAAAAAAAAAATAGAACATTTAATCTTAACCACAATACTGTCATCACACAATACTCCCTGCTGTCAAGGGCTGGGATGAAACTCAGTGGTGGGAGGCCTTTCCCTTCCTGTCCCATGAGTAGGTAATGCTGTCCCACTGAGCACATAGATAGCATGCTGCCCAGTCAGGCTGCCTGCAGCGAGAGGTGGCCAGAGCACCAGACTCCTCTGCACAACCCAGCAAGCTTTCCCATAGCCCGTGGGTTTCCATCAGCTCCCTCATTCGTGGCTGCATGAGATTCTGCTCAGAAGTGCAGTGTCCTTTCCCACTCATCAGCTAGGTTTGCTCCATGAGGTGAAGGTCGCCTCATCAAGGAGGATCAGTTGAACACATGTGCACAGGAAGGCCACACAAAGTTGCTTAACGCTTTCTTAACCGCTTGCTTTCAAAGTAAGACCTGAGGGCCCTGCAATAGTTGATTGCAGCAGTGTCCAAAAAGGATTCGGGTCGTTTCCTGGAGATGGGACTTTCAAACCATGGTGATGATGACAGTCATGATAATGATGATGATACTAAGCTCTGGGCTTCCAGGTAACAATCAATTGTATTTCAATCAAGTCCCTTCCATCCGTGATCCACGAGAGAGTCCTTTAGTGTGGGATCTTCTGCCTTTCTCACACATTGCTTGGCCTTTGATGGCTTTTTCGCACTTGGGCCTGATAAGATACCTCCGCTCCACTTGATGTTTGCTGCCCCAGACTTAAAAGTTAAGCCATTTCTTGAAGTATTCCTGCTTCTATGGCATCTGCAGATAAAAATTCAAAGCGTGAAATACGTGTCTCTTTATGTCCCATTGGGATGAACATCATCAATAATCTCTATTTCTGTCCTTCACCCCTAAAGCCCCACAAACAGTGCTCAGTGTGTGCCAAAGGAGAGAATAGATGATGCTCTGTGGTCTCCGCATAAAGACGTGAGCTCGCCAAATGTGTAAATAGTGTTATTCTTGATTCCTCTAACGCGGCTGTGATTCTGAGACCTGATAGACACAGTGAGATACAAGCCAAGGCATCTGCTAAGCAGGGAGGGCTATGGGAATGCAAGCTGCAGGCTGTTGGAGATGCAGGAAGCTGAGAGATTCACAGGAAAGGACCAAAATATGGGTGGCAGGAACTCCAGCCCTGATCACATGCAAACCTGGGCACCTACTCCCTTCCTCTGGAAATGTCACCTTCTTAAAAGGAGAATACAGCTTGCTGAAAGATGCTCAAGAATCAAAGAGGGAGAGAGGGGACCCCTAACAAAGATCAGCTGAGGACATCCCAACCATCAATGAAGGGACAGACACAGACAGAGTCTCTCCTGCCTGTGACTTAAAGGTCTACTACAGTTTAGAAATGGTGAGTTGGTCTGATGAATGAGCGAGGGAATGTTCATGCCAAGTTCCCTTGACTTGAGCAAAGGGAAATTTGTGCAAGTTATATCAATAAACCAGGTGCCAACTGAGATCTTGAAATCACTTGGTGTTGAATCCAAAGGAGAGTCCTTCGAAGATGAGACATTGACCCTCTGGTTGGACATGTTGCATAACAGTCTTGTGATAAGACCCAGTAGAACTAAAGGAGGAAGGATCTGTCATGCTCCATGATTGCTTAGGTTAGTTGCTTCCGGTCAGGGTAAGGCAGAACATTGCGGCCGAGAGAGCATGGTAGAGCAGGGCTTTGGGGTGAGTATAGAGGGGAAGGATCAGGGGACAAGATGTCCTTCAGTGGCATGATCCCAATGACCTACTCCAATTAGGCAGGTCTCATCTTCATTCTTCTATCAGTTGCCAATAGTGTCATCCATGTTTGAACCTATTAATGGGTCAGTCCTTCAGGGGCCATTCTAGATTTATAAGCTATAATAATGGGCAGGACAAGACTAGGTTTGATTTCCTCATTGAGGTCCCCAGTTGGCACAGATTACCGTTTAGATAAATCAGCGCCATTTCCAGCTCTTTACCTTTCTATTGGGGTGGAAAGAGCCCTTCCCTGTGGAGCATAAGGACCGAGACTGGCCAAGACTGTTCTCTGGGCTCTGGTCCATCTGCCGAACAGCATTGTTCAATTAGTAGCTCTCCTTCACAAACTATGTGGTCTACGGCACACTCCGAGTCCCTGCCATCCAAATAATTTGTATCTGGGCAGTCACTGCTCAGCGTTCTGCAAGTCATTTCCCTTGCTTCGGACCATACAAGGTTAGGGTTTGTGCGGCTGCTTCTCTGCGGGGTTCAGAGCACGTGGCCCTGCAGTCTTTCACACGCAATTCAAAGGCACCCAGGGGGAAGAAATGTGGGGGAATAAAACCCACATTGAATCTGTAGAGGAGACCGATGCGGGGGGGGGGGGGGGAGCGGAATTCTGGGTGAGCTCAGGGAGTTTATCCAGGTGGGTTTGATGACATACTCTGTTCCCAAAGCCTGTGCTCAGGCAAAGCCCCAATATATCAAACAGACAGGGAGCTGGCACAGGGCCCTCTGGATGACCTGCTGATGTCAGTCTGTGCCTGTCTTGACAATGTTTCCCAGGGGCACAAAAACAAGCGAGAGATAGTCCTAGCGATAAGCAGGCTGAGGGTGTACTGGCTCCTGAGGGTTTTGGCACCCCAGGAAAAAAGCTCAATTGCTGGGTGTGGAGGGTGATTCAGGCAGTTTTGTTTCCATCTCCTGCACCTCTCTCCTCTTTCCACACAATATAATCTCTGCAGTGATGGGGACAGCTTAGTAGTTCACTGTTGGCTAACTTTCAGAACCAAAGTGACCACAGAGAGGGGGCGGGGCAAAGGTCTTACCTTGGGGGCTCTTCAAGGAAGGGATCCTATCTCCTTTCTCCCATCAGAAGCATATCACTTTTTGTTTGTTTGTTTACTGAGACAGGGTCTCACTATTTACACAAGATAATCTTGAACTCACAATCCTCCAGCCTCAGCTTTTCCAATGCTAGGATCACAGGTATGGGCCACTCCCCCTGGCTCTGAAATCAAGGGTCTTTACTGTAAAATCATACAGTGTAGCTGACAAAGGCTTCCTCTCTGGAACTGGGAGGAAAGGAAAGCATGGGGAAGCATCTGGAAAGGGCTTCCCGTGCTAGACAGCTGGGCCTTCCTGTGTCTTCACAGAGGGGCATGTTCTGTGGCAGCAGGCAGCCCCGTTGCAAATACTCATGTGGCCATTGAACTCTAGTCTCCAAGCTTCTGGCTCTATCCAGGACCTGGGGGAACTCACAAAGTATCAGAGGCCAAGGGTGTCTTCATACATCCCAACAACTGGCTTCTGACTTCTCTGTGCCTGTGCTCTGCCCTTATCTCTGCTGGAAGTAGAGTTAAAATCTGCCTATCTAGCTGGGCATGGTGGCATTTGCCTTTAATCCCAGGACCATGGAGACAGAGGCAGGAGGGTCCCTTTGAGTTGGGAGTCAGTCTGGTCTGCATAGCAAGTTCTCGTGGGGGTTAGTGAAGCTCTGTTTATTTGTTTCTTTGTGTGTGTGGTGGGGGGAGGGAGGGTGTTTGTTTTAACTCTGGCAGCCATCAGCTATCTGCATCTCAGGGCTGTCAACCTGCAGCTCCTAACAGGGGACTGTCTGATGGCAGGAAGCCTGGGAAACACAGAAGGCAAGGCCGGCTGCCAGAGTGGCTTACTCCCTCTGGTGCCGGGAACAATCATTTCCCCTGTGGGGTCTGCTGTCTCCTAGACCACCCCTACCTTACCTGCTTTCCCTCTAGCCCATGGCTGCCATTGCCACTCCTTGCCTCCTCCCTCTCCTGCTTCCCCCCCTTTCTCCTTTCCTCTGTCTACTGGTGATCTTTTCAAGTGCCGCTTCTGGGTCACTTGATGCATCAACCCACAGAGCACCTACTGTGCCCCAGCACTGTTCCTGATCCTGGGGCTGGGAAGTGGGACCTGAGCAGAGAACTGGCAGACCCCAAAACTCATGGGTTAGGTGCTACTAAAGAAGCAAAGAAGTAGACGTGATGGTTTGAACGAGAATGGCCCTCACTGGCTCAAGTATCTGAATGCTTGGTCCTTAGTTGGTGGAACTGTTTGGGAAGGATTAAGGGGTGTGGCCTTATTGGAAGAGGTGTGTCACATGGACAGGCTTCGAGGTTTCAAAAGCTTCCTGACATTCCCAGTGTTCACTCACTGACTCTACTTGTGGATCAAGATGTGAGCTCTCAGCTGTTCCTGCCACCATGCCCTTGCTCCATCATCACAGACTCTAACCCTCTGAAGCCATAAGCCCGATAAATGCTTTCTTTTCTTTAATCCCAGCACTCGGGAGGCAGAGCCAGGCGGATCTCTGTGAGTTCGAGGCCAGCCTGGGCTACCAAGTGAGTTCCAGGAGAGGTGCAAAGCTACACAGAGAAACCCTGTCTCGAAAAACCAAAAAAAAAAAAAAAAATGCTTTCTTTTATACATTGCCTTGGTCACGGTGTTTTGTCACAGCAATAGAAACGTAACTAACACAGTAGATGTGTTCGTTTCAGGAGGTAACAGGTACAATAAAGAAGATAAAATGGAGAAATGAGACAGAAAGTGATAGTTTTGACTAATTTGATCAAGAAAGGATTGTTTTGGGTTTTTTGTTTTTTGGTTTTTTTTTGAGAAAACACTCCAGACATTAGACTAAGATGTTGGGATTGAGATGGCAGTGTCCAGATTGGGGGAAACAAAAGGCGAATGAAAAGAAAGGCCTTGACAGCAGAGAGCTGGTGAGTCTGAGACAGGAGGAGGGTGGAACTCAGATGGGAGGTTGCCATGATGGGAGACTAAGTATGAAAGCTTGGCAAAGTGAGGCACAACTGTAATCCCAGAACTCAGGCGGTGGAGGCAGGAGGAGGGGTTCAAGGTCATCCTTGGCTACATTGTAACTTAGAGACCAGCCTGGGCTATGTAAGACCATAGTCAAACAATAGCAAAGCCAACTAAACAAAAGGGACAGGCACGAAACAATATTGAGATTTGATCAATATTGGGGTGGAAATGGTTCTGGCTGAGGGAAGACTCTGAGGGCTCTGAAGCAGGTGGGGGTGAGAATGCACATGTCTCAGGAAACACCTTGTGTGTGCAGTGGAGAAGGCATTAGGAGATGGATGAGTCCCCTTTGCACGGGACCAGAGGCAATGCCCCTTAGACCATCAGTGTGGCGGAAGGGGAAGGGAAGATACCGGAAGCCTCAGGTGATGATGGTAGGTAAGTCAAACACACCAAGAAGAGAGCGTTCCTCCACATTCCCTCTCTTGCCCTACTTTCCCCTTCCTTTTTCTTCTTTCCCCTATTTGGTGCCTCTCTTCCTTCTTCCGACCATCTTAGTGCCCGCCCCCACTTACTTCTCTCAATGGCGTAGTGCCATATACCGGAAGTGGTAGGGAAAAATCAAAGTTGTGCTTGGCCAGAGCCACAACAAACCCATGAGACATATTTCTAGAAATGAGAACAGACACTTCCTTTGGAGAAAGGTCCCATTGCAGTGTGTGAATGAAGCCCCACTCCTAGAGAGTAGCCAACTCAACAAGGGCAGATTTCAGACCCTCTGACCTTCTTGCCTGGCTGCTTTGGGGCAGTGTACAATTCAGACAATAGCCCACAGTGAACTCACCATGGAGCACAGTGATTCCTGTTAGGCAACCAAGATGTGGGATGACCCAAAGATAGCTGAGTACGTGGCTCTGAATTCCAGGGAGAAACCAAGACTAGAGAGAAACTCAGAAGCCGTGATAACATGGAGTATTTCAGACTGAAGATTAGCTAGCTGCCGTAAACTGTGCAGATGAAAATATGAAAGGCACAGGAATGAAGCTGGGGACATCTCAGGCTTAGCCACAGGAGGAGGAACAAAAACATCAGAGGGTTCTCAGAGAGCTACTGGAAG